>NW_027397122.1:2186522-2225867 GCF_003265705.2 Callorhinus ursinus | reverse complement strand
AAAGAAAAAAGAAAGAAAGAAAGAAAGAAAGAAAGAAAGAAAGAAAGAAAGAAAGAAAGAAAGAAAGAAAAAGAAAGAAGAAAGAAAAGAAAGAAAGAAAGACAATCTGATCCTTCCAGAAGAAACAGAGATGATGCAAGACACTTAGAATTAAAAAAAATCTTTGTCATTTTATTTTTAAAGATTTTATTTATTTATTTGAGAGAGAGAGAGAAAGCAAGACAGTGAGACAGTAGAAGCGGGGAGGAGAAGGAGAAGCAGGCTTCCTGCTGAGCAGGGAGCCCGATGTGGGACTCGATCCCAGGACCCTGGGACCATGACCTGAGCCGAAGGCAGACGCTTAACCAACTGAGCCACCTACCAGCCCCTCTTTATGTGATTTTAAATCAAGCCATCACAAGGGTTAGCAGCTTGGGAGGGAGAAGGAATGTAGAAGTGCTTGCACATCAGCTCTGCATCCATTGCCATAAACCACTCTCCTCTGTTCCTATTATTTCTCAATATTCCTCTATTGGGTGGGCAGGTTCATACTCATGCCTGTCCCAAAGGTATATTTTTTTTCTAAGATTCTTCTGAGATTGAGATTTTGAGATTCTACTTCACGAAGTGCCATGTTTGATCACATGTAACTTATCAAAGTAAGGTAACCCAGCTCTTCCATCAGATTATGTAAAGGGTAAAGAAGTAGGTTTCTCCCTCCCCCTCTCTTTCTCTCACTCTCACTCTGAGCATCTAGTTAAGGAAAGAAATCATAGCAATTTTCTTACAGCAGCAGGATTCATACTCTCTTATTCCATATCCAGTCTCTTACTCTCAAAATTTTCCAATTTCTCTTTCAGAAGCAAATGTGGTTCTTTAAAAAGGGGGCATTATTTGAGATATAAGGTTCACCTAATGCCAAAACTCAGCACGGACTCACTGTAACTTCCAAGTGAGATTTTCATGTGGTGTGGGCAGCCCCGAGGAAAGAATCCTCAGTTCACTGAAGTAGAATCATTCTTATTGCCCCACCTGCCCTTAGAACTTGCCTAGGCTCTTTGGAAGTTTTTGGGAACCTCTGTTGTGCTAGAATTATTGAAAATCAGCAGGATTTTTATATGTGCACTTTTGGAAGAAAAACAGAAGGATGTAATTCATTTGTGGTCATGCACCTAACTTTTTATTTTAATGGAAAAGGGAACCTATTTTATTTTTCCCTTTTATCTGTGGGCAGCAGATTTCTCCAGTGAGGCTACCTTGATTGTGTCAGGTTTGAGATGATCTATATTAATTGAAACTCCCCAAACCAGTACATTGCAGATATGTTAGGCACAATAACAAACAAAATACTGAAAAGGCAACTGCCATCAGATTCTGAGATCAAAGAGGCAAAATAATTTGTCTCTTGACACCACAAACATTAGGGGACTTGAAACACATCACATCTTTTCCTGGGGCCCGCATGGATTTTCAGGCCAAATGCTGGTCCATCAAGAACATTTTCTGTTTCACTGAGCAAAGGATTTCCATTTGAATTAGTAATATTCCTAAACACTTTTTATGCAAAAGTATTACAAATGGGAATGTTCCTAATGATTCATCAGCATTTTGATATTTTCTAAGAGAATTTCTGCCAAAAAGAGAACTGAATACAAAACTTCTGTATCCATTTGAAATTGTTACTTTGGTTGGAAAAATAACATGCACTATGATGTTATCTTGGCCGACATCAAAATCATTTCTCCACTTTGAAATTGGCTATGTCCTTAGAGCCTAATTTTCCAAAGTGTGTAATGAATGGTTATTGATAGAAGGAATTTTGAATCAGATAATATCAAATTACAGCTTTCTAATAATATGAAAAAAATCGATAGAGACAAAGAGTTGTGTTCTAGGGCCTTCTATCAGATCCATCACCGTCAGTAAGAGTCCATGAAAATATAACTCAGTAAGAGTAATGGAGAAGGAACCTTCAGGTATCAACACACTTGGTAACATTTTTTCATCTGTTTTATGGTTTATTCACCCAGTTTCTGGTCATGCTTCACTCTACATTTACTTTCCAATTACATCTCCCTCTTTCCTCCTCATTGTCTTCCATCCACCAGCATAGAATCTATGCCTAAGTTCAAGAGATGAGCATGACATCACACAGTTTAAAACTGAATTTACAAGAGATTTATTATTTCTAATTTTAAAATGATAAATTTTTATTTAAGACTCTTGGAAAATATATCAAAATATAGGAGGTTATAAAGTAATAAGCACAACTTATCCATATTTCCACCATTAACCTATTTAATTATTAACTATTGATTTGTTTTCAACAAACATTTATTAGGCACCCATTATGTGCACGGTACATTGGGAAATTGTATGAGACAACCAGACGTTGATAAACATAGTTTAACATGAAAATATGAACTTTGCTATGTTAAGGGATGATAAAAATATAAGCACTATGAGAAAAGAAATATACAAAATATTTTTTGCTAGGAACATTGCATTTTTTTTTTTTTTTTTTACAGAAAGGGAAGTTTTGGAAGTAGAATCTATGGGATTAGAAAGAGAAGAGATCCCGACAGAGACACTGTCATAATTGTAATCTCAAGATGAGGAACCATAGGGGTAGCAGGGCCTCACATTGAATCAGTTTGAGCAGACAGCACAGAAAAGAGTGGGCCAGTAGGGAGAAAAGTCAACTTGCATCAGACATTAAGACTCTCCCAAATAGGAGAAGCAATACATGTCAATATTTAATAAGACTAACCCAATGTGGGAAAATGATTAAGGCAGCAGGTAGAAGGAAATTGAAATCATTCAGATAAGAAGAAAATATTTTCTTACTAGAAAAAAGAGGATGAAATGCATGTAAAAAAAAAAAAAGACAATGTGGTTATAGATTTGACAGGAATTTCAAGCCATGGAGAAGAGTGAAGGGCAAGGTTAAGTTTTATAGTGTACCCAAAGTGTCCTGCTTACTGGGTAGAGATTTAACTATTAACAGATAAACAGGAACGGAATAAAGGAACGCAAAATGGAGAAAGGGTAAGATTTTTTTGAATACACATTTTAAATTTTGGAATAATTTTAGTTTTACCTAAAAGTTGCAAAGCTGGTGAAGAGAGTTCCTGTATGACCCCACAGCCACTTTCTCCTGTAGCTAACACCTTACCTTAGGATGGTAACTTTCTCACAAGTAATGCAGCAATATTGATCCCTTATTATTAAATAAAGACCATATTTTATTCAGATTTCCTTGGTTTTTATTACATGACCTTTTTTCTGTTCTGGAATTCCATCGGAGATGCCACATCACATTTAGTCACCATGTCCCCTTAGGCTCCTCCAAACTGTAACAGATTCTCAGATTTTCTTTGTGTTTGGTGACCTTGACAGTGTTGAGGAATGCACATCACATGTTAGGTTGAATGTCCCTCCACTGGGGTTTGTCTTTTCTTTTTCTCATGAATCCACTGGGGTTAAGGGTTTGGGAGTGGAAGACCACACATGGTAGATTGTCATTCTTATCACCTCATATCAAGACTAGCGTGATCAGCATGACTTACTACAGTTGACATTAACCTTGATCATCTGGCTGAGAGAGTGTTTGCCAGGTTTATTCACTGCAAAGTTATTCTTTATTTTACCCTTATGTTTATTTCACTCTTTGGAAGAAAAACGCCAGGCACAGCCCACATTTAAGTAGTGGGGAGTCATGCTCTACTTCCTCAAGAGGGTAAATTGGGTTTTTGATATTTGTTTCTGAAGGAGGACATGTATTACAAACACCTGCTTGCTAACCACATGAGTGGCCAGTCTAAATTAGATAGTTATCTAAATCAGCCATGAGATTACCACAGGAGAAAACAGGGCTATATTTAGGACTCTGGTTAATCCACACTATGTTCATAACAAATATATGTAATACCCCATTTATTTTTCTGAAATGAAATCACATTATATAAACTATGTAGAAGCATAGTTTAAAAATACATAATTTTAAAAATACATAATTACTCGATTCTAATACAAAGGAAAAATAATATGAAAGTAATTTATAGTAAAACAGTGCATAATTTTACATGCAAATTGCAAAGCGTTGCTAGCAAATTGCAAAGCGTTGCTACCCTGGAAGACATAGTGAATTATTCTGATGCTTACTCCTTATGTTAATAAGAATTAGTAATATGGTGCTGAAGTGCTCGTTCCTTAAATCACAGTAGCTTAAATGGATACAGGTTGGTTTCTCTCTAGGGTCAGTGACACCCCATGCAGTTGTGTAGGCTCGCGAGCCTTTTGTACCTCGTGGCTTCCAAATCTCCAGGCCTCAGTGTTAGCTGCAGGTTCTGCTTCTGGCCAGGAGGTAGCAGGGAGAGCAGATGGGGAAGACACACCTGCTTTACAGTGCCCAGGGAAGGCAGGTGTTGGTGAGAAAGGCCCACACAGCCCACCTGAGTCTGGGGAGGCTGGGAAATCAGGTTAACTGTTTGACAGTGAAGAGGAGGAGATGAAATTTGGTAAACAAAGAATCAAGCCAGGTACTGCACCAGAGCATCACAAATGTTCAGACAGGCAGCTCGAAGTGTGGAAGGTATTTCTGCTAGCAGTGTGATTTTATTCTGACGTCGTGACCAAGACTTGTTATAATTTTGTAATAAAACAAGGTACAGACTTCCCTCAATTTAAATGGTATTTGCATTCGTGGAAGACTCAGTTGATTGAAATTGGGCAAGATATGTTGTGTTGATACAGAAACATGTAGAGTTTGGTTTTATACACGGATAATTACGTGACTGGTGAAATAAAATGCATTCACCACTGAACTCTACCTCGGAAACTAATAATACACTATATGTCAATTAATTGAATTTAAATAAAATAAAAATTAAAAAGAAGAAAGAGAAAAAAAAGAAAATGATTCACTAGGTCAAAGGTTTTTAAAATAGAGCCAGGAGGCCATTAAGGAAATGGGTCCTAGGCAAGTCCTCACCCGTGAAACCACGAACTTTTGAACGGGGCCAAACCGAAAATATTCCAAGAACTCTGGAGGAACGCCTGCTATTTGCTACAGTGATGCTTCGTGGGAGCCTTAGCAGCCAATTCTATGTAGCCAAGATTAGTTTCCTGCCAGCAACACCAATCACAATTCCTTGTAAACAACATGCACTAACATTCCCCTTTGTCTTTTTTCTTTGATTTTTTTTATTGTTATGTTAATCACCATACATGACATCATTAGTTTTTGATGTAGTGTTCCATGATTCATTGTTTGCATATAACACCCAGTGCTCCACGCAGAACGTGCCCTCTTTAATACCCATCACCAGGCTAACCCATCCCCCCACCCCCCCCCCCTCTAGAACCCTCAGTTTGTTTTTCAGAGTCCATCGTCTCTCATGGTTCGTCTCCCCCTCCGATTTCTCCCCCTTCATTCTCCCCTTTGTCTTTAAAAAGCCCTGCCTTTTTTTTTAGAAGATAGTAGTTTTTATTTTTTATTTTTTTATTATGTTGTTAGTCACCATACATTACATCATTAGTTTTTGATGTAGTGTTCCATGATCCATTGTTTTCGTATAATACCCAGTGCTCCATGCAGTACGTGCCCTCCTTAATACCCATCACTGGGCTCACCCATCCCCCCACCCCCTCCCCTCTAGAACCCTCATTTTGTTTCTCGGAGTCCATCGTCTCTCATGGTTCATCTCCCGCTCTGATTCCCCCCTTCATTTTTCCCTTCCTTCTCCTAATGTCCTCCATGCTGTTCCTTATGTTCACAAATAAGTGAAGCCATAGGATAATTGACTTCTCTGCTTGACTTACTTCACTTAGCATCATCTCCCCGAGTCCCAACCATGCTGATGCAAATGGTGGGTATTCATCATTTCTGATGGCAAAAAGCCCTGACTTTTGTCCCCTAGTGGGACACAGTTTGGTTCACTACCTCTGTCTGTGCTTCCTGGATTGCAATTCTGAGACCCCAAAGAAACACTTTTGTTTTATTTTGGTTCTGCCTCTTTTCTCCGACAACAAATATAAGCACACTGTTGCCTGTATTATTGCTGGCTGTACAGTGATTTTACATGGGCGCAAGCAATGCCAGCCAGCAGCCCAATTCCATCCCAATTACTGAGAAAAACTAAATCAGCCACTCGGGCTTTCACACCCCACCCCGGAAGGTGGGAGTACCTCCCCCGAGAACCACAGCGTTAGCAGAGGGGTAGAGCAGACAGGATGCATAGAGCAAACAGGGTGGGCCAAATGAAAACCTGATAGGATGAGGCACGAGGCAAAAAAGAGATCTATCAGAGAAAGGGGGAAAATGAGGCAGCCCAGGGGATATTTGGAAATACAAAATCGTAGTAGGGCTTTGAATTTATCTTTTCTAGAACTTTACCTAAACTTGGAACTGTGTCATTTATGCCAAGTAGCATGTCCCTGATGTCAGTAAACAACGTCCAGCTGATGTATTCCGCAGCGAAGAAAACCCTGATGCCACGTCACTATACAGTCTAATTTTTTTTTAAAGATTTATTTATTTATTTTGAAAGAGTGAGAATGAGAGAGAGAGAGAGAGAGAGAGCACATGAGAGGGGGGAGGGTCAGAGGGAGAAGCAGACTCCCTGCTGAGCAGGGAGCCCGATGCGGGACTCGATCCCGGGACTCCAGAATCATGACCTGAGCCGAAGGCAGTCGCTTAACCAACTGAGCCACCCAGGCGCCCCACTATACAGTCTAATTTTAATGAGATCCTTCAATTATGGATTATTATGGGGACATTGTTATGGACGGCAAAGAGGCTGTTGACAATGCCTTCGATGCTGCAGCTTTTGAGTCAGCCCGGACCTAATCACCACCAAATACTGCCCCTAATTGCATCTGCGTCTCCAGATCAGCTTTCACCACCCATGTGGACCCTCCACTAGCTTCAAGGGAAAGGAATGGGGGTGACTTTTATCACCCCCCTCCCCATGCTCTTCTCTGACTTTCCCTGAAGCAAGTCCCATCCAGACACAAGAAATAATAGAAAATAGACTTTTTGGATACAATTCATGTCAGGAAAGAAGAAATGTTTTGTTATGTTTTATTGTTTGTATAATAGGAATTAAGAATTTGCAGGAGTGCCTGGGTGGCTCAGTCGGTTAAGCCTGGACTCTTGATTTCAGCTGAGGTCATGCTCTCAGGGTGGTGAGATCGAGCCCTGCATCAGATCCCTGCTGGGAATGAGATTCTCTCCCTCTCTCTCTCCCTGTCCCTCTGCCCCTCCTCACCGCCCCTTTGGTGCTCTCTCTCTCTCTCTCTCTCTCTCTGTGTGTCTCTAAAAAAAAAAAAAAAAAATGCTAGCTGGTAGCAGAGTGTTAATAGAAGTGTGAAAGTTCTGTTTATTTTTTTCAAACAGCCCCCAAATGTGTGCAATGTAAGGCTCACTTCTTCCCCCATTTCTTCACTGTGGGGATTCCACACGGGGCCCTCTGCTCTTCATTTCCCGGGTCAACCCCTCCAGGTGCCCATCCTCAGAAGCTGGTACCCTTGGGAAGTGATGTGCCACGAGCAGGTGAGAGGACACAGGAGGAAGCAGTTTTGCTGTGTGTTGTGTTGTGTTTTGTTTTGGAAACTGTGGCAAACCACTCCAGAGGGGCCAGGGGCCTGGTGCTTGGGGAAAGGGAGCACCTGGGGGAGACGTGCCCGATGGAAGCAGAGGGCAGCCCATAGGGCAGCGCCTAGACAGTGCAGCGGAACGGTTCGTTCTGGAGTGCAGCCAGTCCTAAACCTCCACCATCCTGAGGATTCTCTGTGCACGGGACTCAGACTTTCTCTGGGGTTCTCTGTGTTTGATTACCTGCTAACAAGAAAGACAACTGTGTAGCTTTCTCATAAAGTGCTGGGAGTTACAAGCAGCAGCAGATGGTGGAGGGGGCACCTCACCGATTAGGAAAGTTATTTGATCGAAAGATGAGAAGCCTGGTGCCTGAGTTAGAATTCAATGTCGGTATTAGTGTATTAGAAAAAAATAAATAAATAAAATTCCAGCCTGAACACCTTTCCAATTGCAGCAGATGATTGTTATCCAGAAGTCTTAAAGTGACAGTAGAAAAAGGATTGTTTCATAAGAGGAGTTTTTAAATTAAACTGCTTAAGTTAATATACAATAAGATGGACTTTTCTGTGTACAAGCCTATGAATTATAAAACATGTACAGACTTACGTAACTACCATTAGGAGCAGCATACAGAACTGCCCCATCACCACCAGAAATGCCTCTGTCCCCACCGAGACTTATTTGCAGTCAGACTATGCCTAACCCTGGTGGACCACGGATCTCTTCTCCATGGAATTACATAGAGTGTTACTTAGAATAATGCTTTTGAGATCCATTTAGGTTGCTTAGCATATCAATGGTTTATTTCTTTTTATTGTGATATAGTATCCCATTGTATGCATAAGGAAGGAAAAATTCTCTTTTCTTCAGTGTCTTCCAGCTGGACTAAAAAGTACATTTATATGAGACAGATTAACAGGAGAAAAGAAAGTTTTATTACCTGAGCTGGGAGGCCCCCCCAAATTAAAATGAGACCTAAAGAAAGAACCAACGTGTGCAGTTTTTATACATTTTAGATACGGAGACAATAAATTTGTGAGCCATTGGCAGGATAAAGAAAACAGGTGTTTGGGGGCTTTAATTTGTAAGGAATTCTAAGCAGAATTTAGACTGAGGTAGTAGATGAGGAAAAAAAAAATAACAAGTCTTGTTTTTACGGCTTTCTTGACTGTAAGGTCCTTATATTTGGTGCTAGGAATGTCTTTTACTTCTGAGTACAGGGAGGGTATTTTTCATCTGGGAGATCTGTTTCCTGCCTTCAGGGGGACAGAGGAGAGTCTGACGGTCCTTGCACTGGCTGTTCCCCAAGTAGCTTCAATTCAAAATGATCAATATGCCATTGTGGTGCATTTTGGGCAGAGTGCCGTTGGCTCTCCTACACAAGGATTTACTACATTTGTTTATCTATTCACCTGTTGAAGGACATTGGGACAATTATGAATAGAGTTGCTATAAACATCCATGAACAGTTTTGTGTGAATGTATGTTCTTATTTCTCCAGGATACGTAACTGGGTGTGAGTTGGCTGGGTCACATGGTAAGGATGCATTTATACAAGGAACTGTCAGACTGGTTTTCGGAGTGGTTGTGCTATTTCTCCTTCTCACCAGTAATGTATGAGTCCCATTGCTCCACATCCCCATCAGTGGTATTTCTTTTTTATATTTGCCATTCTAATGGTTACACAGCAGTCTTGGATCACAATCACAAGCACAATTATATTGTGGTCTTGAATTCACATTGCTAGTGTTGTTGAACCTTTTTTCGTGTGGTTATTTCTCATCCACATAGCTTCTCAGAGAAGAATTTACTTGGCACTTTTGCTCATTTAAAAATTAGGTTATCGTTTACTTTTGAGTTTTGAGAGTCCTTAAAATTTATTTATTACGAATATAAAAATAATGTCACTTACATAATTTCAAAATGCTTTTTCCTCATCTCTAGACTGTCTTCATTGTCTCAATAGGCTTTCACATAGCAAGCAGTTTCAGCTTTGACAGTCTATTTTATCATGGATTTTAACGCATTGTGCTGTTGATGTTATGTTTCATACTCTTTGCCCCAGGCAGAATGATATTCTCTTTGTTTTCTTTTAAGTTTGAGATGTTTTATTTTACATTTAAGTATATGACCCACTTTGAGTTAGTTTTGTGTAATTTGTGAGGTTTAGAATAAAGTTCCTTTTGTGTGTGGATAGTTGTCCAAGTGTTCCAACGTCATTAGAATATCTTTCTCCAGGGGCGTCTGGGTAGCTCAGCCGTTAAGCGTCTGCCTTCGGCTCGGGTCATGGTCCCGGGGTCCTGGGATCGAGCCCCGCATCGGGCTCCCTGTTCGGCGGGAAGCCTGCTTCTCCGTTTCCTACTCCCCCTGCTTGTGTTCCCTCTCTCGCTGTCTCTCTCTCTCTTAAAAAATAAATCAAATCTTACAAAAAAGAAAAAAGAATATCTTTCTCCACTGAATTGCCTTAGTATCTTTGTCAAAAAATCAGTTGGCTATATGTGTACATCTATTTATCAATACTTTACCCTGTTCCATTGAACGATGGGTCTACTGTTCACCAATTACTGTATCTATACAGTGAGTCTTAAAGCCAGGTAGTGATTCCTCTAGCAATTTTCTTTTTCAGAATTGCTTTGAGAGTTCTAGTTACTTTGGCTTTCGTATATATTTTAAAATCAGCTTGCGTATGTTCATAAAAATTCACCTTGGGATTTTGCGTAGAATTAAAATAAATCTATAGTTCATTTTGAGGTTACTTGACACATGTTATTATTATTCAATCCATAAAAATAATGTCTTTAACATATACAGATACTCTTCATTTCTTTTGTTAGCATTTGGTAGTTTCCTGCATACAGAGTATCTCTGTTATATCGATAGATTTCTCTCTAAGTATTTCATAATTTTGAAACTATTATTAATCATAATCATATTATTTTGATTCAGTTTCTAATTTTTATTGCTAATATGTAAAAATATAAAATTTTTTGTTTCAGTCTTGTCACCTGCAATTTTGCCTAAAGTTAGTTTGTTAGTTCTGGGAGGTATTTTGGTATATTCCTTGGGATTTTCTCCATAAGCCATCATGTTACTGTTTATTACTTTTTTCCTAATCTGTAGGTCATTTATTTTTCATGCTTTATAATGGCTATGACCAGCAGATGCGAAAAAAAGGCAAGGATCAGAGTCTTCCCTAGAGCTCTCTGATGTCAGACTTATGGCTTCCAGAGCTGTGAGACAATAAATCTCTATTGTTTTGAGACACCCAGTTTGTGCTAATTTGTTAAAACAGCCATAGGAAGCAACAATGTTAGTTTTTGTTGGTGTTCCTTTTTCAAGGAAAGTATACTTTAGTTCTAGTTTTTATTTGATTCTTGTTTTTGTTCTGTTTCTTTGCTGAGATATTCTGTCTGTTACTGTTTGCGTTTCACAATTCTCAAATAACTTTTCTGTGCATTATTTTTCCAGGTTCTGTAGCACCAGTCAATGAGAAGGAGAGGGTACAGCATGAATGCTCTATCTTGAACCAAATCTTCCTACAAGGGTTTTAACATGTGATTTTCTTTAAGGTTTTGTTTATTTCTTTTAAGGAATCTCTACACCCATTGTGGGGCTTGAATTTACAACACAGAGATTAAAAGTTGCATGCTCTACCAACTGAGCTGCCAGGTACCCCTTACATGTGATGTTTTTATTTTTATTGTATTGTATTTTTATTTTATTTATTTTTTATTATGTTCAATTAGCCAACATATAATACATCACTGGTTTTTGATGATGTAGTGTTCAACAATTCATTAGTTGCATATAACACACAGTGCTCAACATATGGTGATGAGCACATGTGATGTTTTTAAATGTCACATTGTAACAATAACTCTAACAAGATTTACTCTTTGGTAAAGTGAATAGTGAATGTATGATCCAACAGGCTACAAATGGCAAATTATTGATGTTGCATGACCCATTCTATGCAATAGAGGCAAGATGTTGATGGGACTACTCATAGTGGACAGAGAGAATATGATGTCTTGGAGCTTCTTCCATTTGTGAAAATCTTATTGATTTCAGACATCATTCCCTCCTGAGCATATGATATTATAGTAGAACAAGCTGGAGGAGAAATTTGAGAGGTAAAGAGCAATGGAATGATCCAAAGATACATGTGGACTTTTACAGTAGAGCTGTCGGGATATTTTCTTCCAACTACAAATCCTGATGATTAGTGATTTTGCCTTATTCCAGTCTGTAGCACTGTATCCAAATTTTTATACACATAAACGTAGGTTTTCATAGCCATAGTATATAGCGCATAAACATATACACATGTATTTGGGTGTGTGTGTGTGTGTGTGTGTGTGTCTGTGTATATATATACATATATATATATATACAGTTATGTGTGTATGTAGACAAGAAAGAGAGAGATGCTCTAATTTTTATAATTTTAGATAAATACAAGCATTGCAATTGCTGACAAAATAAAATATTTGTTTCATGTGTGTAACTAAGGTTGTTTTTTTCTTTTGCCATCTGCTTTTAGTTGAATTTAAATGTGATGGGTCCTATTTATCAATATAACTCATCTTGGCATACTTAATGTACTGTATGTTATATTATATTTTCTGTGTTATATCATCTTTTCAGACTTGGTGGTTCTTGTGATCAAGCTATCCAAATATCAGTATTCATAATAGAGAAGTTACTGTGAATTTCTTGCAAAGGATGGCTTGTTATGTATATGAGTCATGTCTGTCAATCAAATCAGGTTTTCTAAATTAATCAGGTTTTCCATTCCTCTACTAGGAAAAACTTCTCCAGGTATGCGCTGGTGAATGCTTCGATCTTAGACATTGCCTTTATTTAAGATCCTAGAATTCAAATACTGGATTCCTTTTCCCTTCCATGTAATTCAGATTTTTAACGAATTCAAACTGCCATTTGATTAAATTTTATATCTGAAGTCGGTGCTTGTCCTAAATC
This sequence comes from Callorhinus ursinus, assembly GCF_003265705.2. Lineage (NCBI taxonomy): Eukaryota > Metazoa > Chordata > Mammalia > Carnivora > Otariidae > Callorhinus > Callorhinus ursinus. Next base: position 2,213,305 of record NW_027397122.1, on the reverse strand, counting down.
TCAGCTTTGATTATTGTGTGATTCCAAGGACTAATTTGGTGCTCTAGTAAACACTGTTCTGTCCATTTGAACCCCCAAGGCTTTCTTTTCTTTCTTTAAAGATGCCATTTCCAGCAGCAACTGTTGTTCGACTTGAGCAAAACCGTAAGATCATTTTCAGCTGCAGTGCCTAAAATTTAAACCATCACCTCTGGTCAAAAAGGTAGACTTTGAAGTTGGGAGTTTTGACAAAGCTGTGAAAACAATAAGCAAGAAGCTATGATAGTTTGCTAAGTTTATTTCTCCTGTGTAAAGTGCCATTTATGTTAGGACAGTGTCTAGTACCAAGGCACAGCAACTGGACGTTGTAGAGGGCTTGGTAGATCTGCCACAGAGCAGGGTGGAAAGGAAGCTTAATGGTGAGAAATCTTGTTCCCTAGTATTTGTATCTCTCTGAAAAGTCTTCTGATTTGAGGAAGTTAAGTTTTGTTGGTTCGAGAATGTAACGTTTCAATAATATTTTCTAATTCTCTTATATAAATAAATACAAAGCTAACTACATTGAACACATGAGCATTTTAGCTAACCAATGAGATGATTTCACTTAAAAGAGAGCAAGAAAATACTTCAATTTCTTGATGAATTTTGTGCCCAAACATTTCCACCAACTGCTGAAATTTACTTAAATTTCAGTGTCCATTGTTAACACCAACCTGGTCAAAGTACTGAGGACCTACAGGCTCAGAAAGTTAAGGAAGGTGGCATTTGAGGAGGGAACATCCTATGAGAAGGAGGGGTTGATTAGTAGAGGTGATGAAGTATAGAAATAGAGGAGGTACAAATTTGGAAATGCACTGGCCATGTGGAGAAAAAGACAGTTGGAATGGAGGAGATTCCAGAAGGGGAAAGAAATTGGAGGCATAAGGGTCCCTGGGTGACTCAGTCGGTTAAGCATCTGCCTTTGGCTCAGGGTCCTGGGATCGAGTCCCGCATCGCGGGGGGGGGGGGCGGTGTTCCATGCTCAGCGGGGAGCCTGCTTCTCCCTCCACCTGCCACTCCCCCTGCTTGTTCTCTCTCTTTCTCTTTCAAATAAATAAATAAATAAAATAATAAAAAAAAGAAATTGGAGGCATAAATGGAAGGTGATAGGGTTTACAGGTGCACAGTGATCAATTGCCATGGCTCTGCATGAAATCAGATATGAATTTTCACATAGGTACAATTTCAAAAATAACCACTCCCCATTTAGAATCCCCTTTCCACCCACTCCACACGGGTGCTGCTTGAACACACACGGAGTCAAAGCCCAACTGTAAGAAAACCCTGGAACTTTAATTATAACAAGTGTACTACAATAATGCAAGATGTTAATAGCGGGGGAAACTAGGGGTGTGCGGTATACAGGGACTTTGTAATTCCGACTCAGTTTTTCTGTACATGTAAAATTGCTCAAAAAATAAAGTCCATTAATTAAGAAAAAAGAAAAGAAAAGAAAGATAAAATCTAAGATAGATGGAACTCATGGTGATTTCTCAGAACCAGCATTTCTCCAGACCAGCACTTTATTGTATTTTTAAGATTTATTTACTTGTTTATTTAGAGAGAGAGAGAGCTCACAAGTGGAGGGAAGGGCAGAAGGAGAGGGAGAGAATCTTCCAGCTGACTCAATGCTGATTGAGGAGCCCACTGTAGGGTTCTATCCTAGGACCCTGAGATCATGACCTGAGCCAAAATCAAGAGTCTGACACTTATCCTACTGAGTCACCCAGGCGCCCCTGGACCAGCACTTTTTTTTTTTTTTAAGATTTTATTTATTTATTTGGGAGAGAGAGAGTGAGCGAGCATGAGCATGGGGGAGGGGCAGAGGGGGAGGGAGAAGAAGGCTTCCCGCTGAGCAGGGAGCCCAATGCAGGGTTTGATCCTGGGACTCCGAGATCATGACCTGAGCCAAAGGCAGACACTTAACGACTGAGCCACCCAGGTGCCTCCTGGACCAGCACTTTAAATAAAGCCACCTTCTCATGATCCAGTGCCTCCATCTTTGGTATCGAAGCCTCCGGGGCTCTTGTGGTATGTGTATTAAACGTGAGGACTATTATTTTCTTTAAGGATGCTTTTTCCCTGAGAAGCAGCAGTGTATTTTCTAGCAGCCATGTTTTCCTTTGAAATAATCAGGAATGATTTCCTGATTGATAACCTGAAGATATTTATTTGTGAAATTTTAGCTTGTAAAAAAGTTGCTTGCAACATTATTTACAATAGCCTAGATATGGAAACCTGAGTGTCCATCAATTGATGAATGTTTAAAGAAAATGTGGTGTACATATACAATGGAATGTTACTCAGCCAGGAGTAATGTTGCCATTTGTGAGGGGATGAATGAACCCACAGGGCATTATGCTAGGTGAAATAAGCCAGATAGTGAAAGACAAAGATGATCTTTTCCTGGAAAATACTACCTTTGCAAACTTTATGGACTTAGGAGAAGGGAAGAGACAAAAAAAAACAAACAACAAACAAACAAAAACAAGCACAGAGAAAAGGCTCAGGTCATGAACTAGCCTCCCAGGGAAGCAGGAGAAAGCTCAGGTCATGGAGAAACACTGACGATAGCTCAGGTCAAGTGTGATCAATATTATGAATGCAACAATACAGAATAGTAAGGAAAGACATAACAAGGTGAAGTAACCTAATGTGAGATCAAAGGAAACTTCCTAAAGGATATTGGATACACAGCCAATCACTCTTTAGAAGTGTAAAGAGAGTGTGCCATAGATTGAGTTAGAATGGCACACCCCACAGCCACTGCTGTCATTGATAAGAGCCTGTAGGTCGAGTACCCGTAAAGCCTACCCACATCTGTCCATGTGTCACCCATGTTTCTGTGGATGAAATGTACTTGCCTCTCTCAGACACACCATAAATCCAGCACCAACCTCAGAATTTAAATGTGCATGGGAATCAGGCAATCCTGAGTCCTTTATAGGAAGAAGATAAGAATATAGGAGGATCTCTACAGATGGAGGGGAGAGAGAGAGAGAGAGAGAGAGAGAGAGAGAGAGAGAGAGATGCCATAGTGAATGCTAATCTCAGGTTGTGGGGAGTTTTTAGTCCCTTCATGATTCCCAAGAGCTCATTTAAGAGTAGGGAAATAGGGCGCCTGGGTGGCTCAGTTGGTTAAGTGACTGCCTTCAGCTCAGGTCATGATCCTGGAGTCCCGGGATCGAGTCCCACATCGGGCTCCCTGCTCGGCAGGGAGTCTGCTTCTCCCTCTGACCCTCTTCCCTCTCGTGCTCTCTATCTCTCATTCTCTCTCTCTCAAATAAATAAATAAAATCTTTAAAAAAAAAAAGAGTAGGGAAATAAGGTTCATATTGTGGGGCCTACACGCTTTTTTATTTAAACATGCTTTTAAACTGTTCATGTTGTAAGAATATATATGTTTGTAATATGTCCAAACATAATCATGTTTGCTTTTATGGCTTCTGAGTTTCATGTCCTTTTTGAATAGTTATACTGAGCCCATAAAATGTTTAAAAGGTCTCTGCTTAGTTGTAGTAAAGCCACTGTGATGATCTGAAGGCGGTATTCAGGGAGGAAGTCATTGACCTCATTTCAAATGATAGAAACATTGACAAAGCAATTGATGGTTCACGAGCAGCACTGATGAATGGAGAAGACCACTCCTTCATCCATTTTTTATTTACTGGGGTTGAGAGATGGTAAGAAATTGAGAAATATGAGAGAGAAGGGGAGAGGAAATGAGTTTTAATTATCCATGGAGATGGAATAAAATCCAGGTGGGTTTCTGTGAATTCGATGATGGTAAGAAGCCCGAGCAGGGACTGAAAGGGGAAGAGGGCCTTGATGGGGGTGACAGTGACATGAATGTGGGAAAACCATGTAAGGGAACAGGTCTAAGTAAACCCAGGTGTGATACGTACTCATCGGGGATGAAGGGATTATGGGGCTGAGACCCAAGGTGAAGGTTCACATGTCCTTGAGACAGCATGGGGAAAGCAAGAGGGACTTAACTCCTGTAAAGCCGCTGGTTTAACGCAGGGGTTAAACATTTCCATATGTTTAGAGACAAATACCTCCTTCTGGGAAAGAACAAACCAGAGATAACAGCTGTCAGGGAGTAACGGTTGTCTGGGCAAAATTAGAAGTAGCAATTTAGAGAGTGCTGGCACAAGTATTTCTATTTTCTGGGAGCCCCAAAAGAATGTCGACCATGCGGGCACCTGGGTGGCTCAGTCGTTAAGCCTCTGCCTTCGGCTCAGGTCATGATTTTTGATGGAGTCCTGGGATCGAGTCCCGCATCGGGGGGCTTCTCCCTCTCCCTCTGCTGCTCCCCCTGCTTGTGTTCCCTCTCTCGCTGTGTCTCTCTATCAGATAAATAAATTAAATCTTAAGAAAAAAAAAAAAGAATGTCAACCATGAAGAAGGGCATCCTGTGATTGTCTTGTGTGCACTGTGAAGTAAGGACCACAAGATAATGACCGTGGGATGAAGGACGCTCCCCCACTCCTGGCCCCTCGCCCTTTGGGAAAGTGCCCCTTGGGGTGCAGCATTCCCCTTTCTTGCTGGCTCCCTCCTACAAGATATCTCTAATAGACTCTGCCTGCTCTCTTCCTCTTGAGTTCAGTGTTCATTTCTATGACGTTGAGATCAAGGACCTCGTCATGGGGGTCCAGTAACAGTGCTTGGGGGCCAAGCGTGGAGGGATAGGATTCCATTCACAGTGAAGCATGAGAAACGAGGGAGAGGACCCAGATTAAATGAAGTAACAGGCACTAGCTTTTATTAACATTCATTTTGCATCAGGGTTTATGGGGGACACAGACCTAACAACCTTGGCACCCATGCAATATTATTCCTGAAATCAAAAGAAGAAATTGAGGTTCAGACACTTTAATCCTGGCCCCAGGATACAGAATGAGGAAGTTGTCATGCCACAATTCATACTACATTTGTGTGATTCTGAGTATTTCTGTGTATGCTCAGTCCTCAGCCTCTGTGTGCATGCGTGTCTGTGGTGTGTGTGTGCACGTGTGTGTGCCATTTGTAATTTGTGTGAGTTTCTTCATTTCATTGGATATCCCTGAAGCCTTCTTTTTTTCCCCTCTTTGTTTTATCTAACACCTCTATATAACATCTATGTTCAAAGAGTGTTGTGAAGATTAGAAATTATGTATGTAAAAACCTTGGTTCCAGACCTACACTATAACAGGAGTCAGTAATTGGTGTTGAGGAATTCGGTGGTGGTGGTGGTGGTGGTGGTGGGGCGGAATCCTTGGTCTTACCTTGTCTAAATAATTTCTTTTAAGATTTTATTTATTTTTCAGAGAAAGAGAGAGAGAGAGCACACAAGCAGGGGGAGCAACAGGTAGAGGGAGAAGCAGGCTCCCCGCTGAGCAGGGAGCCTGATGCGGTACTCGATCTCAGGACCCCGGGATCATGACCTGAGCCGAAGGTAGACGCTTAACTGACAGAGCCACCCAGGCATCTTCTGTCTAAATAAATTTTTATGTGAAGGATATGCATGTTGCTTTGCTAATTTAATGATTTCTTTGACATTTTTAGACTTTAATCTGTGGCTCCATGATGTCTTTATAGATGATGTAACTTGAAATAGATTGAGTGGTATCAATTTCTAGTCACACTCACCACTTTCTGATTGAAAATGGAATGAGTCCGTAGATCTTTATCTAATTCTAAACAAAGCTATTATTTGTGATTCTACTACTTTCACTTTATTTTCCCTAAATGGCAAACATTAATATTACTGAGTGACTTCCATTTAAATAGCATTATGTGACCTACAGTATATGGTACATTGTTCCTAAGAGAGCTTCTTGAAAATGCCAAATGTCTTTTAAGACTAAATACTAAATATACCTTTTGAAAATTTTTTTCGTTGTTGGAGATTTTTGGTTTTGCTTTGTTCCCTTTTGTTTTTGATGGAATCGATACTCGCTGATTTTACCACAGTGAATAAAAATGTAATTCTCCAGCGAAAATACTTTAAAGGACACAATAACAGTGCACATTTTGTAAAATCTAGTTTCAACAAATATTTCTTAGAATCCTGCGCCAGTTCCAGATGAGATACTGAAATGGCTTTACTCTTTTTTCAAGACTTTCTCTATATAAATGTATTTCTTATCAACACTGCAATTTAGTATGAAGAAAAGTGCCCAACAAAACGCTTGCCGATATACTTTGCATTTTGTTATTTGGAAAGGTACTGACAGTGATTCCTGTGTATGAATAGAGAAAACCATTTATTGTTATGTTGGAAAATCCACCTGGGAGCTCTGCAGTAGACATGGACTCTAATCCCAGCTCTGTTACTTACTGAGAGTGCAACTCTAGGCAAGCTCACTGTTTTTCTGCTCTTCATCGTCCTGTATCTAGGTGTTGAGATTAAATAAAGTATTATTTAAATTCATGTTACCCAGTCTCATCTTGGGTGATGAATAAACTGACTTTGTAAAGTGAAAAAACTTCTGTTCCTCCTCTGTGTGTGTTGAAAAGGGGCTCCCTGGGGACCTGGATCTTCACAGAAGAATCAGGGAGGGGTTTTGTGGGGTGGCTAACCTGCATGAGCCAGGCTTGGGGGTGGGATGGAGGATAAGGGTGGGGATGGGGGAGACTGGCCTGGCTGGGGCTCAGTTGTCTGGGTGACAGGTCCAGAGGAAATGTCCCCATGAACCTCACTCTGTCCCAGATTGGGTCACACACTGCTTTCTTTCTTCCTTTTTGAAATTATTTTATCTATTTTTTATTTTTTAATTTTATTTATTTATTTTATTTTATCTACTTTATCTATTGTGTTATATATATGTATATATATGCATATATACATATATATATAAAACATTCATTCATTTTGCTATTTTAACCCTTTTTAAGGGTACAACTCAGTGACATTGATTACATTCATATTTTTGTGAAACCATCACAACCATCTAATTCAGCAACTTTTTCATCATGCTGAACAGAAACTCTGTACCCATTAAATAATATCTCCCCACTTCCTTCCCCCCTCAACCCCTGGTAACTCTCACCCACTTCTGTCTTTATGAATACACAAGATGTCTTAATAAACCTCTGAATATAACTTTGTGGAAAATAAGGAAGCAAGCATTAGAGAAAAACAAGGGGGAGATATATATATTTATTCTGCAGTAGGAATACATAGCTAGGAGGACTGAGGAATTAAAAAAATCAAAAATCCAGAAACTCAAGGAGAGGGGGGAGAGCAAGCTGTAGATTTCAAGCTTGTTATTGTAGGTAAAGCACCATTATTACAAGGAGTGATATTTTATGTATATATAATTATCACTTTAACTTTTTGACTAAATGCTTTATGTTAGTGAGTATCCTTTGTTTGATAAATGTGCACATATGTGTGGACCTGGGTGTGCAAGATTCAAAAAGAGATCAAGTTCCATGTCTGCTTGGTATGGAGCTGAGAGACAGAAAGGGCCAAAGCTATTGAGAGGAAATCAGGAGATCCAAGATAAAAAAATTGAAAACAAACAAACAAAAAACCAAACCAGGAGACCCCGAAGTGTTAAAAGTCAAATACATCTAGGAGAAAGCAAAAGAAAAATCCTAGGAATGATATGAGGTATCAGTGTGCTCTGAAGTCTGGGATACACATAAACATGTGAATGTTGATAAAGTAACAGCAAGACCTGGATGAGATGGTATCTGGGGAACTTGAAAGCAATGTAACTGGCATACCCTAACTAATCAGGAAATGTTATTTTCCTTTGCTTTCTTTCAATCTTCTTTTATATTTTACCTTTCTTTATGAAAATTAACCAGTGAACATTCTAAATACTTTCTGCTTGGTGCATCTAGAGATTAGGAGCTAACAACCTGTATGGGGTCCCGCTGAATGGTGGTTCACTGCTTCCCACAGCATGTACTTAGGGGATATCGCTGGTTTGTGCGTCCAGGCCTATTGCCTCATCCTTGGAACTGCTTCTCTTTCTTCTTGGGAATTGTTCTTTTTTTATTGCAATTATTTGTTTCTAATAGAGGCAGAAAATGTTGATCCCTGCCTCTCAGAACATGACTCATGATTTCAGAACATGTTCACATGACCCTGTGCCCACCAATCCAAATTCCCAGGGACTGCTTAACTCAGAGCTGAGAAAAAAAATGTTCAACCACTTTTTTTTTTTAAGATTTTTATTTATTTATTTGAGGGAGAGAGAGAGATCACAAAGGGAGAGGGAGAAGACGACTCACCGCTGAGCAGGGAGCCTGATGCGGGGCTTGATCCCAGGACCCTGAGATCATGACCGGAGCTGAAGGCAAATGTTTAACTGACTGAACCACCCAAGTGCCCCAGTACTGAGCCACCCAGGTGCCCCTCAACCATTTTTGTAGAAATATTGCTATATGAAGCATTCCCCTCGCCTGTGGGTTACTCTGCATCAAGAGATAATGTGGCATGTATTTGGAGTCCTGGAAATAGTGAAGTTTCCTGAGGCTTGCTTTGGCTTTTTCAAATTTTAAGATGGGGGCTCAGTACATTTATTTTTATTTAAACTGATTCTATTTGGACTTCTGTCTTTTCAGTTGAAGTATCTTGAGCTTTGAGCTTTTATCATATTTAGAACAACTCTGCCCTCTGGTAGCTTGGACTTCTTTAATTTTAGCTGTATGAATTAAGCAACTTTATGTATATTTAGTCTATTAAAATTGTTGCTTCTTGTAATATTTGTAGTAGTGGAGTCTTAGTCTTTTTCTGACAAGCTCTTCCACTCATTCCTCATGTGATATACGTTATAAATATTTACCATCCTGGAAAACTTTCTTTGCATTTGATGTACCAATGTCTCAGCTCTCTCCTAGTGCCTTAACAAGACTGCTCTGCTCTATTCACCCCTCAGCTTTGGATTGTAGGCCATTATTTCTTCTCTATTCACCTGTTATGCTCTTATTTCTGATCCTTGACTTCAATAATCACACTCAATGGTGATTTCCAAATCTGTATCTGCAGTTTACATGTCTTATTGCTTTCCAAATCCATGAAGTTTGGCTACTGAACATTGCCTCCTGAATTAGCAATTCCAACTCCAAAACAAAATTTGCCATCTGTGTTTACCCAAACTTACTCTCACAGGCCAGTATCAGACCTTCAAATAATCATAGCATTTCTCAACCAGGGTCCTCATCGGAATTACAGACATAGGAAATTATTCGAGTTGACTGTTTTCTCCATTATCTTAAAGATGGTAGATAACTAAACCATTCTAGACTCACAGGACATAAGTAAGTTAAATACGTACTGTGAGTGCCTTAGGACATTAGGACTTAAATCTCTCATGGAAACTCCACTATCAATATTTATCTTACTTTAAATGCTATCTTGTTATTTCATTTTTGTTTATTTCCATTACCAATATAATATACAATACAATTAGATTTGTGAATTATTGAAATTCTTTTCAAAACAATCTCCCTGCTTTATGTATTGCCCCCATCTTTTATCAGAGTGCTGTTTCTAAAATCATAATTGGATGTTTCATCATAAGTCCTTCAATGGCTTTGTAGTAAAATACAATGATCTTGGGACATACCCTGTGGTGATGCTTTTTGAATTTTTTATCCTATGATGCCAATTTTAAAAATTGTCTGAAATGAAAGCACACGTCATTAGATTAGAAAAAAAATTAACCCCAAACTCTAAACTCACAAGCTGGGAATATTCCTTGGGAAGATTTCTTTTTCTTTTTCTTTTTTTTTTAAGATTTTATTTATTTATTTGAGAGAGAGCGAGAGAAAGTGAGACAGAGAGAGAGAGCACAACTGGGGTGAGGGGCAGAGGGAGCAACAGACTCCCCACTGAGCAGGGAGCCTGATGAGAGGCTTGATCCTGGGACTCCAGGATCATAACCTGAGCCAAAGGCAGGTGCTTAACCCACTGAGCCACCCAGGTGCCCCAGGTAAATATTTTTAAGAGTTAGAATTTTCAATAAAACAAAGAGATTAACAATGTATTTCATGTAATGGATCAAAAATTAATGGATTAACAATTTTGAGATGGTACCCTTCCTTGACATGGGAATCAGAACTCAGAGCCTGCATTCGCCATGCCAATCTGATTTGTTGGTACCAGATTGGCAAGAGTCTTTGAATTGTCCCAGAGACAACTTCTAATACCATACATTGATTTCTGTCCTCCTAAGAGCAAACCATTTCATAGTCTCAAGATTTGAGTAGCAATATTAGTCTGACAAAACTAAATTTGGACAACTTAAAAAAGAAAACAACAACAACAAAAAAAAACAGGAATTATTAGACATTATGGTTGAGCTAAATAATCAATGGGATGGATGAAGAACCAGGCCTGGAAAGTGGTCAGGAATGAAGGGACCCCAGCCCCAGTAAAAGGAACATCGCAGGAGGTAACTGTGATTGCTAAACACCTACCTCCTCCATTATAACTTCATTTAGACCTTGGATGATACTCATCACCTCTGACAGCATAGGGAATGCCAAACAATTTGAGTTTCTTTGCATTTCTGCCCCAGAAGGAGAGTTCTGTCCTAGAGCTTTTATTTGGCCAGTTTCAGTTTGTGCCCATGCCCCTGGTGACAGTGTTCAAGGAAAGCAAATATTTGGGTTTTTCCTGGATCCTAGAATGCAAGGAATCACCTTCCCATCTACTGAGTTGCATACAATTTTGGATTTTCAGGTAAGTAAAGGGGTTCTGATGCTAAAGAGAAAAAAGCAAATATCCTCTTTGGCTTACGCCTTTTCATGAAAATCCACGTATATAATTGTTTCCATAGATCCCCTCTCCATGATTTTCTTTTCTGATTAACTTTATGGTAACTTTCTTCCTTCCTTCATCCCCTCCAAAGGCAGATTCAGGCTATCATAAGTAATTCTTCATAACCAGGTACAGAGTCTTAGAATGATGTCCATTTCTTCCTTACTTGCATTATTATCTCATTTCAATACCCAAAAAGCACTGAAGAGAGGGGATTTGAGAGAACAGCCTTCCCCCCCCCTTTGAATTTGATATTGCTTTCTTTATACAATTCACAGGATATTAGGACCTGACATCTCTGGCTTATTTTTTTTTTCCCTTCCATAAACCACAAAGCAGCCCTGATCAAGCTCAATTTACTTTGAAAAATGTTTAATTCTAGTTTCCCTATCGATGTGGGAATGGATTTGAATGGTAGATATTCACCCCAGGTTAGGAGGGAACCTTCTTTTCCTTTGTGCTCAATGTCTTTTCTTTCAGGACAAATTGCAGAGGTCAGTGTTCTGTGTGTGTCTTTATTAAATCAGGCCGTTTCCTCCATCACTCTTCACTAGTTTGGGAGAATTAAAATGCCTGTCATAGTTGATGTTAAAGCAGGATGCCCCTTGAGGCCAGAGGAGCTCATCCACCAGCTGCTGACCACTCAGGGCCAAGGGCCTCCCTGGAAACCACCCCAGGTTACAGAGAGCCCCCTTGACAAATGTTACTACTCCTCTGTAGAAACAGCTGACATCCAATGATAGGCTTACGTGGAAAGGACTTGATTTAGCCCCCTTATCTTAATTTCTGAATGTAAGACAGCTCTGAATGCTTTGTCAGGTCCACAGAGAGTCAGCTGAGATTTCTGTAGCAACTGTATCATGGCTCAGCTTCTCCCTCAAACCTACGTTCTCACTCTTTCGCAGGTGTGGTTCCCAAGAGCACTGCCAGTAAGCTTGCTGCATCCACACATCCACCTCAAGGTCAGCAACAACCTTGGATCATAATAGAAAAAGGGATCGACTTTTTACATAAATATAAAATATCTATAAAACTCGTGTATTTATCCATCAAGCAGATTATCTTTATTTTATCTATGTTATATCATTTTAATGACATTGGTGAATCCCACTAAATGCTTAACAAGAAAATTACATCAATCTTACATTAACCTTTGCAGTAATGGAAAAGAGGAAATACTTCCCAATGGATTTTATGAAGCCAACATGCATTTGATACTTCTACTTGACAACTGTGTTTTAAGAAAGGAAAATTATAGGCCAGTATTTTTCACAGGCACAGATGCAAACATCATAAATAAAATACATAAAATGGGAATATCTCTCAATCACATTGAGGTTATTCCAGGAATTATACATATCTTGGGCATATACTCTATAAAGATGAAACTTGTGTGCACCAAATTACTTGGATAATAAATTCTAAAGCATTAAATGACACATCGAAAATTTTGAATCAACCAAATGCTAGTAGAAGAAGGGATAAATAAGATGGGTTATGTTTACAATGAAATAGCACATAGCATTGAAGATAACTAACTACAGCTATATACCACAACATGAATAAATTTTGCAAAATAATTTTGAGTGAAAAAAGCCAGACTCCAAAGTGTGTGTACTTTATGAATCCTTAATTTTATAAGGTTGAAAGACGAGCACACTTCATCAATGGACAGAGCAGTGAGCAAACAGTGCCTTTGAATAAAAGGGAGGAGCTATTGACTGGGTGGTAGTTACATTGCAAACTAAATGACACTCTTTGCTCATGGAGCTTATCATCTAGTTGGGGTTGGCAGGCAATAAACAAGCAAATACATAAAATATATACTGCTAGTTAGTGATAAGGACAATGGAGAGGAAAAAAATCACATAACTAGGAAGATAGAAAATGTCAAGTTGGAAGGAGGGTAGAAGTAGTGTGCAAGTTACTTATTTTAAATAAGGTTGTCAAACAAGACCGTATGAGAAAGTATAATTTACACAGAGACCTGAAGGACATGAGGAAGGCAGTTGTGAGTGAGTTTGATGCTGTTGAACAGTTTTGAGCAGAGGAATGCCATTAGTGGACTTACGTTTTTTAAAGCTTTACTCTAGCTGCTCTTCCAAAAGTAAGGTGTTGGAGGGAAGGAGCAAACAGGAAGACTGTGGGGGGGACACAACATTCATGCGGGCTGGTAATGGCTTCGACTTAGATGCTGGTGGTAAGGGAGGGGTTGGGAAGAAATAGTCAGATTCTGGGTATATTAGGGAAATGTAACTGATTGGATTTTCTGATGGGTTGGATGTGGAATATGAAAGAGAGTAATCAAGAATGAAAACAAGGTTTGTTTGGCCTGAACAACAAAAAAGTAGAATGCCCATTTGTTGGTGGAAATACGAGAACTCATCCCCCAATTGGGGATGACAAGGATGGTCTTGTTCACATGATTGGAAGCTCAGATGAGTTCTAAGCTGGGATAAAAATTTAGCAGCCCTCAGCAAATATGTCTATTTTTATCACTGTGAAAGGGATCCCCAAATTAGTAAGGATAGACAAAGAATAGAAGTCCAAGAACTGGGTTTGGGACATTTTGATCTTAAAGTTCAAAGAGATGGGAAAACAAAAACAAAAACAAAAACAAGAAATATGGGACCAAGAGAAGTCAACAGTAAAGCAAAAACAACAAACAAACAAACAAAGGCAGGATTAGGTGAAGAAGGTCTTCCTCATAATCAGCTAAGTGAAATGCTGCTGATGGGTCAGTAAGATGAGGGTTAGAAAACGATCCCTGGATTTGCGAGTGTGCAAACAACTGGTGAGCCTGAGGAAGGGATTTGGTGCAGTGGTGAGTAGAAGCCAGAGTGTGTGGAATTCAGTATAAATGGGAGGGGGAGGGTGTATCATTAGAGATGGTGAGAATACACAGTCAGATCACAAAAATTTGCTCTAAAATGAGGACAGAGAGGGAGTAGCAGTCAGAAGTGGGTGGAAAAATCTAAAGATTTTTTTCTTTCAAAATGGAAGAAATTATAGAATGTTTGCTGATGGAAATTAACTAATATTGAAGGGGAAACTGATGATATAGGAGAGAGAGGAGAGAATTTCTAGTGTACTCTCCTTGGGTAGGAAAGAGAGGAATTGGCTTTGAAAGGAATATAAGGAATTCATACCTGGTCACAGCAAGAAAGTAAAAATGTGTGGCCACAGAGGTAAATGGATGACATGGAAGCAGTAATTTTAGATGACTTCTCTCCCGGGCTTCCTTACCTCTTTTTTTATCCTTCCAATTAGATACATTTTCTCTAATTTCAGTGCCTTTTTGCTCATTGGTTTCTACGGGGCTTCATCTCTGAACTCCTTCAAATGTCTATACATGTTACTCTTCTCTTAGAGATTCTCTCTGCCCGCCACATCAAAAATGCCAACTCCTCTATTTCATATTTTCATTCCCTACCTTATTATTCTCCCTATCTTTTAGTAACCATCCAACAGATGGCATACTTTGCTTTTTATCTTATTCAGTATCTACTTCCTCCACAGTAAAACTGAATGAATGAATGAATGAACGAATGATTAGGTCATAACTCCATCCTCCATTTCTTCCATGAAGGAGCAATTGCTATGAGAGCTGGTCATACTTTGGCATATTTTTGTACAGTGTACAACGAACAGAAGTTATCAATAACGTACATTATTGATATTGGTACATTAGCTACACTGTCCCAGGGCATGACAGAAAAGGAATTATTCTTAAACTTCCAAAAAAGACTTGCATTAACCTCATATCAAAATCAAATAAGAAGAACACAGAGAAATGTATAGACTAATCACACTTATGAATCTAGATTCAGAAAATTAAAATAATATTTAATAAGTGTTTTATAATTAACTACATCTTATTTAAAGCATTCAAGTTGAATCTCTGCATTAAGAAATTAAAAGAGAAAATAAAGTTATCCTCTCCATCATGGGCATTGAAAACCATCTGATGAAACTCCATATCCATTCCAGATTTGAGTATACATGTAATCAAACTCAAAAGAAAATTTAATGTATGAACAGAATCCTGCCAGAGCATATAGCAGATATTACACTTACTGTTGAAACTAAAGGAAACTGCCAGACCCGCATGCTGGGTGCTGGCACAGGTAAGCGGACATCTAGTCAGGGCAATAAAGTGAATTCAAAACAGTAGACTCTAAATGCGAATTTATGTGAGTGGATAAGACATAATCTGTTAATAAGATTATCTATCTACCCGAAGGAATCACAGGAAAACACAGTCTATCGAGGACTAAACATGGCCAATGTTCTCTCTGATGTACATTTATAATTTCAGTGCATATCCTCTTTAAAAAGAAGACTATGGCATGATTTATCATGTTCAAAAACAGAAAGACAATGTTTCTGTGTTAACAGTTTCCTACAGGTTGATATTTGGATTCAATTCAATTCCATTCAAAAGCCCAACAAGGCCTTTATACAGAATATGGGTCAGCAAACTGTCTCTTGAGTCAACTCCAACCTTCCTGCCTTATTTTGTGAAAGGAATTTTATTGGAACACAGCCATGACCATCTGTTTACAGATTGCCTGTGGCTACTTGTTCACTACATTGGCAAAGCTGAGTAGTTGTAATAGAGACTATATGGTTTGCAAAGCCTAATTATTTACTATCTGATTCTTTACAGGTAATGTTTGCTGGCTCCCGATAGAGAAGAACAAAACCCTCGTATAGGCCAAAGTCATTCATAAGAAAGAATAACAAAACTATATTATCTGCACCAGGTACTATCTTAATATGAATTTGTAACAAATAATCCATTCTATAAAATGGATAGAAAAGAATCTACAAATAGATGGATATATATGGAAATTTGATATGTGGCAGAGGTGGCCTTATATACCAATGATGACCAACATTCCACTCAATTCATGGTGTTGAGACAAATGATTTCTGCATTCTGGATCCCCATTTCATGGGAAACTCAGAAATTCATTTCAAGGGAATTAGAAACTTAACTATGAAAGGCAATACTTTAAATTATTTGCAAGAAAATATTTAGAAGAAAATAAAGACTTTTATTAAGATCTTAGGATGAATATTGATAGAAAGTCTTCTAAAGCAGTGTGTGTATTTTTTTTAATTTTAAAAATGCATGAAGATACAGTTTGATTCTATTAAAAGAAAAAAAAAAACAGCAGAGCCAGAACGCTGTACATAAACAAATATGATCCTACAGGAAAAAAAATGATGTGGAAGCAGTTACCAGACGATGAAAACAGAAAAGATCAGCCCATGGACGGGATTCTTTCTTTTCTCTTTCTTCTCACAACTGGGTGACAGTGGGTAGTCTGCAGTTTCTAAATGTCACTCTGACTTCTTTACTGGGTCTTCATTCCTTGCAAGGAAAGGGACAAAGAGTCCCTGGTTTGGGTAGAATCCTGAGGAAAAGGGCAAGACAGGGCTTGCTTCCAGGGCCTGCTGTTGGAGAACATCCTCACATCTATTTGGGGACCATGCACGTTGTCTGTCTTGTAGTCCTGCAGTCTTCCCATTTTATACCTTGAAGCCAGTGTCAGTGAAAATTAAAGTGACATTTTGTTCCTTTTGCTCTTGTCTCTTGTGCAGAAATTCCCAAGGACCTTATGCATCTGCATGACTGGTTCCTGTTCAATAATTAGATCATTGCCACACCAGGCCTAAAGATCCCTGGAAACAGTTATGTTCTATTAATCAATAGAAATAATTCTGGAACTCACAAAATTCTTGGAAAATTCTAGAGTGGCTTCTAGCTTATCTTTGCACCCTGCAGATGCCAAATATTACTTTAATCTTATGAGAAAGTATATTCTATTTTTTTATAGAATAGCACTATTTTCAATAAAACTCTTTCCTAAATTGAGTTTAAAGTATTCATGTATGACATTAACCCACTGGTTATGACTTGGGTTTGGGATCCAAAGCAAGGACAATCTCTCATTTGTAACACAAATGTCCCAGTTCTGAGGCAGCTTGTGGGTGGTCAGGGATTTTTTTTTTTTTTCCCCAGGTTCACTCTCCTTGGTTCTCCAACCACTCTTTTCTATCACCTCTAACCTTCTGCTTCTTTATTCTTCATCGAGGATTCATCTCATTGTCTTGATTTAGTTGACTCTGGGCAGACTTTTGGACTGAACTCTGAGAAAAAGAATACTGTCTCATTATTTACAATCAGAGAGCATGAATACTAATGATCTTGGTCTGTACATCAAGATCATATAACAAAGTAACCACTAGACACTGACAGCTGATGCATCTGCTGGTGGCAGGTGAGATGTGATTCTCAGAAATGGGCCACAGGCCTTTGACCAATTGGTTTAGAGGTATGTGGTTTAAGTCATAAACTCAGTAGAAAAAAAAAGTGATTGTTCATCTTTAAAAGAAACATGGTGACCTTCTGTCTTGAATTTGGCATAGCAAAACTAATGATTGATTCCGCAGTTTCCCACAGTTTTCTCTCAACAGAGACTGGGAAATGCTGGTTCTCTGGCTGGTGGGATCCTCTCCTCACACTGCGGTAAACTCTTCCAGCTCAGTCTGTCACCTCAATGCCTGTGTCTCTGAGTCGACCTGGCCTACATTGACTTGTTTTTGAAGTGGTTCGTTTGGTTTTATTTTCAATTCATTTTATTCTTGACTTCCCTAAGAAACAACACATTAGTCTTTTATTATCTAATTACTTTGCGATCAAGGTGATGTTTTCTTCAGTCTGCTTGCTCTGCTCAAAGCCACTGTCACCAGTGAATACCAATGACTAAGCCAAAAGAACAGCTGTTTCCTATAAATGATAACTGGAGATGGTCGAGGTACAATACACAAGCTTTTTTTGACATGCTTCAAAGTGAGTTAACACTCTCTTCTTGGACATAATTCTATATTCCTCTGATCTGCCAATATGTACTTCTTAGTGTGTAAAATCTAAGGCTGTGTTTTATCAATTTAAATAGTAAAAGTCTCTAGTTCCACTTGATTTCAAAATCTTGGGTTTCCATTTTTTTTCTAATCTTAGATACATTATACCTTTTCTGTAGTTTCATTTGGTAATGTAGTTTTCCTTCATTAGGAAACACCATATGTTTAAGCAATAAAACTTGCTTCCCAGATGTTTTACTTCTTTAAAAATACAGTAACTAATTCATTTACATTGAAAGACTTTTAAAAAATTGATCTCACCATTTTCAAATAGAAAATGCAATTATCTTTTCTACTTAAAAAAAAAAAAAAGGTTGTAAATCTTACCAGTTAAACGGATAAAGGCAAACGATTTGCATTGCCATCCTGGCGATTGAATTCAGAAAGTGCCTAATCAGAAACAATACACTGTGGTAATACTGTCCAAGCCAAAGAGAAACCTAGACATGCATCCTTGGCTCTGACAACTGCCAGTGAAATCAATTGAATTCTGCTCCTTTCCTGAGAAAACTGGCCAGGGTTTGGGACACATCAAGGCAAGCATGCGTTGACCACCTTGCCAAAGAAATGCCCAGAAGGAGGCAGAGAGACGGCTGATCATTGGGATAGTTTTCTGCCCAGATCCACTGCTGCATCTGTGCCGTGAGTGAGGTCTGCAGGTGGACAAGAATTAGGGCCCTATGGAGAGGAATCCAGGTGGTGCATTCGCAGTGTCTTCATGCCGGGGCTCCTTGGGAAGTTTCTCTTGCTTCAGTGTCTTTTCACCCCAGAGCATCAGCTCTGGCTTCTTTCTAACTCTGGCCCGTTGGAAATGTCTTCCTTCCATAGTGCCCTCCTATGTGTCAGCTTCTGTGCTGGGATAGCCAGATCCAGGAATGGGGAACAGAAGCCCAGGAGCACCATGTGATTCTAAATTACTCTGTCCTGACAGAAGAGAACCACAGGGTCACTAAAAAACAAAACAAAGCAAAAAACATACAAATAAAATCATGAAACTATACTTATGCATCCTTTAGAACATACTGCATACACTGGAGAACAAGACAGAGTTCCTGGCAAGAACTAGTCAAGGGTGCTAGTCCTTTCCAAAAGAGCTGTGAAACTCCGGTAGAGAAAGAAAGATGAATCAGACCCATTCAGACATGACTGCATACTTGGTGTCAGTACGAGAGAGGTCTGCATCTTGGTACTTGGACACGTCCACAGTTAGGTCAAAGGCAGATTATTAAAGGTCTGGAATATTTTTAGTCCTTAAACTAGATGGGACAGAACTTGCAATGTCCTACCGATCCTAGCTAATTTCAAAATAAAATGCATCACAATTGCTGCTGTCCAGTGCTTTATATCTTATTGAAAAATCATGATGCCTACAGGAAGCAATGAAAACAGAAAGTATTCAGGGATGATGACAGTAAAAACTAATGGCTTATAGTGACTAAGAATCATTAACCATTATTATGTTCCATGCATTCTTCCAAGTGCTTTGCATGTATTAGCCCATTTATCCTTCAAAAGAATCCCGTGTAGTATACAGCAGGAAACTATTACTAATCCCATTTTATAACAAAATTAGGCACAGAAAGATGAACTTAACAAAGATCTGACAAAATTGAGGAAATCAAAATTAAGTTCTTTAGATTTCATCACAGAGAGGCATTAGCTTAGAGACTAGTAAATAGGTCTCTCAAAAAAGGGGGAAAAGGAGACCGGGATAGGCAAAATAAAATCACGAGTAATTGGGAAATTTACATTAAGGGCACAGAGAGTGAAATATGCCTGGAATGGTTATGGATAGCTGTGTTTTGCAAACATTTTTTCAACTGATGCCTTCTCTTGAAAACACTTTCTCAAGGCACTACATTTCACTTCACAGTGAATTTAATATCATGTCTGAATTAAATTAACAGCATTTTGGGAGAAAAATATTTTGGTCATATTTTAAACATAAACTATTAGTGTGGTCGTTGAGTCAGCATGATTGTCAAAGTTTTCTATAAATGATAAATGTAAAACATATAGAATATGTAAATAACACAATTTAGAAGCTTAATATAATTGACATTATTCCTACATCTAATACTTTCTATAGATTCTTAAGCAATTCTGAGGCATTTATAAAATTTGACCCATCTTTTTCTCACAAAATAAATTTTAACATATTTCAAAAATTGTTGTAAAATAAACCATATTCATTAATCACAAGGAAATTAGGATGGAAATCAATAAAAACAAATCTTTGTGAATTAAAAAGAGAAATACACATTTCAAAGAACTTTCAAGATAAACATAAATCATAATAAAAATCTAAAAGAAAATCTAGAACTACATAATTAAAGCACTTCAAAATTATACTCAGTTAAAGAGTTAGATGGAGATTTATATTCTTAAAAGCTTTTTGAAAAATAGAAAATAGTAAATATCAGCGAGTTAAGCCTCAAACGTAAAAGTTAGAAGATTACAAAAGAATAAATTGATTGTGAAATAAGATTAATAAAGAACTTACTTAAAGAAATGGAAAAAGCAATAAGGAAATTAAAAATTGATTGTTTTAAAAGACTAAAAATAAGTAAATCTCTGGTAATAATAACAAATAGAGAAGAGAAACAGTTTATATTAAAAGTGGTCTGGATAAAACAGGTCAGTTACAGGCCTATTTCTCCCTCAAATATGGATAAAAACTATTAAAATGTGGTAAACTAAAGCCAGCAATGTATAAGAAAGATATTTTTTCTGATCAATTGTTGCTATATCAATGTGATTCGTGCGCGGTAAGCAGTTACGCACGGCTAAGCGACATAGGACCTTGGGACACCCAGATGCGGTAAAGTCCTCCGGTTCGTTCCCAGGGACCTGGCGGGAAGGCACAGCGACGGGCTGCTTTGTAAGGGACCGCTGATGAAATCATGACCAGGTGGGCACGAGTTACTACCGTACATAACAAAAGACCTTTGGCTGCAACATCATGGGAGGACATGAAGAAGGGGTCCTTTGAGGGAGAAGGCCAAAATCTACCAAAGAGTAAACAACTTGAAGCCAAAGGCTCTCTGTTAACAATGATGCTCCTCAAGCAAAACACAAAAAGCACAAAAAGAAAAAGGAGTACTTAAATGAAGATATAAATGGATTCATGGAATACCTAAGACAAAACTCAGGGATGGTTCATAATGGAGAGGTGATAGCAACAGACAGTCAGGACTTAAGGGAGGAAATTGCAGTTGCTTTAAAGAAAGGTAGTCAATGGGAAGGGAGAAGACTAAAAAGACCAGCAGCATAGAAAAATGCAATGGTATGTTTCCATTGTAGAAAACCTGGCCATGGGATTGCAGTTTGCCCAGCTGCCCTTGAGAATCAAGCTATGGGCACTGGAGTATGTCATTGGGGTGGCTCCACAGACCATGAAATAACCAAGTGCAAAGCCAAAGTAGACCCAGTTTGTGGTGAATTTCCTTTTGTAAAATGTTTTGTTTGTGGGGAAATGGGGCATCTGTCCAGATGTTGTCCTGATAATCCCAAAGGACTCTATGCTGATGGTGGTTGCTGCAGACTCTGTGGCTCCACAAAACAGTTTAAGAAAGATTGCCCTGAGAGTAAGAATTCAGATCGAATGGTCACAGTTGGTCGCTGGGCAAAGGGAATGAGTGCAGACTATGAAGAAATTTTGGATGTGCCTAAGCCACAGGAACCCAAGACAAAGATACCTAAAGTTGTTGATTTTTGATAATGATTAGTACTATCGTTAGTTACCACCTCATTGTTAAGTGTTCTGAACCAGGCGTACTTCACAAATTGGAGCTGGGCTCCCTTGGAGACCTGTTTTGTAGATACCAGTATGATCCGGGAATGGTCACATTGTTTCCTGAGTGCTGTCCATTAAAGAGTGCTTCTATCACTGGAGAAAATCACTGAAGAAAAGTAGAAGATGTTAAAATTGGATTCTCTAAAAGAACATTTTTAACAGACAGAACTTAGGTATAACTAAGTGGTTATATGCTTGATTGTAACAATCATCTTTCTTTTAAAAACCATTCATTAATGTGCACCACCCCTAAACAAAGTATAACCGCTTTGCATTTGGAATTGAATTTTTGGTTATATTGTTTTCTTGGTTCAAAATAACAATTTATTATTAGGAATTTATAAGTTGCCACAAAATCTACTGTATTTTTAAAATATTTAATAAAAATTCGTTTGCTATTTAAAAAAAAGAAAATCTACTAATGTAATTCATCTTATTCATAGGTTAAAAGTTTACATATTGAATAGTGCACCCATAGATTTATACATATATAATAGAATACTTACAAATATACACAAACGCAATACTACCATATCAATATTAGGAAAAAAATCAATAAAATTTCATAACAGTGCATGATACAAAAAGAAATTTCCTTTACAGATGAAGAGTACCTACCCAAATCAAAAGCAAGCATTATATATAAAACAAGAACAAGACAGGATGGTCTACTCATTGTCCTCATTTCCAGTTTTGTCCTGGAAGAGCTGGTCAAATCAGCCACAGATTTTCATTCCAAACTGATTTAACTTATTTCCACAAGAAAACTCAAATAATTTGCAAACAGATTATTGCGATTAAACAGAGAGTTTTACAAGTTTGTTGCAAATAAGATAAATCCTAAAAAATTAAAAAGCAATTACATTTCTACATACTAACATCAATTTCTAACATCAAGGACAATAGAATTAAGAAAAAATCCTCAGCATTTATAATATCAAACTATAAAATACCTAAGGATACTTAAACACAAGCTGTGGAGAAAATTTTAAAACTTTGTTATCTGTTAATAACAACAAAAATCTTCTAGCAATAAAATGTTTTAGCAAGTTTAATGATAAAAAATTCAATATCTTCATCTTATTAGTTTTCCTCAAATTGTTTTAAACTCTCAAAATGCATTTCAATCAAAATTCCAGTTAAGATCTTAAATGGAAAGACAAAAACAAAGAGTAGTTAAGAGATATTCCTAAAGAAAAATTAAAAAGAAATGATTTCTATAACAAATGTTAAATTGATAGTTATAGTAAATGAGTTTTATAAGGATATAGGAAATTAATAGATATAAAGATAAGTAGAATGGGAAAAGACTCATATATATGAAATTTGATATTCTTGTGGGTAGATCATGGTCATCGATGCTGAAAGATGATCTACTCCATTAATGTCACTCAGGCATTTTTTTAACCGCATGGAAAAGTAAATAAATTTAGTTCCTTTCTCAAAAAAAAAAAAAAAAACACGAAAAATCAATGAAATCCAAGCTGGGAAATTAATAAAGAAAAACAAAGTGATCATGAACTGGTTTTTAGAAAAGATTAACATTGATAAATCTCTAGCCAGGCTAACCAAGAAAGAAAGAAAAAAAAATGAGAGAGAGAGAGAGAGAGAAAACACAAATTACTAATACCAGAAATGAATAAGAAGCCACCACAACTGATGCCAAGACATTTAAAGAATAATGGTTGGATGTAAGTTTAGCTCTATGCCCACAAATTTGATACCTGAAATGAAATAGTCCAATTCCTTAAAAACACGATTAAAACTCAAAGAAGAATAGACAATCTGATTAGGTCTATGTTATTAAAGAAATTTCAGGGCACCTGGGTGGCTCATTTGGTTAAGTGTCCACGTTGGGCTCAGGTCATGATCTCAGCGTTCTGGAATCAAGTCCCACATTGGGCTCTCTTCTCAGTAGAGAGTCTGCTTCTCCCTCTCACTCTCCTTTGTGTGCTCTCTCTCTCTCTCTCAAATACATAAGTAAATAATTTTTTAAAAAAATAAATAAAGTAATTCCATTAATGATTGCTAACTTTCCAATGGAAAACAGTTGGCTTAAAGGGTTTTACTGGTGAATTTTACCAAACATTCAAGAAGGAATATGCCAATTTTCTATGATCTTTACCAGAAAACAGAAGCAGAAGGAGCACTTCCTAACTCATTTTATGAAGCCAGCATTACCCTAGTAGCAAAACCTGACAATTACATTATTAGGAGGGAAATTATAGTATCTCTAACAATCATAGAGGAGACACACTCAACAAAATTTTAGCAAATTGAGTTTAACAATATGTAAAAAGAATTGCACACCATGACCACGGGGATTTATTTCAAGTATGCAAAGCCTGGTTCAACATTTGATCAATTAATGTAATTAATAACATTAACAGGATAAAGAAGAAAATCATCTGTTTAGACCATATCAACAGATGCAGAAAAATAATTTGACAAAATTCAGCACCCATTCATGATAAAAAAAACCAAAAAAACAAAAAATATCTCAGCAAACTAGCATTAAACCTTGTTAAAGATCATCTACGGAAATCTCTAACATTGTACTTAATATTGAAAAACTAGATGTTTTCCTCCAAAAATCAGAAATAAGTAAGGCTATCTCCTCTCACCAGTCCTATTCAACAACTGGAGATCTGAGCTGATGCAATATGAAAAGAAAAGGAAATAAATGGTATATGGATTGAAAAGAAAGAATAAAATTGTTTTTGTTTGCAGGTAATATAACTGTCAATATAGAAGATCCTGAAAGTTTCAACCAAAAAATGGAATTAATAAGCAATTATAGCAAAGCCACATAATGTAATGTTAATTTACAAAATTTAATTGCTTTCCTGTACACCAGCAATAAACAACTGGAAGTGAAATAACACTATTTATATTAATATATAAAAATGAAATAATCAGGTATAAACCTACCAAAATATGTACAAGATCCATACGAGAAAAGCTACATAACATTTTTTTAATTTAATTTTATTATGTTATGTAAATCACCATACATGACATCAGTAGTTTTTGATGTAGTGTTCCATGATTCATTGTTTGTGTATAACACCCAGTGCTCCATGCAATATGTGCCCTCTTTAATACCCATCACCAGGCTAACCCATCCCCCCACCCCCCTCCCCGCTAGAACCTTCAGTTTGTTTCTCAGAGTCCATAGTCTCTGATGGTTCATCTTCCCCTCTGATTTCCCCCCCTTCATTTTTCCCTTCCTACTATCTTCTTCTTCTTTTTTTTTTTTTTAACATATATTGCATTATTTGTTTCAGAGGTACAGATCTGTGATTCAACAGTCTTGCGCAATTCACAGCACTCACCGTAGCACATACCCTCCCCAATGTCTATCACCCAGCCACCCCATCCCTCCCACTCCCCACCACTCCAGCAACCCTCGGTTTGTTTCCTGAGATTAAGAATTCCTCATATCAGTGAGATCATATGATACATGTCTTTTGATGTGGATAGAACTAGAGGGTATTATGCTAAGCAAAACTACATAACATTGATGAAGAAATCAAATAAGATCTAAACAAATGTGTTTCATTATGTTCATGGATAGGAACATTTAATATCAAGATGTCAATTCTTCCTAACTTGATCTATAGATTCAAGGCAATTCTAATCAAAATCCTTGCAAGTTATTTGGTGAATATTGACAAACTGATTATAAAATTTATATGGAAATAAAAAACCCAGACCAGCAAACATATTATTTAAGAAGAACAAAGTCAGAAGTCTACTAAGCAAAATAAGTCAGTCAGAGAATGACAAATACCATATAATTTCATTCATCTGTGGAATTTAAGAAACAAAACAAATGAGTGAAAGGAAAAAAGAGAGCAAGAGGCAAACCAAGAAATAGACTCTTACCTATAGAGAACAAACTGATGGTTACCAGAGGGGAGGTGGGTGGGGGGATGGGTTAAATAGGTGATTGGGATTACGGAGTGTACTTGTGATGAGAACTGGGTGTTGTATGGAAGTGTTGAATCACTGTATTGTACACCTGAAACTAATATTATACTGTATGCTAACTGGAATTTAAATTTTTAAAAAAGGGAAAAGGAAAGAAAAAGTTTACAAAAAGTTAAGCTCAAGACAGTGTAATAAGTAATAGACAATAGATCAATGGAACAGAAGAGAGAACCCAGAAATAAACCCCCATAAATATGAACAACTGATCCTTGACAAAGTAGCCAAGGCAATGAAATGGAGAAAGGATGATCATTTCAATAAATGGTCCTGGAACATCTAGACATCCACAAGCCAAAAATAAAGAAAGAAAGAATCTAGACACAGACCTTATATTTTCATATAAGTGGATTATAGGTCTAAATTTAAAATGCAAAACTACAACTTCTAAGAAAAGTAACACAGGAGAAAATCTCGATGATCTTGAGCTTGATGATTACTTTTTAGATACAATAGCAAAAGCATGTTCTGCAAAAGAAAAATTTGATAAATTGAACTTCATTAAGATTAAAAGCTTCAGTTTTGCAAACCACACTTTAAAGGGCATGAAAGATAAATCACAAACTGGGAGAAAATCTTTGCAAAATAGGCATCTCATAAAAGATTTGTATCTAAAATATACAAAGAACCTGTAAAACTCAGAAATGTGAAGACAGACAACCCAGTTACAAAATGTGCCACAGATATGAATAGACAATTCATCAAAGAAGATATATAGATGGGGGGGGCGGAGCAAGATGGCGGAGGAGTAGGAGACCTAGATTTCGTCTGGTCTCAGGAATTCAGCTGAATAGGGATCAAACCATTCTGAACACCTACAAACTCAATAGGAGACCGAAGAAGAGAGTAGCAACAACTCTCTGAACAGAAAAGTGACCACTTTCTGGAAGGTAGGACGTGCGGAGAAGTGAATCCCAGGCGATATTCGGGAGGATAGACGGCGGGGGAGGGGCCTCCGCCGGCCGCTTCTGGCAAGTGCTAGAGCCGCGGAGCACAAAATCGGACCTTTTAGAAGTTGGCTCCGTGGAGGGACGTCGCTGCAATGGCTAAGCGGGGGGTGGAATCCTCCCGGGACAGTGTGGTCTCAGGACCCTCGGGGTCACAGAGAGACCGGGGGTGCCTGAGTGCGCCAGAGCTCCCAGGTATCGGAGCGGGGAAGCCGGCTGCAGAGACGGAGCAGAGTCGCGGGCTCTCAGCTCGGGGTTGCCATAGACTGTGACCCGCGGCCCAGTCGGGGCACGGCTCCTCCAGCAGGGACCCAGCAGGCGGCAGATCCGGGGAGAC
>NW_027397122.1:2173036-2176522 GCF_003265705.2 Callorhinus ursinus | reverse complement strand
GTGATGGGTATTGAGGAGGGCACGTTTTGCATGGTGCACTGGGTGTTATGAACAAACAATGAATCATGGAACACTGCATCAAAAACTAATGATGTAATATATGGTGATTAACATAACAATAAAAAAATTAAAAAAAAAGAAGATATATAGATGGCAAACAAACATACAAAAAAATACTCAATCATATGTCATTAGGGAATTGTAAATTGAAACAATGAGATACTACCACACAGCTTTTAGAATCGTTCAAATCCAAAATCCTGACAACACCAAATGCTGGTGAGGATGTGGAACAACAGAAAGTCTCATTCATTGTTGGTAGAAATGCAAAATGGTACACTTTGGAAGGCAGTCTGGCAGTTCCTTAGTTATAAAACTAGACATATACGTACTACATGATGCGGCAATAATGCTCTTCAGTATTTACCAAGTGAGATAAAAATTTGTGTCTACACAAAAACCTGCACACAAATTTTTACAGCACTTGATTCCTAATCGCTAAACATCAGAAGTAAACAAGATCCTTCAGTAGATGAATTAATAAACTAGTACATCTATATGAGGCAATATTATTCAGTGATAAAGAGAAATTAATTCTCAAGCTACAAAAAGACAGGAGGCAATCACTTAGCAATTGCTAAGTGAAAGAAGCCTATTTGAAAAGACTATATGCTGTGTAATTCTAACTATATAACTGAAGTCATAGAATATGACTGAAGGAAAAGGCGTACATCTAAAGACAGTAAAAAGATAATTGATCACTGGGGTTTCAGGGGCGGGGGAAGGGATGAGTAGGTAAAGCACAGGAAAGTTTTAGGGCAGAAAAATCTATTTGAAAGGATACTATCATGGTGACCATATGATATTACACATTTGCCAAAATCTGTAGAACTTTACAACACGACGCTAACTGTGGACTTTAGTTAGTAATAATGTATTAATATTGGTTCATCAATTTTAGCAAATGTACTACACCAATGCAAGATGTTAGTAATAGTAAAAACTGTTTGTGGGAGGAGGAAATAAATGAAATAAATAGGAAGTCACTGTACTTTCTGTACAATTTTTTTGTAAACCTGAAATTGCCCTGAAAAATAAAAATTTTTTAAAGAAGATTTTTAGTAAGATAAATGGAGAAATCAGAGGAATTTATTAAGATTATTCAGAAATTTTAAAAAGTTCATTTTTTGTTTGGTAATAATTAATTTGTAGGATTTGTAGTGTGTCTGTGTGGTGTGTCTTGTGTATTTTTTTAAATGTTTGTTCTTACGTTTAGCACAGCAAGAAGAATTGAGGTGTGCATTAAGACTGTGGTAAAGGAATGGACCACACGATTTGAGCCAGAAGAGGGAGATTGGAAGGAAAATTACAAGGTTCAAGGGATTGTAGGGGCTCATCCTACCAAAGAATGGTAGTAGTTGAAGTAGTTAAAGAAATGAGCTAACAACATTATAACACTAGTTATAAAAAATTACATGAACCCATAATGACATAAATGCATAAATGCATACATATATACATGCATATACACATAAATCATAAAGAATACACAACTCCTCCTTACAGAAAAAATTAGATAACATATGTAGATATATTACCCTACATTGAGGGTAGAGTTCAATGCTCAACTCCTCAAGTGGGAGCTGAAGTTTGTTACTTGCTTCCAGGGAATACAGTATGGAAAGAGAAAAAATAATTTTAAAATGCAAAAATCTGACAAGTGCCACCATACCCAAGATCATGATTAATGTCACCACTGTTGCTTTGTGGATGTCATATCCCTCCTGATACAGTATGATAAGAAGAATATTTCACTTCTATAAATTCTTTCCAGAGTTCCATAATGCCTTCTAATCTAATCTAACCTCGCTTCAGGATCTGCACTGGACATGGAGAAAAATGTTAATGAAATCCAACCCTGGCCAATTTTCTTTGAAATTGCTAGAGTCACAAAAGCCAAGGAAAGACTGAGAATCTGTCACTGACATGAGGAGACTAAGTAGATGTGATGACTAATGCACTGCGGTACCTGAATTGGATTCTAGAACATTAATGGAAAAGCTGGAGGAATCTGAATCAAATCTGGAGTTTGGTTAAAAATAATGTGACAATCGGGGTCTCTTGGTGTTGACCCATTACCCCAACAACTTAAAATGGTAACAGGTAAAACTCAGAGCAACTGAAGTGTTTG
Source organism: Callorhinus ursinus (assembly GCF_003265705.2). Taxonomy (NCBI): domain Eukaryota; kingdom Metazoa; phylum Chordata; class Mammalia; order Carnivora; family Otariidae; genus Callorhinus; species Callorhinus ursinus. Next base: position 2,174,331 of record NW_027397122.1, on the reverse strand, counting down.
TGGAACTTCCTATAATACCTTTATCTTCTTTCTGTAAATCTAAAATTATCCCAAAATAGCAGAAAATCTTTTTAAATTTTTTTAATATTTTTTAAATTTATTTTTATTTTTTAAGTCAGCAAATATGGTTAGAAGACAATTGTCTGGGTAAATTTAGCGCCCTAGGGAGTGGTCATGTGATGTGTTGCTTCAGCGGAAGGACTAGTTTGTTTGGCAACAAGAAGGCCAAAGAACTGAGAAGCCGGGAGATTTGGTTTGCCATCTTCACAGACGAATGATAGTAGGGTTTGAGGTGGAGTGAAAGATTGCTTTGCAAATGACAGAAAATTTATGAAAGATGGGGAGTGACTGACATGTTGTTTGATGACCCATTAGTTGATGACAAGAACCAAATAGCATTGTCCTTTTTATAAAAACATGGAAGAGTAATTGTTTGGAAGCAGAAATGGAGAGCCCAGAGGACTTTGACCCATTAATCAACTCTGTAATTTGTAGAAACTTTGGAGTAGGAATTAAAACCCAGAGCAGGTACCCTGCCATTGTTCAGGGTTGCAATGGAAGTGATGACTGTGGCACAAATCAGAGAAGACAATGAGGGAAAAGAAACATCAGGAGAAAAAATAAATAAACCTGTGGTTGGTAGCTGTTCATAAGAGCCCCCATGATTCTTGTTTTGTTGGTATTCGTGTCATTGTGTAGCCTTTCCTCACAACAAGTAGGTCTGACCTGTGTCATCACTAAAATATTATGAAAATAATTACATATGTTGTCTGAGGCCAGGCCTAAAAACTGTTCTATCGTGCTTTCTCTTGAGTCCCTGGCTACCAAGGAAGCCAACTGCCATATCATAAGTCCTATAAAGATGTCCAGGTGGTAAAGAACTTGTGACTCCTTACAAAGCCAACATCAACATTCCAACCACATGAATAAGGCTCCTAGAAAGCAGAGTCCCCAACCTGGTCAAGTCTTCAGGTGTCAGCAGCCTTTGCCAACAACCCCACTGCAGCCTCATGAGAATCACCCAGGTAAGTTATTCTCACAGAAACTCTATGAGGTAATATGGGGCACCCGGGTGGCTCAGTAGGTTAAGCGCCTGCTTCTTAATTTGGCTCAGATCATGATCTTAAGGTTGTGAGAACAAGCCTCGCTTCAGGATCTGCACTGGACATGGAGCCTGCTTGAGATTCTCTCTCTCTCCCCTCCCCCCACCGCTCATGGGCACAAGGGCATTCTCTTTCTTGAAAGAAAGAAAGAAAGAAAGAAAGAAAGAAAGAAAGAAAGAAAGAAAGAAAGAA
>NW_027397122.1:2133279-2173026 GCF_003265705.2 Callorhinus ursinus | reverse complement strand
AAGAAAGAAAGAAAGGGAAAAAAAGAAGCTCTGAGATAATAAATATTTTTTTCCCATCCACTAAGCTGTGATGATATATTATGCAACAAGAGATGACAAATACAAAGTGTAGAGGAGTGTGTTTATTATAGACTGACAGGGTGCAGCTGAAGGAGTCAACAGGTAGGCAAAGTTTAGGAGTTAAATTTCTTGTACCACAAAGTAAGGTGACTGTTTTAGTTACTTGAAATATTCCTTTCAATTCTAACATTTTGTGACTCATTTTCTTTTGATTGTGTATGAAATGCACTGAACTCTGGTATTTCCCGGTACTGAAAGTTGCTCTTTGATACCACTCAGTTGATGTTATGATTGACAATAAAGTAGTCTTTGATTTAAGCTTTTGAAGTCAATAAACCTCACAGAATATTTTGATTTTCTTCCTTTTATTTGTACCTTATTGTAATTTAAATCAGCTATCATCATGCACTGCGGGAACATTGTTATATTGTACTTTTTGTGGGGACTAAAGCTTAGCTTCATTGTACTGATCGGTGATAAGACCTACAAGTGTTATGAATATGTAACTTCCAGTCAGAGTTTGGATGATGTTCAACAAGTGTGGCCAGAAAGGCTTTTAAATCGACGTGGTTGGAGAAATTGTAAAAGAAAAAAATCCTACTTGTTTTCTGACTTATTTTAATGTTAATAGCAAATAGAATCACAAGATTGTTAAAGTCTTGAGAAAACCTTTTCTTTATTCATTTCTCCTTCCTCCAAGGAATTGGTGAGGATCTGACCTGTTTGAAAACGACTTTGAGTGGAAACTCAAATCAAGTTTAAGAACCAACGAGGCCCCAACCTGATAACACTGCTTGGAGTGTAGTTGTCAATTTGTTTTTAATATGTAACTAGGACAGATTATGAAATAATTTACATTTGTAAGAAGCTATACAAACTAGTGGTTTGTGAAATGATTTCATTGGTATTAATATTTTTACAACACAATGCCTTACAAACAAATTTGCTATTTTCAGGGATTTGAGATATAGAGAATGGAAGAAGTAGAGATATTTGTTTTAATTAGTGGTATGGAGGGATACCTCCAAATGCAGCATTTGTGTATCAATCCACAGGTGTTTCTCTGCCGCTAATGTGACAGCCACTGTGCAGTCCATTGGAAATATAAAGCTAGATAGGTTATATTCTCCTGTCCTCCAAAACTTTCAACAAGGTAGTTCAATAATGAAATGACTGAACTATAAATCCTATGAGAAATATTTGCAAAAGAAGCATAGAAAAACACTTAAGTAATCTCTAAGTCAGGGGCGCCTGGGTGGCTCAGTCATTAAGCATCTGCCTTCGGCTCAGGTCATGATCCCGGGGTCCTGGGATCGAGTCCTGCATCAGGCTCCCTGCTCAGCGGGGAGTCTGTCCTCCCTCTCCCACTCCCCCACTCCCCTGGCTTGTATTCCCTCACTTGCTGTCTCTCTCTGTCAAAAAAAATAAAATCTTAAAAAAAAATAATCTCTAAGTCAGAAGGCTCCAATAGTGGACAGTGTTACAGCTGAGGTTTGAAGCCTGTGTAGGAGTTCAATAAATACAAAAGCAATTAGTCAAGGCAAGAGGATGTCCACAGACATCCTGGATGGGGATCCATGTGTGAAGGCACAGATGTCTAAACAGCATAACATGCTCAAAAATTTACAAACAGCCTGGGATCTTGGAAGAAAGTGTTGTGATAAGCATAGAGTAATATTGAAACCATCCAAGAAGGCAGGTGCCAGTTCATAAAAAGGTTTACAGGATGAACTATGGACTTGGGATTTCACCCTGGAACCTACAGGCAGCCAGTGAAGCATTTAAGAGTGGTTAATTTCCTAAGCAGGTTTATAATCAAGACTTTGGAAACAACATAGAGAGTGGATTTAATGTGACTTAATGTAAAGTAGATTGGATTTTGGAAAATAATTCAAATATTGGGATAAGAATTTGAGGACTGAGACGTCAGGAGCATGATTGTCAAAAAGCACATTCTGCAGTGGTGCATTATGAGGTCAGCTCTATTTGGGTGATTGTCCTTGATCTCTGTCTCCTGAAAAACCCTACCAGTGTCTAACTTAAGCTGGTACAATGGTAGATTTAGGCTTTTACTCTAAATCTATAAAGAGTGTTCCTTGAATGGGTAGTTTAGTATTATAAGTGAATAAAATCCACGAAAGGGGTCATGAGCTTCTATTCAAAAAGAGGTGTTGAGGAACAACCTGAGGAACAACCATTTTCACCAAGGCTTGCTTCAGATATTTCCCCAGACAACAAACTTACTGCCATCCTTTGATTGCTATTGTGTGGTTGTTCCTACCAGACGATTCTTGTGAATGGAGAATTTTCTGAGATGTCCTAGGGTCAGTGCCCATTCATTAAACATCAGTCACATTCTGACTGGTGTGAGGTGGTATCTCATTGAGGTTTTGATTTGGATTTCCCTGATGCCAAGTGATGTTGAGCACTTTCTCATGTGTCTATTGGCCATTTGGATGTCTTTGTTGGAAAAATGTCTGTTCATGTCTTCTGTCCATTTCTAGATTGGATTATTTGTTCTTTGGGTGTTGAGTTTGATAAGTTCTTTATAGATTTTGGATACTAGCCCTTTATCTGATATGTCATTTGCAAATATCTTCTCCCATTCTGGTGATGAGTATTAAGGAGGGCATGTATTGAATGGAGCACTGGGTGCTATACACAAACAATGAATCGTAGAAAACTACATCAAAAACTAATGATGTAATGTATGGTGACTAACATAACATAATAAAATTAAATTAAAAAACAAAAACAAAAACATTGGCCACATTTTCCAAGTTAAATGTAACAATAGAATTCAAATTAAGCTTTATCTTTCTATTTTCTACCTCAGGAGTTTACCTGAAATATTTAATGAGATTGTTGTGAGAACTGGTGTCCTATGAAGTGTTTCTTTTTTCCTGCCCACCACCTCAGAATCCCTGGCTATGTCTACTTCCAGAACACATGCTACACTAGGAAGGTTTATAAGGGGAAAATGTGAGGTAATATTTCAAATTCAGGTGTCAATGTTCTGAGATTCTCAGTTGAGCTAGAAAAGAATGTGTGGGTACGTCTTTAAAAACTGAAAATAAAGCAGATTTCAAGAATAAGAAGAGAGAAGGCCAAATCTTTTAGTCAAAAAAACAAAACAAAACAAAAAAAAGAGACAGAGAGACAAAAATAAGAACAAAACCAGTCAAGGACTTTGTGATGAGTAGAATAATGCTTGCCAAAGATGTCAGGGTCCTATTTTCCAGAGGTTGTTAAAATGTTCTGTTGCATGTCATGTAGGAATTTAAGTTAGTCATTTACCTAATCAACTGACCTCAAGATAAGAAGATTTTATTCTAGATTATCTCTGTAGGCCTAATGAAATCACAAGTGTCCTCAAATGAGGGAGAATGAGGCAGAAGAGTCAGAAACAGAGAGATGGCAGCATAAGAAAAGTTGAGTGGCTTTGCTGACTTCAAAGATGGAGGCAAACAGCAAGCCAAGGAATGCAGGCAGCCTCTAGGAACTGGGTTTTCCCCTAGAACCCCTATAAGGAATGCATCCTTACACACGTGTACCTTGACTTTGACCCAGTGGGATTCATTTCAGACTTCTGACCCCCAGGAAAACTGTAAGAGAATAAATTTGCCTTAAACCACAGTAATTTGTTATAGTAGCAATAGAAAACAAACACATTTCTCCGTAAATCCATTTGTTCATTCAGGGTTTTTTGTTAGGTCTTACAGGTTACACATCTACTTGATATTCATAGGTGACAAGGCACATATAGTTTATTTTGAAGTAGAGTATCTACTGCTCTTCACATCATATAGCCTCATTATTCTTGGATTCTCTGATGTATTTCTTTGTCTCTCTTCATCTCACTGCCTCCCACAACAAAACTTCTTCCACATAGAAACACTAAGTTCGTACTCTGGATGGTCAGAGTTTTTATGATATTCTAGGGTGCCTGTGACTTACATAAAATATTTCCCCTGAATGTGCTCTTTGACTGTTACCTTCCTACCCTACGAGTTTAACTGAAATGTTTAATAATATTTCCTCAGCATTGCAATTCCATCTTATAAAAGAATCCCAAAGACAAAAATTGACAGAAACAAAAGCAATTTTATGCAGTTGTTACATTCTTGTTGATTTTTTTATTGTGTTTGTTTTGTGTCTCTTAATGACCATAAATTCTTCCCTTAGAGTTACTAGCTGCTCAGTAGAACTGAGCTAGGAATTGCTTGTCAGTGGTTACGTAGGAACTCTAGCACTTGTGTAATAAATATATTAAGCGGTAATTGGTCCTGCAAAGCTACTTCTGTCAGTCCCTGCAAATACTTCGAAACCGTCCACTCATATATTATTGAGATGTTATTCAACAATAATATGTGGCTCCTCATTAGTCATGTTACTTATACAATAGGGCTAAGTATGCATGTAAGACCTTGAAAGAGAAGGCTAATTTTGAAGAAAAAATAATTAGGACCCTCTGGAACTCAGTTTTAGATAAAATGTATTTGAGTTTTGGAGGTATAACTTGGTATAAATGTTAAAAGTACTGTTGAAAATGTGGTGCTAGAATTCAGGAGAGAATTCTGCACAGATTCCAGGACTAAGGGAAGCCTATATACAACATTTCATATAAAAAGAAGGAGTAAGTAAGGGGGAAGAAAGAAGGCACAAAGAAGCAACAGATTAAAAAATGACATCTTCTAGCAAAACAAACTTAGATCAGTATGCTCTTTTTTCCTACATATAAAACTTGGAGTTGCTCATCCATACTACCTCCTGTGACGATGCTTTCTACCAGAAAAAATATATATGTATAATATATAATACAGCATTACATAATTATGTATTGTATTGAATATATTAGATGTATATGATATGCATTATATACAATATATAATTACATTATATAATTTTATATCTATTACACACACACACACACACACACACATATATGTCTGTTAGGATGCTATAACAAAATGTCACGTGTCACAGAGTTGGTGGGTTACACAACAGAAATTAATTTTCTTATGGTTCTGGAGGCTGGAAGTGAAAATTAAGGTGCCAACAGAGTTGGTTTTTCCTGAGGCCTCTCCTTGCTATGTGGACAGGTGCCTTCCCACTGTCCTCACATGGCTTTTTCTCCATGTGTGCCTCCTTTGTGCTTCTTCCCCTTACATAGGGACAACACTCCTTTGGATTAAGCCCTCACTTAAGATGGCCTTTAACCTTCATCACCTCTGGAAAAGTCCAGGCTCCAAATACAGTGGGGGTTGAGTCTTCAACATAAGAATTTTTCAGGTGCACAATTCAGTCGAAGAATCCTACAGGCACAGCTCCTCAACATCCCCAGCTCCTGATGATTAAAGCCATTAGTTCAGAATTGGATCCTTGACGCAGGAATGGCCATTTGTAAACCTCCATTTTTCTGTCTATAGTCACCACTGAGACACAGAAGGTATTTAGTGATAAAGACTGAGTAAGCAAATTTGAATTTATGGGCTGAGACTCCTGTGATTTGGAAGCTTGAGGACCATGCATGTTGAGGAGCATGTTTGTAGAGAGGAGCAGTTTCTCTGCTTTCTGTTTCACAGAAACAGTGAAACCCAGGCCAAAGGAGCAGCTCTAATTACTTCCCAATCATGCTCCAGCTTCCAGATCGCTAAGCTTTCCCAGAATTAACTTCAAATGTTCCTGATACTTTAAAATATTTCCTTCTTTTTTTTAAAGTCACACCTGAGTGTTAGTTTGTGTCATCCAACATAAATTTGATTTAAAAAAAAAAAAAAACAAAGCAAGGAGAAAAGAAAGGAAGAGAGGAAGTAAAATCTCCTGGTGAAGGGACAAGCACAGCTTACGGGTTCATCTGGAACCATAAGGGAGGGGACAGAGTTCAGCATAAAATACAAGCTTAGGATATGGCTTCCCTCATGCAGTGGGCATTGACAGATTATTGAAGAGAGCATATCTTATTATCATTTGTTTTAATGAGACCATTGTCTTAATTTCACTGGGAATAGAGAATAAGGAGGCAAAATAAAAAAAATAATTCACTTCTAATATTATGCTAATTTTATTAGTAGATGTCAAAACTATATGGGAAAAATAAACCTAAGTTTCTCTCTATTCTTCAAACCCTAGTATGAACTTTAGAACAAGTGAAACAAAGAAATGCAAAAGTCTGCTCCCTAAGGCAATGGAAACTAAACAACCAATCGACCAAACAAAAATAAGCATTCTTTAAAGTCTGTCCTTCCGTGGGGAAAATAAATAGTGGGCAGACTTCGTTCAATGGATTTGAATTAGATATAATCCCAACATTTCTGATTACAGCAATCTATGGGAAGAAACATATACAATGCACTGGCTTTGAATGAGGGAACTTTATGCTCTGCCCTGTCACATTTACACTCTATACTGTTCAAGCTCAGGACACCCTCTATCAGGAGAGGACAAATGAGATTGTGGGAACATTGTAATACATTCTCTCTAAATGATGGAAATCATCACCATTGTCATTCTTCTTATCTTGATTGGGGATCCCTGCCAGATCCAGGTTGACTCCAACAAGAACATTTTGATGCCTATATCCCAGCATTCTGCCCACTTTGGCTGCAGGTATGCACCTAGATTTAATACATGTTGAAGAAATTCCTCTCTCCTAGCAAAAAGGCACTGCAGGGCCCTGTGTTTGACCCATCTAGAGCCCAGAGATAGATTCGTTTTCCTGGGCTTCCTGAATGAATGTAACCTCGGATAGGGGGATGTAAACTAGTTGCTGTGGAAATGAGGGGCAGGAGAATCTTCACGGTGAAGTTGGTGCCTGCCTAGGCTGATTCCAGCAGTACTGAAAGACCCAACCAGGTTAAAAGGTGTACTGCAACTTGCAAAGCAAAGCCATGAGTAAAACCCAGTTTTATGGGGTTCCATGGAGAACTACAATAGATTCAGCGTTTGAGGGTCTGGAATCTAAGAGAGGGTAGGTCAGAATAGCTGACATTGGATAGGTAGTCTGAGGTCAGATGACTGAGGTCTATATACAATGCAGAATTGCTCTGGCTTTGCTGTATAATCCTTATCATTTGTTTTCTTTCCTTGTATGATAATCAAGCTATGTTTGAGCCAAGGGAAGGGTTCCTGTGCAAGACAGTGCATTTTCCCAAAGTTTGATATAGTCACCATTTTTTTTATTTTGAAAAGTCAAGACATAGATAATGAGAAATACGAGGAGAAGTGAAAGCAAGGATTGCGTTTTCAGTTGCAAAAAGGTATATGATGAATTTTAAAATATTAAAGTATTTAAAATGTATATCTCCTTCGCATCTCTGTGACAAGCCATCTGCACTAACAGTTTATAGATCTCAGATGCATCGCTGAGCTGGGGAAAGATCCTCTAGAGCTTTATAAGCTGCCAAGCATTTTCTGTGAGGAGTATATTATCCCTTGATAATCAGGCTAATTGCCTGGAATGCATTATTTCCCCCCACATTTTGATGGTCATTCAGGTATTGATTAGAGTTATAAGGAGCCCATAAAAGTAGCTAAAACAATGCTTTATTTTTCCTCCCAGGATTGTGTTGTGTGGGCCCTGACTCTGCATGACCTCTTGTCTCACATTGTGAAAATATAAATGTGATCTTGAGGTATCAACAGCAGAAGTCAAAGTTTATTTCTTGCCCGCTGAGTTCAGTTAGTATCATTATTCTTGGTGGTTCTTGTCGAGGGAGCATGAACTCCAGGATGAAACGCCAGCATAGACAGTGCTGTAGGGAAAGCTCCGAATTGGCTGCATTACAAAAAAAGAAAACTCAGCCATTGGTGCCACTGGCTGTGGTCACTACTTCTGTTCAATTTCAATTGTAAAATAAATATTTCTAATAAACACAAAAGCTCTTGACTTCTTGAGTTGTGTATCACTTTTTCAAAGTCACTTGTAAAACATGAGTATTTCAAATGAAACCAATGAGACTTTCTTATTTGTCACTAGTAAGTCACAAAATGTATTGAAATATTGATAATAATATTGTTTTCTGCCTAGCATGTTATTTTTTAAATTTATTTATGTATTTATGTATGTATGTATGTATTTTTGTTTAGGGGGGAGGGGCAAAAGGAGAGAGAGAATCCCAAGCAGGCCCCGTGCCCAGCATGGAGGTCAACACGGGACTCAATCCCATGACCCCAAGATTATGACCCAAGCCAAAATCAAGAGTGGGATGCTTAACCCACTGAACCATCCAGATGGGCCTAGCATGTTGTTTTTAAATGTCTTAATAATGGAATGTAAGTAGAAATATCAGTTAATTAAATAAGAAATCAGAATAATTTACCTGCTGTGATCAGGTTTTGAAGTACTAATTACATATATTACTCTTTAGTACAACACGCTACTTTTCACATGTAGATGAATCATATTTCCCCTTAATATTAGTTTCATTAATAATTATTAATTGCTATAGTTTAGAATAACAGAAGATCTTTGGTTACTAAAAATTGTCAGTACAATTATTTCATTTTCAATGATTAATATGTTGGCATTTGGTTTATAATAAGATTTTGTTACTTTATATTTTGCAACATTCTTTTTCTAGAAACATGAAAACACTTCTCTCTTCTTATGCCCTACAATAGTGTACAAATATAACCAAATATAACCATTTAGAATGTTAAAGTCATTAGCAATTTGTTTAGAAAATTATTCATTTTTTAAAACAATGAATGTAGAAAAGTATCACTTTTTACATTTTTAAACCAAATCAAATAACTTAGAACTTTTTGCATGTTGACAGTTGATTTTGTAATGTCCCCCCTGATATCTAAGTAACTGTATTTGTTCCATTTAGCCTTTTTATGTGTGAACTTTGTTCAACTATAATCTGAAAATATTCTTTAAGTGAAAGATGCTAATATTTGTTCCAGAGAGTTTATAACTAACATGTATTTTGTATCAAATATTTGGGTCTGTGTAATACATTTCTGCATTAGATAAACTCCTGGCACAATTTTATAGCCACAGTTAAAAGAACAACTTTTTTTTAATTTTAATTGATGCTGCTATTCTGTATTTCTGTATCTGTTAGCAAACTCAACTGATTTTTTACAAATGTTAAAGAGGAAATACATTTTTAAAAAAGCATAAATGAATTTTCCAGATTCATGTTCAGAGACACTGGCAGCAAAACAAAAAAGATTGTAGAGCTGTCTACAAATCGATGAGACTATTTGAGTGAAAGAACAATAATGATGTAAAAGTAGCAATTAGAACTAAAAGGCAGATGTACAATAGTATATAATCCATGTAGAGAAGTTACAAGAGAGAATTGTATTAGTTAAGTCAAGAATGTGGTTGGAGATATCTGGATACTGCCATAGTAAACAGATGATAAACATCAACTGATCATTAAGTGAAAATTGTTGAGGGTTAGAGACACCTTATGGGAAGGAATAGAAAAGATTGCATTTTGGGCAGTAGCTGAGAGTGACTGATAGGGGAGCTGTGATAGAATGCTTTGAATGACATCTTCAGTCAGAAATTTAGAGAATCTCTCTCAGCTCTTCTGAGAACCAGGCAGTAAAAGGGAAAAGATTTGTTTTGCTTTGTTTTGTTTGGAGGAAAAAGTATAAAAGTTATAAATAGTATTGATATTTTCTCACCTCATTTATCATTCTCTATTCCAAGGTAGAGGCATATAATGCCCATATAATCTGGGCATTTGTTTTGAAGATGGATATCAGTAGTGAAAAAATTATGTGCTCTTAATGCTCATCCTGGAATATAACGTGGCTGCCTCTGTAATCAGAGTCTTATTGCCTGGCTTATTCTTAAGAAAATGATGAGAAGTCACTTGAATACCAAATATAATAATTTTAAAAGGCTAGGTATTTATGGTAAAAGTCTATCTAACTTGCACACTAACCTTCAGATTGTGATCATGGGGACAAAGTTAAGCTCTCATGAACATTTTTATTTCATGGATATTCACCCAAAATGACTTTGGGATAGGTTGTACGGTTGATGTGGTCAAGTGTTGTGGAAGTAGATAGCATCTTAGAGTCTTCACACTCAGTGGACTCAACTGCATTGTTATTTTTCTTGAAAAAATTACAATAGAGAGCACAAAATTATCTCTGAAATACTGTACAACTTTAAAGTACATTTGCTTACTTTTGAACAATGATTATCAGTAGCTCCTGCCCATTATTTTTTTTTCCCAGAGTCAGAGATGATATAATAAAATTCTTTCAGAATAAAAGCCCAACACAAACTTCATGATTCATTTATCTTTCTTATGTAAACTAAAGGTAGGAAATCACATTATAGTATCCTCTTCATAAAATTGATTAGCTTCTAGATCCTGGAAAGATAAGAGACTGAAGCTAATAGCAGAGTGCTCATTATGCTAAGTGTCTCCTCCGCCACTGCCCTTGTTAGAACAGTATATAGAGAGTATATAGAGAGCACTATTAAAAACCCAAGCTCAAAATCTTGCTGGCTTTCTTGATAGAAAGAATGTATGATCCCTCTGCTAGTGAGTACTTTCAGAAGATTCTGACCAAATATTTTATGAAGTTCCAAAAACTCATTGCTAATAAATTATAAGTGGTAATTTTGTTCTTTTCTGATAGGAGGACACAAACACAAAAGTTTAAAATATATGGAAAAATGACAGAATTTAGGAAAGACAGCAATGACATAGTGGGAGGTAAATTGATAACACTAAATAGGAATTAAAAATAAAATGGAAGGAAATGGTCCAGTTTCATTCTTCCTCATGCGGTTGTCCAATTTTCCTAACACCATTTGTTGAAGAGACTGTCTTTTTTCCATTGGACATTCTTTTCTGCTTTGTCAAAGATGAGTTGACCATAGAGTTGAGGGTCCATTTCTGGGCTCTCGATTCTGTTCCATTGATCTATGTGTCTGTTTTTGTGCTAGTACCATACTGTCTTGATGATGACAGCTTTGTAATAGAGCTGGAAGTCCGGAATTGTGATGCCGCCAGCTTTGCTTTTCTTTTTCAATATTCCTCTGGCTATTCGGGGTCCCTTCTGGTTCCATACAAATTTTAGAATTATTTGTTCCATTTCTTTGAAAAAAGTGGATGGTATTTTGATGGGGATTGCATTGAATGTGTAGATTGCTCTAGGTAGCATTGGCATCTTCACAATATTTGTTCTTCCAATCCATGAGCATGGGACGTTGTTCCATTTCTTTGTGTCTTCTTCAATTTCTTTCATGAGTATTTTATAGTTTTCTGAGTACAGATCCCTTGCCTCTTTAGTTAAATTTATTCCTAGGTATCTTATGGTTTTGGGTGCAATTGTAAATGGGATAGAGTCCTTGATTTCTCTCTCTTCTGTCTTGTTGTTGGTGTATAGGAATGCCACTGATTTCTGTGCATTGATTTTATATCCTGCTACTTTACTGAATTCCTGTATGAGTTCTAGCAGTTTTGGGGTGGAGTCTTTTGGGTTTTCCACATACAGTATCATATCATCTGCAAAGAGTGACAGTTTGACTTCTTCTTTGCTGATTTGGATGCCTTTGATTTCTTTTTGTTGTCTGATTGCTGTGGCTAGGACTTCTAATACTATGTTAAATAGCAGTGGTGAGAGTGGACATCCCTGCCGCGTTCCTGACCTTAGGGGAAAAGCTCTCAGCTTTTCCCCATTGAGAATGATACTCGCTGTAGGTTTTTCATAGATGGCTTTTATGATATTGAGGTATGTATCCTCTATCCCTATACTCTGAAGAGTTTAATCAAGAAAGGATGCTGTACTTTGTCAAATGCTTTTTCTGCATCTATTGAGAGGATCATATGATTCTTGTTCTTTCTTTTGTTAATGTATTGTAACCCGTTGATTGATTTGTGGATGTTGAACCAGCCTTGCAGCCCAGGGATAAATCCCACTTGGTCATGGTGAATAATCTGTATGGATCCAAAGGGGTACGTGCACCTTAATGTTTATAGCAGCAATGTCCACGATAGCAAAACTGTGGAAAGAGCCAAGATGTCCATCGACAGATGAATGGATAAAGAAGATGTGGTATATATACACAATGGAATATTATGCAGCCATCAAAAGGAATGAGATCTTGCCATTTGCAATGACTTGGATGGAACTGGAGGGTGTTATGCTGAGTGAAATAAGTCAATCAGAGAAAGACATGTATCATATGACCTCACTGATATGAGGAATTCTTAATCTCCGGAAACAAACTGAGTGTTGCTGGAGTGGTGGGGGGTGGGAGGGATGGGGTGGCTGGGTGATAGACATTGGGGAGGGTATGTGCTATGGTGAGCACTGTGAATTGTGCGAGACTATTGAATCACAGATCTGTACTTCTGAAACAAATAATGCAAGATATGTTAAGAAAAAAGAAAAAGAAGAAGATAGCAGGAGAGGAAGAATGAAGGAGAGTAAGTCGGAGGGGGAGACGAACCATTAGAGACGATGGACTTTGAAAAACAAACTGAGGGTTCTGGAGGGGAGGGGGTGGGGGGATGGGTTAGGGTGGTGATGTGTATTAAGGAGGGCACGTTCTGCGTGGAGCACTGGGTGTTATGCACAAACAATGAATCATGGAACACTACATCAAGAACTAATGATGTAATGTATGGTGATTAACATAACAATAAAAAATAAAATAAATAAAATTGAAACAATATTTATGGGATGCCTGGGTGGCACAGTCAGTTAAGCTTCTGACTCTTGGTTTTTGGCTCAGGTCATGATCTCATAGTCATGGGATCAAGCCCAGCAAGGAGTTCTGTGCTTAGCACAGAGTCTGTTTGAGATTCTCTCTCTCCCTCTGCCCCTCCCCCAATTCATGTTCTCTCTCTCAAATAAATAAATATTAAAAAAAAAGAAGTGAAACAATATTTACATATAAAATGAAGGACATTTTCCATAAAACAAAGATGGAATTTACTTATCAAAAGGTGATGTGTTTCTTGATTATATCCCAGAACTTGAAGATAAATAATTATTTGTGCATGAGGAAAGAACCTTTCATTCTCCTATAAGGGAAAAAATAAATAACATTTAAATTTCAATCTCTTCTTAAGGCAAAAAGACATTAATTAAGGAATTCTTCAAACATTTTATAGTGGAAATTACATCAATTTTGCACAAGCTCTTCTTGAGAATGGAAAAAAAAACATTTTCCAACTCTTTCAATGAGACCAGCATATAGTTGATGCGAAAATTTCATGAAGATATTATAGTAAATGAACAGAGATGCAAAATCTATGATATGAAAATAACCCATTAAAATAGTTCCAAGATAAATTGAACAATACATTAAAAAGTAAAAAAGATAATACATCAGGACCGGGGAGCTTATTTCAGAAATGCAAAGTTTGCTTAATGTTTTATAACCAATAAATATAGCTTATTGTATTAAAAAAAGATGAGAAAAAAATTCTTATGAAATTCCCCACAGATAAAAAAAATTACTGTTTACAAAATTCAAAATCATTGAGTGATAATAATAATAATAATAATAATAATATCTCTTAGTTGGCCAGCTGCAGAAGGGAGTCACCTGAATCTGATAAAAGGCATCTATTACAAAACTACAGTTCACATTATTCTCAATAGTAAAATATTAAAATTTTTCTCTAATCATAAGTTGGAGACAAGGCTAATATTGTTACTACTTTACAAAAAAATATTGTGTTTTCTAATTAAATTAGAAATACAGGGGACCTTCCTTAACTTGATTAAAAAAGATTTCTACGGGGGCACCTGGCTGGCTCTGTCAGGAGAGCATGCAACTCTTGATGTTGGTGTGGAATTTGAACCCCACATTGGGCATAGAGATTACTTAAGAAAAAGTTCTACAAAAACCCAATAGCTAAAACTTAATGATGAGATACTAGAAGCTTTCAGGAAGTGGAAATCAGGAACAAAGCAAAGGTGTCCCTTCTTACCACTCTTTTTAAAATCACATTGGAGGTCCTAGTTGAAGCAATAAGACAAGAAAATAGAAGTAAAAAGTATATTGATTGGGAAAGATGAAATAAAATGGTCTTTATTCATGATGATATGACTGTCTATGTAGGACATCCAAAAGAATCTTAATAAAAAAATCCTCGTGGAATTACCACAAGGTTGCAGGATACAAGGCTAATAGGTCAATCACTTTCATACATACCAATAATGAACAAGTGGAATTTTAAATTAAAAATACAGTGCCATTTACACTAACAGCCCAGTATAAAATAGTTATGGATCTAACAAAAGGCACATGAGATCTACATGATGCAAACTATAAAACTCTGATAAATAAATTTAAAGAAGAACTAAATAAATGGAGAGATATTCCATGTTCCTGGATAGGAAGACTCAATATTATCAAAAGGTCATCTCTTCCCAAACTGGTCTATAGAGATTTAATGCAATCTCAATCCAAATCCCAGCAAATTATTTTGTGGATATTGTCAAACCAATATGGTTTATATGGAGAAGCATAGACCCAGAGTAGCCAACACAATGTCAAATCAGAAGAATAAAGACAGAGGACTGACACTACTCAACTTCAAGACTTACTATAAAGCCACAGTAACCAATCAGTGTGGTATTGGTGAAAGAACAGACAGATCAATAGAACAGTCCAGAAATAGACACCCATAAATATAGTCAACTCATCTTAGACAAAGGAGCAAAGTCAATACAATGGAGAAAAGATAGTCTCTTTAACAAATGGTGCTGAAACAACTGGATAGCCACATTAAAAAACAAAACAAAACAAAAAAAAACCCTAGACCTGGACCTTACACCCTTTGTAAAAATTAACTCAAAATGAATCATGGATTTAAATGAAAAATGCAAAACTATAAATCTCCAAGAAATAACAATGAAATAATCTAAATGACGTTAGGTTTGTCAATTTTTTTTTACATCAAAGGAACAATCCATTAAATAATTGTTAAGCATGACTTTATTAAAATGATTAACTTCTGTCCTGTGAAATATACTTTCAAAAGAATGAAAAAGCAAAGAACACACTGGGAAAAAATACTTGAAAAAGACATATATGAAAAAGAATTATTATCAAAAATATGCAAAGAGCACTTAAAACACAACCATAAGCGAACAAACCTGATTTAAAAATCGGGAAAAAATGTGAACAGATCAGATAAATCACTAAGAAAGAATTACAGAAACAAGAATATTAAAAAATGCTCTACATCATGTGTCATTAGGGAATTTCAAAATGAAACAACAATGAAATACCACTACATACATATTAGAATAGGAAAAATCCAAAACACTACGACACCAAATGCTGGCAAACAACCAAGAACTTTCATTCATTTCTGGTAGGAATGCGAATTGGTACAGTCACTTTCAAAGACATCTAGCAGTATATTATGCAGTTATTCATTCTTTTACTATTCAATCCGTCAATTATACTCCTTAGTATTTACTCAGATGTCCACAGAAACACCTATACATGGATGTTGATAGTAGCCTTATTCCTAATTACCAAAACTTGGAAGCAGCCAAGATATCCTTCAGTAGGTAAATGGTAAATAAACTATGATACATCCAATGAAATTATTTAGCACAAAAAAAGAATGAGCTATCAAGCCATGAATAAACAAGAGGGAACTGAAATGTATATTATTAAATGAAAAAAGACTATCTGAAAAAAATTACATATTGTATAATTCCAACTATATGGAACTTACTAAAAAGGCAAAACTATGGAGATCGTGAAAAGATCAGTGGTCATTAGGGGTTAGGGGGAGGATGGGATGAATAGGTAGAACATAGAAAATTTTGGGGACAGGGAAACTTTTCTGTATGGATGGATACTTGTCATTATACATTTGTTAAAACCCATAGACAATAAAATGCTATGAAAACCCTAAGGTAAACTATGGATTTGGGGTGATAATGATGTATTAGTATAGGTTAATTTATTTTAACAAATATATCACACTGATGCTGGATGTTGATAGCAGGAGGCATATGCAAATGTGTGGCAGGAGGTACATGGGAACTCTCTGTACTTTCTGCTGAATTTTTCTGTAAACCTAAAACTGCTCTAAAAAATAAATTGTATTTAAAGATATATATTTTGCCAAAATTTTAGCCAGTCCAAAAGGAAAAATGTTGTATTGTTAATGGAGAAATAAAGTTTCTCCTTTATGGCAGATTTTATGATTGCATACATAAAACATAAAAAACTATTATAATTACAAATTACATTTAGCAAGTTTGCCTGATACAATATCCATTAAAAATTAAAGCATTTACATTTTCCTGCAGCAAACAAAATAAAAATTTTAGACATATTCTTTACAATACCATCAAAAATCAAATACACAGAAAAATGTCTATGCTAAAACTAAAACAATTTTGGGGCACTTGGGTGGCTCAGTCAGTTAAATGTGTGACTCTTGATTTTGGCTCAGGTCCTGATCTCAGGGTTGTGAGATGGAGCCCTGCATCAGAGTGTGTGCTGAGTGTGGAACCTGCTTGGGATTCTCTCTCTCCCTCTCCCTCTGCTCCTCCTCTCCGGCTCTCTCTGACTCAAAAAAAAAAAAAAAGTAATAAATAAAATGCCTATAAAAATGAAATGATAACCCATGTTTGTGGATTGGCAAACCTTAATGAACTTCTCCCTAGGTTTGTATATAAACTGAGTGCAATTTCTTTTAAAATCCCAGCAAAGGTCGCCTGGGTGGCTCAGTTGGTTTAGCGACTGCCTTTGGCTCAGGTCATGATCCTGGAGTCCCAGGATCGAGTCCCACATCGGGCTCCCTGCTCAGCGGGGGGTCTGCTTCTCCCTCTGACCCTCTCCCCTCTCATGTTCTCTGTCTCTCATTCTCTCTCTCTCAAATAAATAAATAAAATCTTTAGTATATGTGCTGCCGAAGCGAGCACAATAAATAAAATCTTTAAAAAAATAAAATAAAATCCCAGCAAAATATTGACAGAAATTGATAAGATGATTCCAAAATTCAAATGGAAATACAAAGGTCCAATAATATCTAAAGCAACATTGAAAAAAATAGCTTGATGCACACAACCCAATATTAAGACTTATTGGAAAGCTATAGCAATAAAAACAGTGTAGTACTGACACAGAATAATATACCATCTGAAGGGACAGATAAAGTCCAGAAAGTGTTGAACACTTATATGGTCACTTGATTTGTGACAAAGTGGTAAAGTAATTCTGTGGGGGAAAAAAAATGAGCTTTTCAGTAAATTGTGTTTGGTCAATTAAATATTGACCTGGGGGGGAAAGTGATATTATTATAATTATTTTCCATATACATTCACCCCACTGTTTATACTAGCATTATCTACAATAGCCAAATTATCAACACAGCCCAAGTGTCCCTTGACTGATGAATGGATAAAAGAGGTGGTATACATACACAGTGGAATATTATTCAGCCATATAAAAGAATGAAATCTTGCCATTTGCAATAACGTGGATGGAGCTAGAGAATATTATGCTAGGCAAAATAAGTCAGTCAGAGAAAGACACATACCATATGATTTCACTGATATGTGGAATTTAAGAAAAAAATAAATGAACAAAGGGGAAAAAGAGAGAGAAAGAGAGAGAGAGGCAAACTAAGAAGCAGGCTCTTTTAACAATAGAAAACAAACTAAGAAGGGAGGTGGGGGGGATGGGTTAAATAAGTGATGGGGATTAAGGAGTACACTTGTGATGAATACCCGGTGTTTCATGAAAGTGTTGAATCACTATATTATGCACCTGAAATTAATATTGCTCTGTATGTTAGCTGACTGGAATTTAAATAAAAACCTAAAAAAAAAAAAGTGAACTTTGGCCTTACCTAATACAAGAAAAAAAAGAATTTATTTGACCACTATTTGTGTTCTCTTATGATTAAAAAAATGAGTAGAATTACTTAACTTAAATAATATGTTTGGAAAAAATCTATTCATTCATCCATTCACATTATACCCAACCTTCCTCTTGTAAATGTCCATATAACCATGGCTAGAATTATAGTAATCAAATGAAAATGTTCATTTTTCTAAATGTTATTTGTTGCCCTGCTGTTTCTACTTTGTTTCAACATCTTCATTATTTTTTACAGTGAGCATATACTGTGCCCATAAAACAAATAGAGCAATTATTTAACAAACAAATAAGAAAAAAGATGGATTGCACCATAGGAAAAGAAATAATAAATTGATGTATGATTATCAGATAATCTCATTCCATAACCTTACAAGTGACAAATTTACAGACATGATATTATTATACAGGTATGGCTTTTGAACCAAAAGCAAATAAAATAAAATTTTAAAACAAATAAAATAAAAATAAACAAAATATTATTTTTAACAAATAAAATATTAAATTGAAAAACAAACAAAAACTCAAACAGCAATGTAAGAATAGTTTTTATGTAAAGATAATAGGTTAAAGATAAAGATTATTCTGACTCATAAGTAAGGCAGGTAGAAAGCTAAAAAGTGAAGACAAAGAAAGTAATTTCTTCTTGGTCAACCGTCTTTCAATTTTCTGCTATACTTAACAGATACTTTGGAAAATACAAGAAAAGAACAAAATATGATTCTTGACCTCCTGGAACATAGAAGCTATTGAAAAATGTTGGAAAAGTATAAACAACAGAAGCAACTGAGAGGGTATCCAGTTATTCCAGACGACAATTGTCTTTAAGGACAGAAAACTGTATTATCTAAGAACTAAGAAACAAGAGTCAACACAGATGAATTTGAGGAGGACAAGACAAAGATGGCCGCAGAGCAGGAGGACCTTAGCCTCATCTTGTCCCTCAAACACAACTAGATAACTATCAAATCATCCTAAATACTGCAGAAATTGACCTGAAGCCTGGCAGAACAAACTCCACAACTAAAGGGAGGAAAGACCACATCAAAAAAGGTAGGAAGTGTGGAAATGTTTGGGGGAGAAATGGATCATGGGTGCTGTGGAAGGGAGGAAGCCATGATTACAGAGAAGGGCAAAAGAGGGAGGAACATACAAGGGAAAGTACAAGGAGAACATCTCCCCAAAGCCATGGCTTGAAAAATGAGAGTAGCTGAATATGGTGAGTTCTTGGCTTGAGAAGCTTTGGAAAACATTCTATTTTTTTTAAACCGACGTTTGTATGTGGACTTCTGTTGTCACTCACTTTGGGCTTTATATTTTCATAGAGTCTTTATGGAAAAGTAGAACTTATTTTCCACTCTTGTAATTGTGGCTGCTGTGTGTTTTCACCCAGACTGGCTTTTTGTTTAGTAGCTTTACCAGTGAATTGTTATGAAATCGAATTTGATGTTTTGAAACCAAAGATTGTGATTGTAGGTTAGAATTACGTATTAAAGGCATTAAGACTATGTCTTCTGATAAAAAACACTTTGGTGATAAACCTACTTTGAAGACATTCTTAGGCAATCTGGATCTTAAATCTATGTGAATACTTTTGGAGGAACTGATAAAGAAAAGTCGAGTAATTTCAAAATGTTTCTTGAGTCATTGATTCTTTTAGATCTCAAATGGTAACTAGAATAATTGGAATCACATTCTAGATTTTCTAGATTACCTTCCTTGGGAAGTTTGTGCAGTGTTATAAGTTTGGTGTAGATCTTCTCATAGGATGATGGTTTGCTCGTTTTAAACTGTAACCAAACTAACTGGTCAGACAAGATATATCTAAAACACTTAAAGCATTAGAAAATTTGGGAATGTTAGAACCTAAACATTTTTGCTGATAATTTTTGTTATTTATAGAACTGGTATTTGTGTATTTAACATACTTCCGGAAATATATGCCTTTCTTAAAGCTGTTAACAGAACCATGCATTCAGTACCATGGCCTACCTATAGAACTGAGTATCTCAGAGCAGGTCACCTGTGGCACACTCAGTGCTGTGTTTTGGGGTAAGTGCAGTAACGTTTCCTTTTCTACTTTGTCTTATATGAGTTAGAAATCAAGTGTATGTTACAAATGTTTGTCTTATTATAAAAGGAAAAATACATACTAATATAAAAATAATTTCTTATGACTGTGAATCACTCATTTATTTTTCCAATAATTGATATTGTACATTCCTAGTGCTATTAGGTATGAATGTAACTTTTACAGTTTTTCAACAGAAAGTTGTAAGTATTTCACTTGATCAGGGCTCTTTAATCTCATTTTCATTTGCTTTGTTTATATCAACTGTAGTTATTTTATTTATTCCTGTATTAACAATCTAAGCTTACTGTAATGACATGTACACTAATAAAGAATTGAATAATTTGTAGTTGTTGGCAGTGAATCCAGTTGGTGGTGAATTGAAAACTTAAAATATGGGAGTGATTTGCTGCTATATCTCCTTTGAGAGATAATGGAGGAAGAATTAGAACCTAATAGTGATCATGAATTTTAGGGAAAGTACTGGAAAAACAGGTGGACAACCGGTTTCTCCCTTGAATGAGGAAAGGTTCCGATTCCCAGTTGAAAACCTCTCTTACTTTTAAGGAAGGAGAATCTGCTTTTTTGAGCTGTTAGTAAAATGTGAAAGCTGCTTTTGTGCTTTGCTTTATGAATTTGGCTTTGTTTCATCCATATGTTAACTCATGGAAAGATGCATCTCCGAATCCTACAAGTGTTGATCCAATTCAACAAAACGTTAAATTTTAAGTGTAGACTTCATTTGCCAAAGAAGACTTATGAAAGAATTTTAACGTAATTTCATTTGGCTTTGTGCTACCTCCCCTTTCTTTTCTCTGCTTAATGTGCTTAAACCATGGGAAACACTCTTTAAAAACCAAGAGAAAAATACCAGAAAGGGCACAGAATTTGGTATGGTACAGTTTCACCTCTCGGGTGGGTCTAAAGAAATGCAACTTTATGTCATTTAAAAACATATCTGATTTCCTCGATTCCTTTCATTCTTTCATTTTAAATATGTAATCAGATGATTTTGTTTTCATTATTGGGGGGAATATCAGTTTCTTTTACTTAATGTTGTCAGTCTTCTCTGACATTCATGTTTCTATTTTATGTTCAGTGTTTCAAAAACAGTTTGTATTTAAAGATTTCAAAGTACCAAAACTCTAACTAAGTACAGTGGATTGTTTTCTGGTATGATGTTAATATTCTGGAACAAAATGTATAAAGTGTTGTCAATTTGATTATTGACACATATAATATGTTTACAAATCAACTGTGGTGTTGATAAAAAAAAAAAAAGCCTGAAATCTTAAAGGTCAGTGTGCTTGGCTGGATAGAGCCTGGAAGACACTGCCCTGCTCCTGAAAAGAAAGCAGGCAAACATCCCAGAGGCAGAGAGCTTGGGAACAGCAGTCTGAAGAATACCTGGGCACACAGTGGGAGAATTATTGACTCTTCTCAGAGTGTTTCCCTGAGAAGAAGCATTCATGGAGATGCCTCTCTGGGAACAAAGGAGCTAGCTGGTGCCATTTTCCTCCCTTGCACCTCAGCATAAATACAGAGCCACCTGTGGGAAGCAACATAGTGTGACACCAGCTGCCTAAGTTGCTTACACCAAGCCCCAACCCCTGCACTCTGGCAGAACTGTCCTTCTCAGTCAACCTTGCCTCAGTCCCAGTGTATACCACACAGAAGACCAGCACAAACCCCTGCCCACACCACATCTCACCACCAGAGAGTTGTGCAGGGCCTCAGTTCTGGTGAAGTTGGTGTCAGTTATATCACAAGCAGACCAGATTACCCCTAGTTAAAACTTGCCACATTCAGGCCAAGGACCAAACACTGACCACAGCAGGAAAGGAAAGTCTCCACAGATGACTGGCCTGAAGAGCAGCCAAAACATAACAGCAGAGTGCATGTAGCACACACCAGAGCCACTCCCTGAAGTGCCAGCCAGGCCCTGGGCAGTACATGACCTTTTCTTCATAAAACCATGAATTTCAGGGGCAGGAGACATAACTGGCTTTCTAACACACAGAAGACAGAGACCTAGAAAAAAATTGGTAACATGGAGGAATTTATCCCAAATGAAAGAACAAGGTAAGGCCACAGCCAGACATCTAAGCAAAACAGATATAAGTGACATGCCTGATGGAAAATTTAAAGCAACAATCACAAAGATACTCACTGGGCTTTAGAAAAAAATAGAGGACATTGTGAGGGAGACCCTTGCCACAGAAATAAAAGGGTTAAAAAAGAATCAATCAGGGATGAAGAATACAATAAATGAGATTGGAAACAGACGATGCAGTGAGCAGAAGTCTGGAAGAAGCAGAGCAACAGATTAGTGGTATAGAAAAAAAATAATGGAAACTAATGAAGTTGAACAAAAGACAGAAAGCAAAATTATGAAACACTAGAATAGACTTAGGAAATTGAGTGACTCCATCAAACATAATAATATTGATATTACAGGAGTCCCAGAAGAGATAAGGGAGCAGAAAATTTATTTGAGGAAATAATAGCTGAAAACTTCCCTAACCTGGGGAAGGAAATAGACATCCAGATCCAGGAGAAGCAGAGAACTCCCATCAAAATCAACAAAAGCCGGCCAACACCAAGACATATTGTAATCAAATTTGCAAAATATAGTGACAAAGAAAAAAGTCTTAAAATAGCAAGACAAAAGAGTCCTTAACTTACAAGGGAAAACCCATAAGTCTAGCTGGAGATTTCTCAACAGAAACTTGGCAAGCCAGGAAGAAGTGGCACGATATATTCAAAGAACTGAAGGGAGAAAATGTATACCTAAGAATAATCTATCCAGCAAGGCTACCATTCAGAATAGAGGAAGAGATAAAGAGTTTCCCAAACAAAAACTAAAGAGGTTCATGACCACTAAACCAGCCCTGCCAGAAATATTAAAGGGGACTTGTTGAATGCAAAGGAGAGACCAAAAGTGATAAAGAAAAGATCAGAAAATGAAAATCTCCAGAAACTACAAATAAGTAACAAAATGTCAATAAATACATAGCTATCAATAATTACTTTGAATGTTAATAGACTAAATGCTCCAATCAAAATACATAGGGTGACAAAATGGATAAAAAACAAGACCCATTTTACACTAATAGATACCTGCATATTAAAAGTGAGGGAGTGGAGAAACATTTATCATGAATATGGATGAGAGAAGAAAGACAGAATAACAATACTTATATTCGACAAACTAGACTTTAAAAGAAAGACTGAAAAAGAGACACAATAATAGTAGGGAAATTTAGTACCCCATTTACATCAATGGACAGATCATCCAAAAAGAAAATAAATAAAAAACAATGGCTTTGAATGATACACTGAAACTGATGAACTTAGCAGTTATATTCCAAACATTTCATCCTAAAACAGCAGAATACACATTCTTTTCAAGTACATGTGGAACATTCTCTAGAGTAGATCATATATTAGGTCACAAAACAGGCCTCAACAAATACATAAAGACTGAAATTATACCAAACAACTTTTTTGACCACAACACAATGAAACTAGAAATCAACCACAAGAAAAAAAAAAATTTGGAAAGACCACAAGTACATGGAGATTAAACAACATGCAACTAAACAATGAATGGGTCAACCAGGAAATCAAAGAAGAAATAAAAAATATATGGAAACAAATGAAAATGAAAAATCAATGGTCCAAAACTATTAGGATGCAGCAAAAGTGGTTCTAATAGAGAAGTTTATAGCAATACCTCAAGAAACAAGAAAAATCTCAAATAAACAACTTAACCTTACACCTAAAGGAGATAGTAAAAGAACAACAAATGAAGCCTAAAACCAGAAGAAGGAAGGAAATAATAAAGATTAGAGCAGAAATTAATGATATAAAAATTAAAAAAGAACAATAGAACAGATCAATTAAACCAGGTGCTAGTTCTTCGAAAAATTAAATAAAATTGATAAACCTCTAGCTAGACTTATCAAAAAGAAGAGAAAGGACCCAAATAAATAAAATCACAAAGGAGAGGAGAAATAACAACCAACACCACAGAAATACAAACAAGTTGAAGAGAATATTATGAAAAACAATATGCCAAAAAGTTGGACAACCTGAAGAAATGTATAAATTACCAAATTACATATAAATTACCAAAACTAAAACAAGAAGAAATAGAAAACTTGGACATAACCAGCAAAGAAATAGAATCAGTAATCAAAAACTCCCAACAAATAAAAATCTATGGCCAAATGGCTTCAAAGGCAAATTCTGCCAAATATTTAAAGAAGAGTTAATATCTATTTTTCTTAAACTATTACGAAAAAAAGAAAAGACAAGAAAAGAAAAGGAAAGGAAACTTCCAAATTCATTCTATGAGGCCAACATTATTCTGATACCAAAGTTAAAGACATCACAAAAAAAAGAGAGAGAGGGAAATATGAGCCAATATCCCTAATGATTATGAATGCAAAAATTCTCAATAAAGTACTAGCAAACTGAATCCAATGATACATTAAAGAAATCATTCACCACTCACTCTCAAGTGGGATTTATTCTTGGGTTGTAAGGGTGGTTCAATATCCACACATCAATCAACGTGATACACCACATTAATAAAAGAAAGGATAAAAACCATGTGAACCTTTCAATATATACGGAAAAAGCATTTCACAAAGTACAACATTCATGCATGATAAAAACACTCAACAAAGTAGGTTTAGAGGAATATATCTCAACATAATAGAGGTCATCTATGAGAAACCCAGAGCTAATATCATCCTCAATGGTTCCTCTACAGTCAGGAATAAGACAAGGATGTCCACCCTCATCAATGTTAATTAACATAGTACTGGAAGTCCTAGCCACACTAATCAGACAAGAAAAATAAATAAAAGGCATCCGAACCAGAAAGGAAGAAGTAAAACTTTCACTAGTTGCAGATGACATTATACTATATATAGAAAACTCGAAACACTCCTAGAACTGATACATTAATTCAGTAAAGTTGCAGGAAACCAAATCAATGTACAGAAATCTGTTGCATTTCTATACCATAATAATGAAGCAGCACAAAGAGAAGTTAAGGAATCAATTCTATTTACAGTTGCACCAAAACCAAAAAGATACCTAAAACAAAACAAACAAACAAACAAACAAAAAAACAATAAGATACATAAGAATAAACCTAACCTGAGGTGAAAGATATGTACTCTGAAAACGATAAAATACTCATGAAAGAAATTGAAGATGACACAAAGAAATGGAAAGACATCCCATACTCGTGGAATGGAAGAGGAAATATTGTTAAAATGTCCATACTACTAAAAGCAATCTACACATTTAATGAAATTCCTATCAAAATACCATCAATACTTGAGACAGAGCTAGAACAAGCAATCCTAACATTTGTTTGGAAATACTAAAGACCCCCAAGTAGCCAAAGAAATCTTGAAAAAGGAGGCATCACAATTCTGGACTTCAAGGCTGTATTATAAAGTGATAGTGATCAGGACAGTATGGTACTGGCACGAAAACAGATATATAGATCATTGGAACAAAATAGAAAACCCAATTCATCTTCAACAAAGCAGGAAAGAATATCCAATGGGAAAAAAGATAGTCTCTTCAACAAATGGTGCTGGGAAAATATGACAGAAACATGTAAAAGAAAGAAATGGTACCAGTTTCTTACACCAAACACAAAAACAAATTCAAAATGGATTAAGTACCTAAATGTGAGACCTGAATCCATAAAAATACAAGAGAAGAACACAGGCAGTAACCTCTTTGACATTAGTTGTAGCAACTTCTTTCTAAATATGTCTCCTGAGGCAAGAGAAACAAAAGCAAAAATGAACTATTGGCATTTCATCAAAATGAAAAGTTTCTGCACAGTGAAGGAAACAATCCACAAAAATAAAAGGCATATCTTGGTTTCCACTAAGGTCATGACCTCTGGATTGTGAGATTGAGCCCCATGTCAGGCTCTGCACTGAGCATGAAGCTTGCTTGGGATTTTCTCTCTTCCTCTCTCTCTCTGCCCTCCCTGTTCACACACTCTTTCTCTCTCTAAACAAAAACAAAAGCAAAAACAAAAGCAGCTAAAATTCCTTAAGCTAATAAAGTTAGCCTTATTATTATGTATTATAGAAAGAATGTTGTAGAGAACACTTTAAAAAGAAATCATCTAGAAACTGTCATTTTAAACATTTGAAGCAAATGGCATATATCTGTCTGCAAGCAAGGCAAAGTTACAGAGTTACAATTTTATTTTTCTATTTTTATACAATTTTATCAAGAAGACCAAAGTCAAGACAAGGTTGACAATTTGCTGACAATATCTAGGCCTGTTGAGAGAAGTCACTATTATCCATAAAAGTATATTTACATGTTGTGCTTTGTGACAGATATATAATTTAATAGATATGAAATAAATTATTTATCAATAGCATATTTTTATTAATGTATATGTCAATTAGCATCAGTTATTGCATTTTATTCATATTATTTATTAGTATTAGTATACAATATTTACTGAAGTTAAACTTTTTTTTTAAAGATTTTATTTATTTATTTGACAGAGAGAGACACAGTGAGAGAGGGAACACAAGCAGGGGGAGTGGGAGAGGGCTTCCCACTGAGGAGGGAGCCTGAAGCGGGACTCGATCTCAGGACCCTGGGATCATGACCTAAGCCAAAGGCAGTCGCTTAATGACTGAGCAAACAAAAATAAAATCTCTATTTTTTTTAAAAAGGTTTTAGGGGCACCTGGGTGGCTCAGTCTGTTAAGTTTCTGTCTTTGGCTCAGGTCATGATCCCAGGGTCCTGGGATCAGTCCTGCATCGTGCTCCCTGCTGAGAGGGGAGCCTGCTTCTCCTTCTGCCTCTGCCCCTGCTTGTACACACTCTCTCTTGCTCACTCTCTCTCTCTCTCACATAAATAAATAAAATCTTTTTTTAAGATTTTTGTAAAATTTTATTTTATTTTATTATGTTATGTTAGTCACCAAAGAGTACATCATTAGTTTTTGATGTAGTGTTCCAGAATTCATTGTTTTCATATAACACCCAGTGCTCCATGCAGAACGTGCCCTCCTTAATACCCATCACCAGGTTCACCCATCCCCCCGCCCCCCTTCCCTCTAGAACCCTCAGTTTGTATTTCAGAGTTGATAGTCTCTCATGGTTCGTCTACCCCTCTGATTACCCCCTTCATTTTTCCCTTCCTTCTCCTACTGTCCTCCATGCTATTCCTTATGCTCACAAATAAGTGAAACCATATGATAACTGACTTTCTCTGCTTGACTTATTTCACTTAGCATGATCTCCTCCAGTCCCATCCATGTCGATGTAAAACTTGGGTATTCATCCTTTCTGATGGCTGACTAATATTCCATTGTATATATGGACCACATCTTCTTTATCCATTCATCTGTTGAAGGGCATCTCGGCTTTTTCCACAGTTTGGCTATTGCGGACACTGCTGCTATGAACAGTGGGGTGCATATGACCCTTCTTTTCACTACATCTGTGTCTTTAGGGTAAATACCCAGGAGTGCAACTGCTGAGTCATAGGGTAGCTCTATTTTTAACTTTTTGAGGCACCTCCACACTGTTTTCCAAAGTGGCTGTACTAACCTGCATTCCCACCAACAGTGTAAGAGGGTTCCCCTTTCTCCACAACCTCTCCAACATTTGTTGTTTCTTGCCCTGTCCATTTTTGCCATTCTAACTGGTGTAAGGTGGTATATCAATGTGGTTTTGATTTGAATTCCCCTGATGGCTAATGATGATGAACATTTTATCATGTGTCTGTTAGCCATTGTATGTCTTCTTTTGAGAAGTGTCTGTTCATATCTTCTGCCCATTTTTTGACTTGATTATTTGGTTTTTGGGCGCTGAGTTTGAGAAGCTCTTTATAGATCTTATTTACTTATTTGAGAAAGAGAGAGAGTGTGTGAGTGGTGGGAGGGGCAGAGAGGGATGGAAACAGAAACTCAAGCAGACTTGTCACTGAGCATGGAGCCTGTCATAGGGCTTGATCCCAGGACCCTGAGATCATGACCTGAGCCAAAACCAAGAGTAAGACATTTAACTAGCTGAGCCACCCAGGCACCCCTAAAATTCAAATTTTAATTAACAATTCAATGTTCACCAAAATCCTTGGGTGTGGCTGCATTATTAATTTTGTGAATGCACTTTAAGTAAAATGATGCATGCTGGATCCTGGCTCAGGTAGTTAAAAACTCTTAGTTAACTCTTCACGTCTCTCTTCTTCCCCTATCTCAAGCAAGGAGACCACAGTTGATCTGTGGGAACCACCTGATAGAAGCAGATAGCTCTGAATCATCACAGGGAGAAAGATGTTATAGAGAATCCTCAAAACCTAAGATGGACTTTGTGTGAGCAAGAAATAAATGTTCATCTGTAAGCCACTGAGATTTCTGGTTTTATTTGTTACTGTGGCATAACTTAGTCCAATCTAGCCAGTGTGTCCTTCATGTCTCTGATAAAGAAGAAAAACTATACAAGTGGAAGAATTAAGTGAAATATGCAGTTATAGAGGTCACATCTTCAGATCATCAAATACCTGCCTGGGGGAGTTGGTGAAGAAACACTGGGGAAAAGACCATGAAAAGAAGATGGCATGATCCCAGTAGTTCTTATGTGGTGGAAAAGAGAAATATTAAAATATTTTAATATTTACTATATAAAGTATTAGTGAGAAACTATTGTGACGTAAATTCATATAATATTTTCAGAAGACAATTTGGCAGTGTATATGAATAATTAAATTGTACAGATTCTTTGGCCCAGCAATTTCACTTCTAGAAACTTATCCTCCAGGGCGCCTGGGTGGCTCAGTCATTAAGCGTCTATCTTTGGCTCACGTCATGATCCCAGGGTCCTGGGATCGAGTCCCACATCGGGCTCCCTGCTCAGCAGGAAGCCTGCTTCTCCCTCTCCCACGCTCCCTGCTTGTGTTCCCTCTCTCGCTGTCTCTCTCTCTGTTAAAAAATAAAAAATTTAAAAAAAAGAAAGAAATTGATCCTCCAGGAATAAATGTATACAGGTGAAAATGTATGTGTTCAAGAATGTGTATTGAAAAATTAGTGGGAGATTATAAATAACCTAAATATTCAATACTAGGGAATTGTTCCAATAGTCAATTATTTCAGTTATTAGAATGCTATATACTTCTAACAATAGAGAGATAGATTTATATATCTTGACACGATATGCTAGGTTCTTTGGTAGGCAGCCTCCGAGATGGCCCTAAGGATCCCTGCCTCTTAGTATTCAAACTCTGGTTTAATGCCCTCCCCTTGCATGTGGGTTTGATCTAGCGAATTGCTTCTACTTAATAGATATAGCAAAAGTAATAGATGACACCTCTGAAGTTAGGTTCCAAAAAGATTTGCTTCTGTCTTGCTCTGTATTGCTCTCTTACTGACTTGCTTTTAGGAAAGTCAGGTGCTATATTGCAAGCTGACCTACGGAGAGGTCCAAATGTCTCTCACCATACCTGGCACATGATAGATCTTAAAAAGATAGGTGTTGAATATTTTTATTTATGTATTCATAAATGATAATATTTACCGAATATCTATTTGTGAGGCGTTGTGAAGCTCTGGAGATACAATGCTGAACTAGGGGACACAGACCTTCCTCTTGTAAAGAGTGCAGCCTAGGAAGGAAGACCAACATCGAGAAAGCAAAGAGAACAGACTGTGGGAGAGTTGTGGGGCGGGAATAATCTAAGACTTTCATGGGAAATGAGTAATGGTGGCTTAAGTAGAGTGAAGGAGAAGGAGATGGTAAAACATGAGGCTGAAGAGGTGGGCAGAAGCCACATGAAGACCTTGATTGAGTGCCATGTGAATTCACAGAAAGAATTTTGAGCAGGCAGGAGGGCATCATTTTGCTTATTTTCTTTATTATACAGACATAATTGACATATAACATTATATTAATTTCAGGTATAGTACAAAATAATTCCATATTTGTGTTATTGTGAAATAATCACTGCAATAAGTCTAGTTAACATCCATCACTATACGTCTTCACAATTTTTTTTCTTGTGATAGATCTTAAAGATTTTAAGTTCTATTCTTCTAGCAACTTTCAAATATGCAACACACTATTAACTATAGCCCCCATGCTATACATACACCCCATGACTTACTGATTTTGTAGTTGGAAATTTATACTTCTTAGCTACTTGCTCCCATTTCACCCCACCTCTGCTTCAAGTAACCACCAATCTGTTCTCTGTATCCATGAGCTCAGTTTGTTTGTTTGGTTGGTTGGTTGGCCAGGTATGTTTTTAGATTCCATATATAAGTGAGATCAAATGGCATTTGTCTTTGTGTGAATTATTTCACTTAGCGTAACACCCTTAAGGTTCATCCATGTTGTTGCAAAGGGCAAGATTTCATTCTTTTTTATAGGTAAATAATATTCCAGTGTGTGTGTGTGTGTGTGTGTGTGTGTGTGTGTGTATGAGAAATATTCTTTATCCACTCATCCATTAATGGATACTTAGGTTGCTTCCCTATCTTGGCTATTGTAAACAATGGTTCAATGAACATGAGGATGCATATATCTTTTTGAGTTAGTGTTTTCATTTAATAAATACCCAGATAATACAGATAAATACCCAGAAATGGAACTGCAAGATCACATAGTAGTTCTATTTTCAAATTTTGAGGAAACTCCAAACTGTTTTCCATAGTGGCTGTACCAATTTACATTTCCACCAACAGTGTATGAGTGTTCTCTTTTCTCCACATACTCACTGATGCTTGTTATTTGTTGTGTTTTTAATAATAGCCATTCTGACAGGTGTCGTAAGGTGATAACACATTGTGGTTTTGATTTGTATTTGATTAGTGATGTTGAGCATTTTTAATCTGCCTGTTGGCCATCTGTAGATCTTCTTTAGGAAAAATAAAGAAAGTCTATTCAGATCCTCTGCCCATTTTTTCTAAAGATTTTATTTATTTATTTGACAGAGAGAGACACAGTGAGGGAGAGAACACAAACAGGGGGAGTGGGAGAGGGAGAAGCAGGCTTCCCGCTGAGCAGGGAGCCCAATGCAGGGCTCAATCCCACGACCCTGGGATCGTGACCTGAGCCGAAGGCAGATGCTTAATGACTGAGCCACCCAGGCGCCCCTCTCTGCCTATTTTTTAATTGGACTGTTTCTTTTCTTTCCTATGGAGTTTTGAGTTCTTTATATATTTTGGACATTAACTCCTTAGCAGATAGATGATTTGCAAATATTTTCTTCCATTTGGTATGTTGCCTTTTCATTTTGCTAATGGTTTCCTTTACTGTGCAGAAGCTTTTTTGTTTGATGTAGTCTCACTTATTTAATTTTGCATTTGTTGTCTTTGCTTTTGGTGTTTAATCCAAAACATCATTGTCAAGACCAATGTCGAGGAGCTTGCCACCTATGCTTTCTTTTAAGTTTTATGGTCTTACATTTAAATCTTTGATTCATGATCAACTGATTGTTTTTTTTTGTATGGTGTAAGATAGTGGTCAGCTTTCATTCTTTTGCATGTGATTTTCCAGTTTCCCCAGCACCATTTTTTGAAGAGACTGACCTTTCCCCCATTGTATATTCTTTTTTTTTTTTTTCTGAGAGAGAGAGAGAGAGCACAAGTGGGGAGAGGAGCAGAGGGATAGAGAGTCTTAAGAAGACTCCATGCTGAGCACAGAGCCTGATTCAGGATTCAGTCCCACAATCCTGACATCATGACTTGAGCCAAAATCAAGAGTCAAAAGCTTAACAAACTAAGCCACCCAGGCACCTCATCTCACTGTATATTCTTGTCTGCTTTCTCATAAATTAATAAATGTATGGGTTTATTTCTGGTATCCCCATTCTGTTCCATTGATCTATGTGTTTGCCCTTTTGCCAACATCATACTGTTTTGATTACTATTGCTTTGTAATATAGCTTAAAATCAAGAAGTGTTACACCTCCAGCTTTGTTCTTCCTGTGGATGTTCAGGGTCTTTTGGGTTCCATACAAATTTTAGATTTTTTTTTGCCAAATGTGAAACAATTTATAAAGATATTTTCATAAATAAATATGTTGCTATGTTATTTCTAAACTTATTTTTATTAGAAATATTAGAAAAATGACATATGGTTAACAATAGCATGGAAGAAATCATGGTGTTCCAACTAAAGAACATACAGTGTTCTTTCTAAATTTACAAATATGAAGGGTATGTGCAAATGAGAATATGGTTTATAATTAACACACGTTTTATTTTCTTTTTTTTAATACACATGTTTTCTTGACATGGTGGCAACTACTATAATTATTACCTCTGATTGGATGGGAGCTCCAAGGCAGATTTTGATTTTGGCCTTTATTGAAGCCATGTTCCCAGTCTCTTCCGATGGAGTCTGAGACATTTCTTCTAATGTTCATCTTCTCATGGAAGACGGTCCCTGCCTAACTGCAA
The DNA here is from genome assembly GCF_003265705.2 of Callorhinus ursinus. NCBI lineage: Eukaryota > Metazoa > Chordata > Mammalia > Carnivora > Otariidae > Callorhinus > Callorhinus ursinus. The sequence goes on along the minus strand of NW_027397122.1, from coordinate 2,140,578 downwards.
GGTATAATTTTTGCTTAATCTAAACCAAATTATGATAATTATCTTTCTCTCAGTGTAGAATAATTTGACAAGGTTTATCAATGTACTTAGTACCCTGGCTGACAAAATATATGAACACCTCTTTGGGTGTGTGTAAGTAGTTTTTTTTCCCTGATGAAAGAAGACATGCTTAAAAATATTTTTAAGCATTTTGATTGAGATTGTGAGAATCTGATACCTAGGGTTGTGGAAACCATCGTTTAGTCATGAGAAGATAAGCCTGAAGACACATTAAAATACTGAGAGTACAAAACAGAAATATCAGTGACATCTAGGCCCTTGATGATTTGGGTGTGTCAATTAATTAATCCCAGAATCATATTTCCCAGAACGTCTTATTACCTGTGATATTAAACTCCTCACTGTTTAAGATATTGACCCCTTTCAGGAATTTATTACTTGAAGCCAAAAGCACTTCAGCTGATGATACAACCACCACCACCACCACAACAAAAACAGTAAAAATTTTTTCAGTGAGGTAGGATAAGATGTAGAGAAAATGTTCGTATTTAAGCTGAGTTTTTATGTTTTTAATGTTATGCAATAAAAATCATAAGACCAAATGGCACCAAGAACACAAAATATTCCTGATATCCATCACCTGTTGAAAAAGGGGCCTTATAGATTCATTCTTTCACATTGCAGTTTGAGAAACCACAATTTCAAGAGGCTTCCTTACTTATCTAAGATCTCAGACTAGCTGGTAGTAAAGCGAAATTATCTCAGAATCAAATAGATTAAATATACCACCAACACCCTGAAGTAACATAGAGGAATGCTTCATATGAGCTAGCAATTTGATAGAATGTAGTTCTGGACTAAATTGATTTAAAAAAAAAAAACGTTAGGGTACAGTGGTGGTGAGGGTCCCTGAGACCAGCATCAGTTTTACTGGATCTCTAGGGGACTCCCAGTACTCAGTGTAGTCATACTCAAGACTAGGATGTATTATACCAAAAAGATATAGGGCAGAATCAGCAAAGGAAAAAGGTACATGAGGTGAAGACTGGGGGAAACCAGGCTCAGGCTTTCTGAGTCCTGTCCAAGTAGAGGCACAGAGTCTTTGACAGATACACATTACAGACTCAGTGCCCGGAGTTTTCCCCATGGCACATACCAAAATTTCAGACACCCAGAAAGAAAGCATGCTCAGCATGACAAAGATTCTATCTTTACAAATTTTAGTCAGACTGTGCCCTTCATAGTGAAACCTAGTTTTAGGGAGTTATCTTGCCAAGTCAGTTTAGCAAGAATCCTCCCACACTCATATCTGATAAGTTTCATCATCTAATTAGGTTCCTCATCCCCCCATTGGCCCCCCAGCTGATGGCTGTTCACCCTGGTTTGCATTCAGCAAGAATCCTTTTGGGTCAGTTTAGCAAGAACTCCTTTCACACCTGATGATTCCGCTTAGTAATTTTCTCCCCACTAACTCCCACTCTCGTCCTTGGCTATAAATTCACACTACCCATGCTGCCTTTGCAGGTTAAATCCAATCTCTCTCCCCTACTGAAATTCTATTATAGTGTTGCCTATATCTTTTGTGATAGTCCTCTCCTTGAATAAAGCCTTCCTTACCATGTTTTAACGAATTTCATTAAATCTTTCTTTGATAAGCCTAAAACCACAATGTACGCCCAAACCATCCAGGCATAGTAAGCTACTCTTTCAGGTAGGGGAATAGTAGGAATCCTCCCGAAATCCAAGTTCCCAGACACCAGCAAAGGGCCAATTTGTAAACAGGCTTTTAGAATAAGCTGTTAGGCCCACTGTATCAACTCACTTATGCATGGGGGGCGAAGTAATGGAATCTCAATTATATGCAAAAGCCTGGACGTCAGCAGTGTCTTCGGTTATTTTGGGTTTCCCATAGATAAATAAGAGTGATATTACAGAGATATTTCAATGTTGAGCTTTCAAGGTGTAAAGTACACTGAAAACATGATAAAAATAAAAAAATCCATGACAGTTTTCTCAGTTAATGCTCTTTAAACCAGACAAGAAGAAGGAAAGCAATCGTGTACAAATAAAAATATATATTTACTGTTTTCAAAGACCAGATAAAGGGGCATCTAAATGAGGCTTTCAAATATATGTGAGCAGCTGAAATGTCCTGTAGTAATTATTAACCAATTCTCCCGGTAATCAATTAATCTGGAATGAAGCACACCAGTATGCGTTAGCATGTAAATGAAAGTCCTTTGGTCCTACAGATGCAGTGTTTTTATTTCCATTGATATCCCATATTTCCAAGTTCTTAAATGGTTTTAATGGGTGTCATCCCTGTGACATTTTCTCAAGGTTAACGTTTCTTTACTCCTAACACTTTGCTAACTACATGTCCCCACAAATAGGCAAGGCCAAACACAGGTGACAAGGGAGAATGCAGAGGTACTCATCTACCCATTTAGAAAAGGTTTAAAGTTCCAATTTAAAAAATTACAATGCAAGAAGGAAAAAAAAAATAAAACAAAGAAAACAGAAATGGCCTGAAGTCATTTTGCTTTTTAATCTAGAGTAGCTTTGAACTCCCACATGCATGTGCAAACATATGAGCTTAGAAACATCTTGGCTATAATATGCTATGTCATGGATGTTTTAAGGATGAAAAGTTTTGTGTAGCTATTATATAGCCAGTGTTGACCTTTTTAAATTTGGTAGAAGCAAAGAATTATTGCCAAACAATTATGGCTAAACTTTACATTAATTAATTTTTAAATTTAATAAAAATAGTTCTTTTATTTTTTGTGCTAATTAATCCATAAACAAGAAAGATGAACTAATATAATTGCTTTTTAGAGGATGATGTTTACTTTTCTTTGCCACATACTTAACAGCCTTTTTACTTTTGTCTTTCTTAGGACAACATGCACGAAATGATAATGGATTCCACAAATTATTTGGCAGCTCGTGGTGGTATATTTAAGTCCATTAAATTAAGAGACAACTCACCAAGCTGCCCTCCCCCCAAATTACACTATAAAGATAGGAGTAACAGTCCATAAAGCTGACATTTTGCACATACTATTAGATTCAGAGTTTGAGACCTTAAATGCACATAGACAAATTATTCTTTTTAGTTCTGCTTCACAACAGGATGTCATTGCTGTGGGGGAAAGTGCCTACATTAAAACAGCAAATTGATTTTTGATGAAATAAAGCTACCTGTATCCTAGAGAAAATGTGAGGCTTACTGAAGATGGGATTAAGCAGAAAAGTAAAACACCTGTGAAAATACAACTGAAAAGAACCCCATTAGAGACTCTGAGAAACAAACTGAGGGTTCTAGAAGGGAGGGGGTGGGGGGGTGGGTTAGCCTGGTGATGGGTATTAAGGAGGGCACGTACTGAATGGAGCACTGGGTGTTATATTCAAACAATGAATCATGGAACACTACATCAAAAACTAATGATGTAATGTATGGTGATTAACGTAACATAATAAAATAATAAAAAATATATTATTAAAAAAGGACCCTATTAGAGATGTAAGGTTGTTCTGTGATACATGTGAATTTTGTTATCATAAATTATTTTTAAAAAATAGTGAGGTAAGGATAAAAATAAAGGGAATTATTCTTTAATAAAAAGTGTTACAGGGGTGCCTGGGTGGCTCAGTTGGTTAAGCATCTGCTTTAGCTCAGGTTATGATCTCGGGGTCCTGGGATCGAGCCCCAAGTAGGGCTCCCTGCTAAACAGGGAGTCTGTTTCTCCCTCTCCCTGTGCCCCTCCACCGGGCTTGTGTGTTTCTCTCTCTCTCTCAAATACATAAATAAAATCTTTTTTTAAAAAAGGTGTTACAATAATACAAATAAATCTCTGAAACTTTTTAAATTTAAAATGATAAACCTCTGTTGTCAGCTTTGACATCTAAAAAGATTAGAAGGTATCACCTCTGTCCTCACAAGGACAATTTTATGACAACTTTCCTTGGACCCATCAGGGAACTGAGGTTATAAGGCAAACCACCACCCCAAAATCAGACTGTCACAACTCAGATCTGCATGCCTGGAGTTGCTGGAACTATAAACTCTTAGCAACACTTAAATGATATTTTTGAACTACACCGAAGGCTGAATAAGAACTAATGTGAGAGAGATAAACAAGTGTTGTTGGAGGTCTTAGGAGGTCTCTACACTTTTGTGTGTTTACACACCAGGCATTATATCAGATTTTATAGTAAAGATCTGAGAAGGATTCCTCCTGGTTCTGGCAGGGGTGTGAAAGAGCAACCATTGTGAAATGTGCCCAGTGCTCCTTCACAAAGGCCTACCCTTCAGGGGAAAGTCCTTTGCAAGACCTCTATCCCACCTGCAGGATGGGCATTTTTCCAAGTGCAGCCCCATTAGCCTTACAATATATCCTAATAAGAGGGAGGTGAGCTATACCACTGCATGATCACTTATGAAGTTCATAGTCTGAAGACACAGGCCACCCAAAGACAGATTTAATCATAATTATAGAATGATACCCCTGGCCCATACCTTGCAGCAATACCAATAGGACTCTTGAACAATAATGATGGATTGCAAATGAAAGTGCTGTAATGCTCAGATGCTCTTGGCAGAGGAGTACTTGGGAAAGCCCTAAATAAATAAAGGAAATAACAGCAGGAAAACTGGAGGAATTTTAACCCCCTGGCACCGGCAGTTATAGCAAACATCAAACAGCACATCCCCAAGAAAGCTTGATATAAAAACTGACATTAAAGACTATAAAACTCAGTCCCTGTTACTGCCAAAAATCATACCCATTTTAATATTATAAGGCATTCAAGAAAGGCAAGAAAAATAATCTGAAGAGGCAAAGCAATTATTAGAACCAGACTTACATATGACACAGATTTTAGAATTAGCAGACAGGGAATTTAAATTAACTATGATTAGAGCTTTAAGGGATAAAATATAAAACTTCCAAGAATCAATGGCTAGAAAGAAGGAAACTTAAAATGAAACAAAAGATAATACTAGAAATCAAAGACACTGGACAGAGTTGAAGAATGCTTTCTGTAGGCTCCCCAGTAGATAAGGCATGCCCATGGAGAAAATTACTAAGCTTAAACATAGGTCAATGGAAACTTTTCAAACAGAAATGCAAAGAGAAAAATAATAATAATAAAAAGAGAACAGCCAATAACTTTGGAGAGATATTAAAAAGTAGATATTACATATGATAGGAATACCAGGAGAAGAAAGAACAGAGCAGGAAAAATATTTAAAGTGGTAGTGGTTGAGAGCTTTCCAAAATCAAATCAGACACCAACCCATTGATCTATGAAGCTCATAATACAGCAAGGAGGATAAAACACAAAACTAACTACACCTAGACATATTTTTCAACTCCAGAAAGCAAAAGGCAAAGAGAAAATCTTGAGAGAAAACAAACACCTTAATTATATAGCAAAGAAAGATAAGAATTATACTCTAATTCTCATCAGAAATCATGGAAACAAGAAGTTACTGGAGTATTTACAGTGTTGGAACAAAATAACAAAACCACCAACCTAGAATTCTATATCTACCAGAATCTGAATTTTATATTCACCAGAATTTTCCTTCAAAAGTGAAGAAGGAACTTTAGATCAGCTCCATCATAAAGAACTTAGAAGTCCCCACTAATATCCTTATATAAGAGCTGAATAAACTGAAAAAAAATCAATGACTTTTCTGAGATCTATCAGAAATTGAGGTCACAAAACAAACTGCCACCCCAAATCTGGAGAGACAGGCAAACACAGAGAATTGCAGTGAAGATCAGCTTTCTGCAGCAAAGTAAAACAAAACACCACCAAAGACAGCATGAGTAGGAACACTGAAGGGCACTGATATGGGTGTGCATCAAATAAAGAGTTAAAAACCCCTGAGAGCCCAGTTGTGGGAACCTCCTACACTTTCAAGAATTTTGCCTACAGGACTCTAACCACGTTTTCACAATAAAGATTAGGTAAAAATCCACTCATATCTTGGGGAGTAGGAGGGGAAATGAGCCATTTTGAAATACCCTGGAGCATTCTCCATAGCAAAGATCTACTCTGTAGGGGAAACTATTTTACCAGTGTCTTATCTGACCTGGGAAAAGGCAATTAGCTCCAATGTCTTCTACTACTATATCTCGTTTAAGGGAAGAATAAGGAAGGAAGGAAGGAAGGAAGAAGGAAGGAAGGAAGAAGGAAGGAAGGAAGGAAGGAAGGAAGGAAGGAAGGAAGGAAGGAAGGAAGGAAGGAAGGGACTGGAGAAAAATGAAACCTCTGGCACTTATGGCTACAGCAAACATTAAATGCAGTGTAACATCTACATAGATGAAGTAAAATCTCACACTAAGAGCTGAATCGCCTCGATTGCTATTACCTGATGCATCATGTCTGTCTTTCAATGCAAAATTGTGAGGCACACTGAAAGGCAAGTAAAAACACAATATGAAGAGACAGAACAACAATCAGAACCAGAATTAGATATTGCAGAGATTTCTTGAATTATCAGAACAGGAACTTAAAATTACTATAATATTACAGGATTATTAAAGGATCATATAGAAAAAAATGACAATAAGCACTAACATATGGGTAGTGCATGCATACGGATGGAAAATCTAAGAAATAAACAAAAAGAAATGCTAGAAATCAAAAACACTAACAGAGAGGAAGGATGGACTCAGATTGGACACAGCCAAGGAAAGAATCAATGACATATGTTATAGAAACTTTCCAAATTAAAATATAAAAACATATAATAATTAAAATATGGAACAGAATACTCAAGGACTGTGAGATAATCATAAAAGGTGTAACACACGTGCAATAGGAGTAGCAGAAGAAGAAAAGAGAAGGGAGAAGAAATATTGAATTTAATAATGGCTAAGAATTTTCTAAGATAAATGCTAAAACCAAACCACAGATCCAGATGGCTCAGAGAAAACCACGCAGGATAAAGACCAAAGAATTTGTATCTAGACATAGAGTATTCAATCTGCAGGAAAAAGAAAACAAAAACAGACAAAAAGCAAGGAGAAAATCTTTAATAAAAGATTTTTTTTTAAAATCAAGAGTAAGGATTACCTCCAACTACCCATCAGAAAACATACAAGTCAGAAGAGAGTGAGGTAGAATATAGAGAGTATTGAAAAGAAGGCAAGAAGGAAAGGAAAGGAGGAAGGGAGGGTGGGAGGGAGGGAGGAAGGGAAGAAGGAAGGAAGGAAGGAAGGAAAGGAGAGGAAAGAAGAAAGAAAGAAAGAAAGAAAGAAAGAAAGAAAGAAAGAAAGAAAG
>NW_027397122.1:2114407-2133269 GCF_003265705.2 Callorhinus ursinus | reverse complement strand
AGAAAGAAAGAAAGAAAGAAAGAAAGAAAGAAAGAAAGAAAGAAAGAGGAAAAGAAATCCACTAACACAGAATTCTGTACCTACCAAATATGTTGCTAGTAGACTTGCCTTGAAATAAATGTGAAGACAGATTCTTCAGAGAGGAGAGGGAATATATAGGTCTTCTAAAAATTTTATTATAAAACTATCTAATAGGGGCGCCTGGGTGGCTCAGTCGTTAAGCGTCTGCCTTCAGCTCAGGTCATGATCCTGAGGTCCTGGGATTGAGCCCTGCATTGGGCTCCCTGTCAGTGGGAAGCCTGCTTCTCCCTCTCCCACTCCCCCTGCTTGTGTTCCTTCTCTCGCTGTGTCTCTCTGTCAAATAAATAAATAAAATCTTAAAAATAAATAAATAAATAAATAAATAAATAAATAAATAAATAAATAAAACTATCTAATAAAGACTTATAAAAGTTATAATAGTAACAATGTATTAGATGCTTATGTCATATGGTTAAGCAATATAAGGGACAGGAAAGAGGAATTTGGAAACTATATTAATATGGACCTGCACTCTCCACAAAGTGTTTTAGTGTCATTTAAAAGTGGATTAGGTAGTTGTAAATGTATATTGTACACCCTAGAAATATAACTGTTATGCTAAAGGAAGAGAGAAAGTGGACTTATATGAAGTGCTCAATTAAAACCAGAAAAGTCAGCATTATAGGAGAAACAAACAAATCATAGGTACAGCAATAGGAAACAGACATTGTACCAATAATCACTTAAATATGAATGTCTAAATACACCAATTAAAATACAGAGACTGTGAGGGAGACTAGAAAACATGGCCTAATTATATTTTGTCTACAAAAAATGTACTTTAAATGTAAAGGTACAGGCATTAAAAGTAAAGTGATATAGAAAGATATACCATGCAAACACTATTTTTTAAAAAGTTGTACTAGTCATATTAATTTCAGACAAAACAAATTTCAGAGCAATAAAAATGATCAGAAGTAAAAAGGAGCACTAAATAAAAATAAATGTATTAAATCTCCAAAGAGACTTAAATCGTAATAGTATAAAGGCCTAACAACAGAGCATCAAAATACATGAGGCAAAAACTCAGGATATAATTTAAATGAACAGTACCATTAATCAGTTGGACATAATGGACATTCCTAGACTATTTCATCCAACAACAGAACACACATTCTTCTCAAGAGATACACATCTTCTCACGAAGAGAGACCACATTCTTACTGATAAAATACACCTCAATAAATTTATAATTACATTAAATTTAAAAAGTGGTTATTTCAGATTATACAAAAATATGGTCTCAGACCACAGTGGAATTAAGCTAGAAATCATTAACAGCAAGGTAGATCCACACAGATACCGTCAATTGATCTTTGAAAATTGAGTAAAGGCATGGAACAGAATAGAAATTCCAGAATTAAACCCACAATTATAAGGTCAATTAATCTTCACCAAAGGAGGCAAGAATATGAAATTTTAAAAAAGTCTCTTTAACAAATGGTGTTGGGAAAACTGGACAGCTACATACAAAAGAATGAAACTGAACCACTTTCTTATACCATACACAAAAATAAACTCAAAATGAATTAAGGACCAAATGTGAAACCTGAAACCATAACACTCCTATGAGAGTATAAGCAGTAACTACTCTGACATCGGCCATGCAAATTTTTTTCTAAATAGGTCCCCAGAGGGCAGGGAAACAAAAGCAAAGATAAACTATTGGGACTTCATCAAAATAAAAAGCTTCTGCACAGAAAAGGAAACAATCAATAAAACTAAAAGGCAACCTACAGAATGGGAAAAGATATTTGCAAATGACATATCCGGATAAAGGGTTAGCATCCAAAATATATAAAGAACTTATACAACTCAATACCCCAAGAAACAAATAATCCAATTAAAAAAGGGGCAGAAGACATGAACAGACATTTCTCCAAAGACATCCAGATGGCCAACAGACACGTGAAAAATGCTCAATACCACTCATCATCAGAGAAATGCAAATCAAAACTACACTGAGATACCACCTCACACCTGTCAGAATGGTTAAAATCAACAATACAAGAAACAACATGTGTTGGCAAGGATGTAGAGAAAAAGGAGCACTTGTGCACTGTTGGTGGGAATGCAAACTGGTGTAGCCACTGTGGAAAAGAGTAGCAATTGTACTAGCGGATATTTACCCAAAGAATACAAAAAGAGAAAACCAAAAAACAAACCTAATTCAAAGGGATATATGCACCCCTATGTTTATAGCAGCATATTTACAATAGTCAAATTGTGGAGGCAGCCCAATGTCCATCAACTGACGAATGGATACAGAAGAGGTGAGATTTATATATATATATATTATTATATTTATATATTTATATATAATTTTTATATTTATATATTATATATAACATATAAATAATATGTGCACAACAGGATATTCAGTCATAAAAATAATGAAATCTTGCCATTTACAACAACATGGATAGATATAAATCTATAATGCTAAGTACAATTAAGTCAGTCAGAGAAAGACAAATGCCATATGATTTCACTCATATGTGGAATTTAGAAACAAAACAAAGGAAAAAAGAGAGAGACAATCAAGAAACAGACTCAACTATAGAGAACAAACTGATGGTCACAGAGGTGAGGTGGGTCGGGGGAGGGGTAAAATACATGAGGGGATTAAGGAGTGCACTTGTGATGAGCACTGGGTGATTTATGGAATTCTTGAATCACTGTATTAAACACCTGAAACTAATATAACACGGTATGTTAACTAATTGGAATTAAAATAAAACCCTATTTTTTTAAATTAAAAAATATATAAAATCTAAAAAAAACAAACAAACTAATAACACCAATCTGAGGATTGTGTGGGAAATAGGAATTCTCATTCTTTTCTTTTGGGGAATACAAAGTGAATACAGTCACCGTGGAAGACAGTTCGACAGTTTCCAACAAAGCAAAATATAATCTTACTATATAATCTAGCAGACAGACTTCTAGATATTTACCCAACTGATTTCAAAAACATATTTCCGCACAAAAACCTGGAGATGAATATTTAAAGTAGCTTTATTCATTATTGTGAAACCCGAAAGCAATCAAGATATCCTTCAAGAAATGAATGGATAAACAACTATGTTATATTATATAATGAAATATTATTCAACAATAAAAAGAAATGAGCTATCAGATCATGAAAATTTATCATTCAACCTTAAATGTATGTTGCTAAAGTTGAAGAAACCAATCTGAAAAAGCCACATATATTACGATACCCATTATAGGGCGTTCTGAAAAAGGCACAATTATAGACACAATACAAAAATCAGTAGCTGTCAGAGATTGAGGCTTGAGTAAATTAGGATTGAGTGAACAAATCACAGGAAATTTTTATGGTGGTAGAACTATTCTCTATGATACTACAGTGGTGGACACACCATGTGCTTGTCAAAACTCATAGTACAAAGTTCTTATCTCGATGCATACAATTAAAAAATATATATACTAACTATACCTCCTAAATTTGGATTCTAAGATGACAAAGGTGTGAAAAAGCTCACTGAAGGAAATGGAAGAAAAAATGCTGACCCAAGTAACTTTGGAAGAGAGTAGTAGCATCTGTAACACTCAAGACAAAAGTTAAAACAGTATAAAAGTTGACTCCAGGAGCTCCGGGTTAATAATTCTTATGCTGTTCTTCATGTATACTGGAATTAAAATTTTAAATATGTGCATAGCTACTTATGTGAGCCAGGTTCTCCCTGGCTCCGATTGGGAACTTACAGATAATAGGGAGGAGTGCATAATTATTTTTCTGATAATGGATTGAGTTTCAGACGTCAGTATAAACTCATGGTTACATGTAAAAATATTTCTATCTATGGAGAAAAATATATAGAGAGAAAGTGACCTATATAGTCAATAATTAGTCCATCCCGGAGTGATTGCTAGTATCAACAAGCTCATAAAACAGATTAACATGATCACAGTAAGTCCTGGATTTTTTGCAACTTTCTAGTTAGATACAACACTGAAATTTTTTTTAATGAAGAAATAATTGACATACGATACTCCCTTAGTTTCAGGTTATATCATAGTGATTCAATATTTTTATACATTATGAAATTATCCCTATGATAAGTCTAGTTACTGTATGACACCTTACAGGCTTATTAGGATACAATATTATTGACTATATTCCTTATGCTGTACATTATGTTTATGACCCATTTATTAGTCTTCCTGCCTCTATGCTTGACATCTTTCTCTCTGTGGTCAGTCTCTAAACCATAAATCATCTTCCCTCCTCCAATAATATACAAAGCATTCACGAGTCTCACAAAGACATACAAGGTCTAGGTCCTGTCTTCCAACTTCTTGTCCTCTAGCTGAATGCATTCCAACTTCACTTGTCTTACTGACTTTCCCTGTAAAGGCCATGCATTTTCCTGCTTTGGGGTCTCTGATTTTACTCTTTTCACTCCTACTAAAAGGTTCTCTCGATATTTGTGCTCCTGTTTTACCCACTTCACTCAAGCTTCTGCAAAACTATCACCAGGTTTCTCCTTATTTTTTACTTCTTTTTTTCCCAGAACAGTCACCCTGTTCTTCCATTATTATATATTTATTTTTATTACCTGTGTCTCTCATTAGATTAATCTCCTAGAGGACAAAAGATTTTTTTTGTTCACTGATATATTTTAAGTTTTTGAAACAGTGTTCTGCACCATCTGCAACATGAAATGAGGGCTTCAGTTTACTCGTGTCAAAGCATTGAACATGCCCGCAATGTAACAGTCCTGTAGAAGGAACAGGTATTAGAGTTCAACATACAGAGCAGTGGGGTAAGGACAGGGAACCCCCAGTGTTCTCAGTTGGAAAATTGAGAAAGCTACCTCACAGGAGCAGAGACAAATGGAAACAAAATTCTTAGCAAAAGTACAACACAACCTTCAGTTGGTTCTACCTGCCTATTCTTTCTAGCAGGGTGAAAGAAAGTTCTTTGGTGAAAGAACTTATCAATAAAAGCCTCTTCAATTTGTAGACAATTTCTGGAACCATATAAATGATATACAAGAAATATGATAGCTAGTTTTCCCCAATTGAGGAAACGCAGTTCCATAAAGATCAAGATCAAAGGTTTAAAACTAAGAAATAAAACAGACAATGAGAAGTAATTATTTTATGACATATAATAATTAACAAACACAAAGTTAAAACATCTATGGATGATATATTTAGACAAATAAAAGTTGGGGGCTATAGACAAACAAAAATAAATTAAAATTAAGAATCCACAGTAACAGCAGAAATGTGAAGCAGCGAATGAGACAATAGGTAAGTAAAGAAAATGCAGGTTGATATGTAAAGAAAATAAAAGATTGTCATGGACTGAAGGGATATTAAAAATATATGGAACAGATTAAAAATATAATGTATGTATTATTAGCTATGAAGAGAGAAGAGAGGGGTACCTGAGTGGCTCAGTGCCTTAAGCATCAGGCTCAAGTCACGATCTCAGGGTCCCAGAATCCAACCCTGCCTCTGGCTCTCTGCTCAGTGGGGAGCTTGCTTCTACCTCTCCTCCTGCCCATCCCCCCACTTGTGCGCACACAAGCAAGTGCATGCTCTCTCTCGCTCTCTCTCTCTCTCTCTCGCTCACTCTCTCTCTCAAATAAATAAATAAAGTCGTTTAAAAGAGAGAAAGAGAAGAGAGAATTAGGAAGAGGAAGAAGTAAAGCTGTAATGGCTGGGAGCTTTACAAAATTGATGGATTATACAAACTAAGACAATGAAAAACTCTATAAAACCCAAATAAACTAATTGAAACACACACACACACACACACACAGATATGTATAAATACTTTTGGCAAAATCCAAAGCTTTTAGTAAACCATAAAAATATAAAACATAAAAAGCAACCAGAAGTAAGATATAAACTTTGTTTCGAAGAAATGTTAGGACTGACAGATAATATTTAAAACAAATTTAAGGCAGAAAAAAAAATGGAATGATCTCTTTCAAGCATTCCCATAAACAAAACTTAAGTCATAGACGGCCTTTCAAAAAAATTCTCTAAATCATATGGAAGACATACCACTGATATCACACAAACCATTCCAGACAGTAGGGCATTAGAAAACACATCCCAGCTAAATCTATGAGGAGAGCATAAACAGGTAACAAAATATGACGTAGATAGTACGTGAAAATTGCAGATACAGAATTTACAAAATTTTACAGGCATAATTACATGTATAATTATATGTTGAAATATCCTCACCAATTGAGGAAAATGAGAAAACCAGCTAAGATTCTAAAGCAAAACTAGCAGGAATGTATTGTATATTTTAGCAAATGTAAAGCTAAAACATTTGACCACAATTTCACAAAAAAGGGAAAGATGAAATTATTATTTATTTATTTATTTAAAGATTTTATTTATTTAACACACACAGAGAGAGAGAGAGAGAGAGAGGGCAGGAACACAAGCGGGGGCAGTGGGAGAGGGAAAGGCAGGCTTCCCGCGGAGCAGGGAGCCCGACGCGGGGCTCGATCCCAGGATGGTGGGATCATGACCTGAGCCGAAGGCAGACGCTTAACCATCTGAGCCACCCAGGCGCCCTTAGTGAATACTTTTATAACTGGTGGTAGAAATGCAAAATGGTACAGACATTACAAAATAGGGTTTTGCAGTTTCTATAAATTTAAACATGCATTTACCAAATAACTCAGCAATTCCTCATCGAGGTATTTCCTAAGTAAACTGAGAAACTGTATTCATACAAATCCATATGCAGATATGTATATGGGTTTTATTAGTAATCGCCAAAAATTGTTAACTACCCAACTTTTCCTCCACTGGAAAATAGATATACAACCTGCATTGCATCCATACCACAGAATATTATGCAATAGGAAGGAAAGGAAGGAACAAACTGCTGATACACAAAACAACATGGATTAATTTCAATTGTAAGTGAAGTAAGTCAGACTCAAAAGTGGAATCATGTATGATTCCATTTAGATGATTTCTTGCTAAGGCAGACCTTTTTTTTTTTTTTTTTTTTTTTTTTTACTACAGTGGAACATGAAGGTTTTGAGGGGTTGAATCTAGTCTATCTCTTGAATATGATGGTGGTTATATGATTGTGTACATTTGCCAAAACTCTCAGAATTCTACACTAAAGGAAGTACATTTTTCTACAGGTAAATTATATCTTAATAATAAAAATGAGAGAAAAGCCCATTAAGAAAGTGAAGAGGGGGGCACCTGGGTGGCTCAGTCAGTTAAGCCTCTGACTCTTGATTTCGGCTCTGGTTAGGATCTCAGGGTTGTGAGATCAAGTCCTGGCATAGGGCTCATGCTCAGCACAGAGTCTGCTTACCCCACCCCCTGCTCCTCCCCCTTGCTCCCTCTCACTCTCTCTCTCCTTCTGTCTCTCTCTCTCTCAAATAAATAAATAAATAAAATCTTAAGGAAAAAGTGAAAAGGCTAGCCATAGGGTGAAAGAAAATATTTTATAACCAATAAAAAGCTGATTTCTTGATTTAAAACCACCTAATTGAAACAATCCAATAGAAATGTAAACAAAAGCCTTAAACAAGCTCCTTCTATTAAACTTGTCTTTTTATTTTCTGTATTTCTGATGCTTTAACATCTGGGGCCTTGCTGACCCTGGCGGGACTTCCCTGCTCAGTGCTGGTCAATCACTAGAGATAGTAAATAATTTACCTGTGAGCATGGCTTTCACATACAAACCAGCGGCTCTAGAGCTCACACCCCCAGCCACTTCCTCTGTTGGGTTCTCACACTTGGGGCCACTTCCCCACTGTCCTACTCACCCCAGGGTCAGATCAGGTACCAGACAATCAAGGATAGCATTTATGACCCAGAGCCCAGTGAAATTATTCAAGCCAGCTGATCCGGAGCTGCCCACCCTGTCCTGCCATCTTTTCACATTTTTTTCTGCTTATATCTCTTCCCATTTTCTTTGCCTCCTAGGTGATCCTGATGCTTCTCCAAATTGCCCTGCATATGGTGGTATTCCCCCTTTCTTTTGAGATCTGTGAGTAGCTAACTATATTTTCAATGACAATCATCTCGTGATCTGGTGGCCTCACCATACCCAAATAATAATAAAACCTATACTTTAAGAAATTTTTCATGTCTTTATCCATATATTTAACCAAATTACCAGGATATGTATTGGAAGATCCTTAACTTCATTAGTCATCAAGGAAATAAATAGTAGAACACAATAATATATCATTATGCAGACTAACTAGAATGATTAAATTCAAAAAGGCAGATAATCCAAATGTTGGTCTGTAATATTCAAAAAACTACTGTTGAGAGGGCAAGTTGAAACAACCTAGAATACCATGAAATTATATGCAATAACAAACACATACATACATACATATATATATATATATATATGCTCCAGATGCAGAAATACCACTTGTAGGTGTATACACAACAGAAATGTGCACATACTTACACTAAGAGGCAAATAAAAGATGCTCATAGCAGTATTAATTATAAACCAAAATGGAAATGGCCATATTTCCATCAATAATTGGCCAGTATCTTGTGGCAATGCACATGAACAAAATCCTTCCATGCTCCAATGTGTGATAGCAGAGTAGAAAAACTAGACACAAAACAGTATACTATATGATTCCAATTACGATGACCCAAAACAGCTAAAATGGTGTTAAAGATCAGGATAATGGTTATATTTGTGTAGAGTCATTGATAAAATATGAATGGGGACAGATAAACATTGGGGAAGGGAAGGAAAAATAAAATAAGATAAAAACAGAGAGGGAGGTAAACCATAAGAGACTCTAAACTATAGGAAACAATCTGAGGGTTGCTGGAGGGGAGGTGTGGGGGAAATGGGGTAACTGAATGATGGGAATGAAGGAGGACATGTGATGTAATGATCACTGGGTGTTATATGCAATTGATGAATCACTAAACTCCACCTTGAAACTAATAATACACTATAATTTAACTAACTTGAATTTAGATAAAAAATATAAATGGGGGATTTTGCAACATATTTGGAGCACAAAATAGTTTAAGTATATATAGTTAATGCAGAAAAAATAGTTTGGGCTTTCTGAAATACATAAATATAAGTATAAAAAATTGAAGCTATTAAAATATGTGGTACATAGAGAAGTTTTGACCTATTTATGAAAATAAAACTGATGGCAATATCAAGAATGAATTATATTAGTAAAAAGAGAGAAACATTGAATGACATAATGATAACTTCTAGACCTGATTAAAAGAATATTTAAACCATTACAAAACAGAGATGGGAGAAAAATGAGGTTTGCATGAGCAGAAGTTGGGATTTGGCTTGAGATATGTTGCTACATTGAGAATTAGCCAAAGAAAGGAAGAGAATGTCCTGAGGCAGGCATGAGTTTCTAAGTAGCTAAGTAGAAGTTAAGTGAGGTAAGTAAACAAAGAAGCAGCAGAAATGTACATAAAGTCCAACCTCATTATTCATGGATTCTGTGTGTGTAAATTCACCTACTTGCTTAAATTTATTTGTAATCCCAAAATCAATACTTGGAGTGCTTTCACACATACAGAGCAGCAAAAACAATGAGTGTTGGTGGGGTCACGGACGAGACATGACCACATGACCCTAGAGCCAGACCCCAGCAATGGCTGGCTCCTAACCCCCTCCTCTGTCTGTGGAAATTGCTTCCCACTTGCCTTCCCCACTCTCAGAAACTGCCTAAGAATGGAGCCCTGAAATAGTGATGTGGTGCTGAGACCATCTGGAGTATATAAGACTGAACCCCAATAAGGTGTCTATAGAGACTTTAAGATTTGGGGACTGGTGGGGAGATGTTTTGCAGCCACCCAAGGTTAATCCTCATTTGTAAATCTCCTTGTTTATTACACCTGCCACGTGCCCATCTGGAGAGTCCTGTCTCTGTCTCTCACCTCTCTCTGCCCTGTGCGTGTGGGGGCCAATTTCACATCTCACCTGGGAAGAAGCTCCCGAGAGTGTGAACCCACATTTGGCAAACCAGCTGGAAGACTAGAAAAAATGGGCCTTAGAAAGCAGGCTTCCACAGGGAAGTCCTGAAGTGGTGGGTGACTGCTGGGTGTGGAGGAGTGGCCTGTGTGGCAGATGCTTGTGGACATCGTGTTAGTATGGGGGTGTCCCCAAGTCCAGCTGCTTCAGTGTGCTTATTGGAGGGGCTAAGCACACTGTGAGAAAGAAGCCCTGAGGAAGTGAAAAGCGGGTGTTGTGGTGCCTGACAGTGAATCAGGTGGATCCAGGAGCCCCATCCCCCAACCCCTAATAGAGAGGAAAGCAAAACACAGTCACAGCAGCCCCAGCCCCACTTCAGGAAAGGTTCATGATGAGAGAATGTACTCCTGCTGAACTTACTGATATGGCTGCCAAGTTTCAGCAAAAGGCCAGGAGAGCATGGCCATGGGACACAGAGGCAATGCCATTTCTCTGACCAGTGAGGAGGCAGAGAAAATGAGCAACATCACCACCCTTCCGCCCTCCGGCAGCACCTGCATGGTGCTCAGGAGTTCATGGAATTCAACGCCTTATGGATTGGATTATTCTATCTTGCAAGGGGTTATTGCCCACTGAGAGGGAGCTCCCAGGGCATGCGAGACCCTGGAAATCCATAGGGAGTTACAACAAATTCTCAGGGAGCTGGGAGTGAGACAGGTCCCTGTCATTGAAGGCCCAGATGGGGCCATACTCACTGCAGGGATGGGAGCCAAGATTTCTCCAGGTTTTCCCCCAGCACACTGATACCCATGCTGAGTGCAGTCATAGGATAAGACATTTATGATACTGGGCAATTGATTGTTGATTTGGAAAACTGGGAAACTGATGAATCCCAGGAATAGGTATGAGCTGTGAGAAAAAGTCAAGAAAGAGAGGAAGCAGCTCAGAAAGCCAACAGGCTACTTCAATCAACTGTAAATTGTTGGATAAAAATAACCTGAAAGTAAATGTGGTTTGACCTCATTGCTATTGGGGCCCCTACCTAAATATACAGACTGACAACTCAATACTATTGGTTGGCCTATGAAAAGCCTTTTAAGGCTAAACAATAGGTCAGACTGACCTCATCTGCCCCTACCATCCCTGATGCCCTTTCTGCTCCAGAAGAGGCCTCAGGAATACAGTCCTATTCAGGATATATGCCTCCCATACCCCGGGGATAGGATCCAGGCCACGATTGCCTGCAAGTGAGGGCCACTGGAGGTGACTGAAGGTCTCATGTTGAACTCACTAGTCTCTGGTCCTCCAGAAATAAATGAAAGGTGGTGGCTCTGGTGGATTCTGGAGCTGGACGCACTGTAACACATGGTACCCCTTAGAAGTTTTCTTGCCCCCTCAGTGGCATTGATGATTAATGGAGGCAAGCAGTTGTGGTCAGGAAGGTCCTTTGACACTGCAATTTGGACACTGTCCCACCTGAGATTATGAGGTTTCTATCTCTCTAATACAAAAGAACATACTGGGCATGGATGTCTTACAAGGTCAAACTCTGTACAAGGCTGTGCTCCATCCACTTGACTGTGCGCAACCTTGCCACCACCTTGGTTAACTTGGCCATGGTCCTAGGAGGGTATCATGCTGGGCTGGACTTAGCAAGTGCCTTTTTCAGTATACCCCTGGGAAATAAGTCGCATCAATTTGCCTTCATGGGCGGGGATGGGGGATGGGGGGAGGCAACAATGGACCCTTCAAGTGCTTTGCCAAGGTTACATACATAGCCCTACTGTATGTCAGTATGGTAGCCCAGGACCTATCCTTTCCCACACCAATAAGATGGGCCCGTTACATTGATGATATAATGTTCACATGGAAGATTTGACTCTACTGCAGGACACCCTGCAGGCTTTGCAGGAGCATCTGGGAGAGGATGGGAAATGACCCACAGAAAATTCAAAGCCCAAGCACTTCCGTAAGGTTCCTGAAATTTGTCTGGTTGGATAAGACTTGCATTGCCCCAGAAGCTGTGATTGAAAAGGTACAAGCTTACCCACTCCTTATGGATGTGAAAGAGGTACAAGACTTGGTAGGGATTTTGAAATTTTTGGAGGAGTTTTATTTCCCACCTGACACAGTGCCTCCATCCCTTATACCACCTGGTAAAGAAAAGGCATGTGGGACTCGGAGTCAGAGGAGACCTTTGAGAAGACAAAAATTTTAGTGAAGCAGATTAAAGCTCTGGACATCTCCCAAGCAGGGCTACCATTTGAGTTCGATGTGTCTGATTCTGAAAGGTATGGGTCAGGCACTGTGGCAGAGAGAACAGAAGGAGAGAGTACCCCTGGAATTTTGGTCCCAGCTCCAGAAGGAGGCAGAAACCCAATATACCCACATAGAGTAATAGCTCCTAGCAGATGTAAACTGCACTCTTTCAGGTGGAGCCTCTCACAAAGGAATAGCATATCATGACAAGAACTTCCTTGCCTATTAAGGGATAGGTTGAAAATATACTCCATTGACTCACCTATACCATGGCTCAAACCTCCATTTTGATGAAGTGGCTTGCCTATCTACAGCAGAGGAGCACCCCGTCTACCTTATCCACTGTGTCTAGAAATACAGGGGCAAATAGGCCCTGTAGAGTGTGTAGATCCTCCAGATGCCCCTGTCTGCATTCCTGTGGCAGCCCCTGTGACTTGTAGGGAAGGATCGGGGGAAATTCCTGCTCTAGCCTGGTATACAGATGGCTCCAGCCTGGCAACCCACCTACAGGGATAGCAGTTACTATTCAGCCCAACCTTGACCCCTTCTGGGTAGAAACAGAAACAAACCTCAGCAGCCAGTGGGATGACTGGTGATCATTAACCCTCCGCACAGTTAGGCTGTGCTAAAAGGATTAACCCTAGGGCTTGGACAATAGGAAGCCAAGGGATAGATGATCATGAAGAAGCCCTTGTGGGGCCAGGATTTGTTTGGGGCAATTTGGGTCCACTTGCAAGAACCCGAAGTAATCTTCATTGTCTTCTGCATCCTTGCTCATAAGACACTGATACCCCCTGGCAACCAGGAAGACGTTGCCCTAGCTTGGGTATAAACCCTAGCAACGGACCCTTCAGTAGATAGAGCAGATTGAGTATATAGAAGGAGGGACCACCTCAGTGGCCAGGTGGGATAGCATATTGCCAAGGACGCTGGACTGTCCTTGAAACACAGTGACTTGGTTAATGCAATAAGAGCATGTCCTGTGTGTTCTAAACAATGCCCAAGCCAAAGGAGCCTGGGACCATTCACTGAAGTTTCAACCGGTGAAGGACTGGCAAATTGGCAAAAAAAGTGAGGGTTTCATTATGCCCTGGTTTGTGTGGACACTGCATCTGGCCTAAACCAAAGTTATCCCTATTGCTATGCAAACCAAGTTGCCACCATTAGGGGATCAGAGAAACCACGTACCATGTATGGTTACTTTCATTGAATAGATAGTGATCAGGGGGTCACGTTTCAAAGGCCAGGATGTGCCTAACTAAGCAAAAAAAAAAAAAAGACATTGAACTGAGAAATCATTTCTTCTATAACTCACAAGCAGCAGGGTGCGTGGGAAGGAGAAAAAAAAGGAATATTAAAGCAGCAGATTGAATTACTAACAGATAAAATCAACTTTGTTGGGTGAACTAAAGTATTGTCCCAGGCTTTAATACATTTGAATGATCACCCCATAGGGCCTATTACCCCATATGTCATCCTAGGGACACTTGTTGAGACACCAGTACCGTAGAAGTATGGAAGTCACAGGAAACCTGTCGTCCTGACTCTCACTGTTGATCAATGCGCTATGCTGCTGAGAACAACAAGCCCCATCATGTCTGGGACAAGAATTATCTACTAGAGTTTGTGATGACACATCGTGTCATGATGAGATGAATGAATTTGCACCCCTGGGAGAGGGGATCTCTGTGACCTGCTGCAAACCAGACCTGTTGAAATGTACTATGTCTAGAATGGAACATGCACCCTTCATAGAGGGGAAAAGTCACGGTTCCTGGTCTGGCATATTCCCCACCTCACACCTGAAAATGCTGCCCCCCCCCCCGGCCCAAACGTATGGTATGCATAACCTGGTCAAATTCCTTAAGATGCAACCACATTCACATTTAAGGATTAGGCCATAAATATAATTCTTACAGAAGAGGGAAGACATCCCCATATGAGTTCCTACTAAATATCTGCCTTTTTGACCTTAGAAATCTGTTGCACCTGTGGCCACAAGATGACACCCGATGGAAATACCTTTCTACAGTGTGCCCACTTATGTGCCCAATAAAGAAATTAGTCCAACTCTTGGTTGTGTGGTTAGCTGTCCCTCTCTAACTCGTCAGGATTGCCATGGTGGGTATTGCTTCTCCAAGGTAGGGATTGGAAAGTCCTAATGCTGTACATTAAAGAAGAACAAGCTAGGACTAGTACTTTAATTCATCTGTTCTTATCAATACTGATCCAGAAAAATGGACTGTGGCACACACTATCAGTGACACTGGGCATGGGTATTCTTTTCTGTCAATCAAACTACACTGGCAGCCCATCAAACTGCTAGCTGGAAAGGTTCTAGAAATGCCGCTAGCAGATCCATGTGTGGGTATGCTCAGATTCGGGACTGGGTTTATGTAGCTTATTCCAGCTTATGGACATTTGAACACCTGGGCACCTGTCTTAGGAACAGAAAATCCCTCTAAGTGGAACCAACCCAATTATACCAGAAATGATGTAAAACACTAGAACTCTGTGGTTATTCTCTCATATTAAAGGATAGTGACTGGTTGGCAGTAACTGGTCATACCACCCAGGTATTTATTTATTGGGTAGCCTCAAATGGGACCCAGTAGTTATATTGTGCAAATCCTTGGCCATGGCTTCTACCTGGTTGGTTGGGTTGTTACACCTTGGGTTTCCCCTAGTTACAAGGGAGAATCTGTTCTAGCACACATAGAAGCCATTACTTTAGCCTTAAATGATAGCTGACAAAGCCTATCCTTATCGAACACTGAAATGTCTCTGATAAGAAAAGCCATCCTCCAAAATATGATGGCCTTAGCTTTTATTACTGCCTCATAAGGAAATACCTACATCATTATCCACATAGAATGTTATATGTTCATATGTGATGAGTCTGCTAAGTATCATCTTTATTAAGTCGTGTGAGGACACAAGTGGAAGTTCTGAGTGATCTGACCCCTGCCCCCGCCAGTCTAAGAGACTTCATCACTCAGCGGTTCAGATCATGGGACTCTAAGAGAGAGAAAAGCTGTCACTAAGTTTGGGAGTCATTATCTTAATCTTGTATGTGCCTATATTGTTGCTGTGGCATCTGCCTCCAATACAGCCAGATAACCTCCAAGGAGCCAGGTCCCTGCTAATGAAGCCCCTTCCTGATGATGCAGGGCACACTGCAGAAGATAGAACCATATGATTTTGAAAGAGCAGGGGCGCCTGGGTGGCTCACTTGGTTAAGTGTCTGCCTTGGGCTCAGGTCATGATCTCAGGGTCCTGGGATCGAGTCCCGCATCGGGCTCTCTGCTTGGCAGGAAATTTGCTTCTCCCTCTCCCACTCCCCCTGCTTGTGTTCCCTCTCTCGCTGTCTCTCTCTGTCAAATAAATAAATAAAATCTTTAAAAAAAAGAAAGAAAGAAAGCAAGCAAGCAAGCAAACAAGCAAGCAAACAAGCAAGCAAGCAGGTCACAAGAGGGGAAGGTCACCAAGGAAGCATCACCTTAACCCTGGAAAAATTATTGTTAGGGGAGGTCATTGAGAAAATGTGACTACTGGTTGACACTTGAGTTGGGTCCCAGCAATCAGAGGGTCCTCATCCCTCTCCTTGTCTGTACAATGTGCATCCCACTTGTCTGCTCCAGCCCCAGAAACTGCCCCAAGGACACAGCCGTGAGCTAATAATGTAGTTTGGAAACCATCTGGATGGTACAAGGGACTGGGGCAGGGGCAGAGATGCTTTCATCTGTGGCACCCAAGACACACCTTGTATGTAAGTCCCTTTCCTTATTATACCTGCCACCTGCCCATCTGGAGTGATCCACGTCTTTCTTCAGTCTCCCCCTACCATCCACCAATGGGGCTGATTTCAGATCTCATCTGAGAAGCTCCTAAGAGTGTGAACTTATATTAAATCACCTAAAGGGCAGATTCCCAGCTCTATCGTCTTAACTCTCAAACTAAAAACAAATGTTCTTTTTGTGGTCTGTTTAGTGCCCAGTTTCTGTAATTTTTATGCTGTGATTAGTGATTCCCTGCTTACAATGGCCCTGAAGCACAATGCTGAAGTGTTGTCTCAGGTCTTTAAGGGCAAAAGAGTCCAATGTGCCTCATGGAGAAAATACAGGTACCAGGTAAAGTTTGTGTAAGCATTTCTAGCACTGTTGGCACTAAGTCCAACGTTAATCAATCAATCATATACATTAAATAAGGTGTCTATAAGCAGAAACACACATAAAAAAAAAACAGATTATGCACCAATCTGTCGATGAATTAG
Organism: Callorhinus ursinus; assembly: GCF_003265705.2. Lineage (NCBI taxonomy): Eukaryota > Metazoa > Chordata > Mammalia > Carnivora > Otariidae > Callorhinus > Callorhinus ursinus. Next base: position 2,116,695 of record NW_027397122.1, on the reverse strand, counting down.
TTGACCAGAGACTTGCAGGAGCTGTTTTCGAGAAGAGCTCATCTGTTTCAAAGGCTGGGTTCAGCCATAACAAAGAGATCATGGGTGGGATTTGTAAGTCGTACACTCTTCCTGAGAAATTTAGTAGCCAGTAACCCACACTGTAGTCAGCCCCACACTATTTTAACTCAGTGGTAACCACTTCTAACCTATTTAAGTCAAAATGACTCAAAGTCTGCATTTTCAGATGGACCAGGAAGAGTCTACCTTGAAGTTAGTTGCTGGCAGGACATGCATGTTGAGATAGTCAATAGGTCATGAGGACTCCAAGAATAAAACAAGTGAGCATATGCTCACTTTAAAAGATGGGCAGAAGGGCCGTTTAATCAAGGAACACTGGGGTTTCCATAGTGTCTTGAGAAAAGAGAGCTTGAGGAGGATGTCTGAGGAGAGGAGTTTGTACTTAAAATAAGGAAGGCAATTTCGCTAGAATGGTGATGGCATGAGTGAGATTGTCATTACTTAAGTATCAGATTAGTAAAGGAGGAAAGATAGGGAGAGTTTACATTTTGGAAAAAGTAATCTGAAGCGAAAGCAAAGGAAAGATTATATGAGATAGAAGCAGTATTAAGAAAATAGTTTTTTTTTTAATATGAAGTGGAGGTATAAATATTTCTAGACCAAGAATATGAAGTAGAATGACATGGTATATTATTACATGGAGATGGGAGAGGATTTAACCAAAAGTAATTTGTAAGACTGTCACAATGGGTAGGGATCTGCCATTTTTATAATAAGAGTATGAAGGATAAAGGGGCAGCAGATAAAAATGAAGTAGATAGAAAAAAAGGAAGGAAAAGAAAAATACAATGAAGAATAGAAGAAAAATGGATTTTTGTAAACCTATTAATACATTTAGAGATGGTTGTCCATAAAGTTCAGTTTTAATATATTAAAGTTTTAATATATTGACAATCTCCTGGACATTTATTATATATCAGGCAGAGTGACAGGCTTGAAAGAAAGAGTCATAAAAAGGAAACTCATCTTGCCTTTCCAATGGCTTAGACTATATTAGGGACAAGTATAATAGTGACACGTTCAAGCTGGTTTTGGAACCAAAGGGCTGGCATTTTGGAGAGCTGCATCTAAATCAGCTTGGGGAAGGATTCCAAAAGAAGACGACATTTGAGCTGAATCTTAAAGCGTGTGCAGGAAAGAGATAAATGGAGAAAAGAGTAAGTAAAATTTCAGGAAGGGGGAAGCAGAGGCAAGAAAGTAAGAGAAAGCATGATGAAGAAGAAGAGCTGAAGAAATGGAAACAACAATAGTAGAATTTGTAAGTGTCTAAAGACCTCAGCTGGAGCCAGATAATGGCAATAGGAATGATGTGATTAATTTATTTCCTTAATTTTAGAAACATCATACAGATGGTAGCTTGTAGAATGTCATCTATCTTCATAGTGAAATAGGAACCAGAACCTATACCCAGAGTGTGGTCTGCAAGTAGGTTGGGGATATGAAAACAGTGGAGATTATTTTGAACAGGTGCTAAGAGAAGAGTTATAATGAGTCAATTAGAGGTGACGAAAAGCATTGCCAAGTATCTCTAAAACTGTGGCCAAAGTTGCATAGCATGAAATTGTGGTGGATCTGCTAATCACAGGTATGCCGTCAGCAGCTTAGGATGAGCAGCAAAAAGAACAAGATAAAATAATGTTGGACTATTGTGGGTGACATGTTATCTGGTTGACTATGAGGACAAAGGATAATCAAAGACACTAACTCAGGACAAAATTAAATTGGTGAACTTTGGAATCTATTCTGGTTATGGATAAATAAAGCCTGGAGTGGACTCAAAACACAGGAGAAAGGAGAATGTCCATTGAGATGGATGTTGAACAAGTACAAAGTCAAATAAAAGATCATTGGAAGAACATAACTATTGGAAGAATATAACTATGGTCAATACTGGTATCGTATAGCTCAAGGGCAGATTACTTCCTAGTAAAAACAAGCTTTAGTGTTTAAGTCACGGATTCATAATGAAGCAGGCCAGAGTCGAAGATCTGAAGAACTGAAAGTCAAAATGCTAAATAATAAACTTAGGATGCTGGAAAACCTGAGAAAATTACAATGACAGATTAGAACACTGGGGCTATGCCACCTGCCACAAGATCACACTGACAAATCTTTTCCTTTTGTTTTTTCTTTTCTGTTCTTTTTTCTTTTCTTTTCTTTTCTTTTTTTCTTTTCTTCTTTTTTCTTTCTTTCTTTCTTTCTTTCTTTCTTTCTTTCTTTCTTTCTTT
>NW_027397122.1:2029240-2114397 GCF_003265705.2 Callorhinus ursinus | reverse complement strand
CTTTCTTTCTTTCTTTCTTTCTTTCTTTCTTTCTTTCTTTCTTTCTTCTTTCTTTCTCTTTATGAGAGACTGCTTAAAAATTTTACATAGATTTAAATCCAACTGAATAAGAATGTAACATGACAAAACCTGGAAATAATTTTTTGACTTTTGCATTTTAGTAGGCTGGAGGTATTGTAGTTTTGGAGTGAAATTCTATCCTACAAAATTTTCGGTCGGGTAAAGATAGGTCTTATCCTTTTCATTCTTCCCATTTGTGTGTTTAGTGTCATATTAAATGTCATTGACACTCTAGACCCTAAGCTTAGTGAGAAAATGACCATAGATTGTTGTCTATTCAAAACCATAATTAGCTTATAATCTTCAACAAATCATCTTTCTTTTAGTTTTGATTCTTTATATGTAATATTGGTATGTAATAATAAAACATAGGGGTATATTGGGAGGAAGTACAATAAAATATTAAAATGCCTTAAATTATAGTGGTTAAATAAGTTTATCTTAACTTTTCTTTTACTTTGGTTTAGAGTATCAAACAAGCTCTTAAAAAAATAGACTTAATGATTTTAATGTGATATCTCTTTTTTTTCCTCATCAGCAATTGTTGTTGCAAACACATTTCTTATTTTAATCATAACCTATCACTTTATTGCTCATTGCCTTTAAAAAAAGATACAATTTTGAAGCATTCAAAATACAAATCCTAAACATATAACTCTTAGAATTTATATATTTACCTTTAGAATCACCACTAAGATTATGATATTGAACAGTCCTGTTATATCTAATACACTCTAATCTGCCTCTTCAGCCAATAGCACCACAGTCAGAATGGTACAGTCTTTTAGCTTCTTTAAAGTTTTTGAGATTTGTTAAGGTTGTGGCATTTATCAGTAATTTGTTATTTTCATTTTTTCTTTAATATTACTTTGTGTAACTGATAGATCTTTATCTTTCCTACCATCAATAGATATTTGAATAGTTTCCCATGGTGCTGTGATGAATGTACGTGCACCCATCTTTCTGTAAACATTTACAAAGTAAGTTACAAAACAGTTTTAACTCAATGATACTGAAATTAGGACATGTTAGAAATTGAGGGTCCCAGCTAAACCACTTTGTGATGTAATTTACAGAGATATAAATGTAAGAGAACAATGTTTAAAAACAAATAATCTAAATACAAAAAATAAAAATAACACACAAAACATTAATCTGAAAAGTAGTATTAAATAAGGTTACCAAATAAAATACAGAATATTCATGTCAATTTTAATTTCAGATAAACAAATAACTTTTTAATATGTTGCAGGGGATATGCTTATACAAAGAAAAAAATATATTTATTTGAATTCAAATTTAACTGTGTATTCTATTTTATTTTTTCTAAGTCCATCATCCCTAAATAATAAGCTAGTAACTAAGGTAAGAAAACTAATAATGAAACAGAAAATAAATACATAATGAAGGTATAAATAAAGATAAAAACTTATTCTTTGGGGAGCAAGATGGCGGAGGAGTAGGAGACCTGGAAATTGTCTGGTCTCAGGAATTCAGCTGGATAGGGATCGAAACATTCTGAACACCTACAAACTCAACAGGAGATCGAAGAAAAGAATAGCAATAACTCTCTGAACAGAAAAGCGACCACTTTCTTGAAGGTAGGACGTGCGGAGAAGTGAATCCGAGGCGATATTCGGGAGGATAGACAGCGGGGGAGGGGCCTCCGTCGGCTGCTTCTGGCAAGTGCTAGAGCCGCGGAGCACAAAATCGGAACTTTTAGAAGTTGGCTCGGCGGAGGGACGTCGCTCCAGTGGTTAAGCGGGGGGTGGAACCCTCACCGGACAGTGTGGTCTCAGGACCCTCAGGGTCACAGAAAGACCGGGGGTGCCTGAGTGCGCCAGAGCTCCCAGGGATCGGAGCGGGGAAGCCGGCTGCAGACACGGAGCCCAGGCGCGGGCTCTCAGCTCGGGGTTGCCATAAACTGTGATTCGCGGCCCAGTCGGGCCACTGCGCCTCCAGCAGGGACCCAACAAGTGACAGACCGGGGAGACTCCCCTTCTTCCCCTGGGAGGAGTGGCACGGATGCAGATCTCCCAGGGATCTGCTGGGTTTGGAAACTCCACACGGGGTCGGGTGCCAGAGATAGAAATGCTCGGTCACAGGCCGGGTGAGCACGGAGTGCGGCCGGACACCGGGGAGATGAGAGTGACTGACTGCTTTTCTCTGGGGGTGCACTGAGGAGCGGGGCCCCAGGTTCTCAGCTCCCCCGGGGCGGAGATTGGGAGGCTGCCATTTTCATTCTTGTCCTCCAAAGCTGTACCGAGAGCTTGCAGGGAACAAAAAATCCCGAGAGCAAACCCAAGCAGATTACTTAGACAGCACCGGCAAGGGCAGGACAATTCTGCCTGCAGCAAAGACATTTGGGAACCACGGCAACGGGCCCCTCCCCCAGAAGATCAGCAAGAAGAGCCAGCAAGCCAAGACCAAGTTTACCGATCAAGGAGAATGGGAGAACTCCAGCACTAGGGGAATACTGCACGTAGAATTCATGGCTTTTTTTACCATGATTCTTTAGTCTTTCAAAGTTAATTTTTTTAACTGTCTTTTTTTTTTTGAATTTTTCTTTTTCGCTTTTTCAACCAACATCTTATCAATCCCTTTTTTAAAAAACATTTTTATTTTTCATTTTTAGAGTCATATTCTATCCCTTCATAGTAGATACCTTTATTTTTGGCATATATATATATAAGTTGTTCTCTCTTTAAAATTTTGAGATACAGTTTCTTCTAACAGATCAAAATATACCCTAAATCTTTAGTGTATGGCTTTGTCCTCATCTCCTGCCTGATGACATTCTCTCCCATTTTTTTTAATCCTCTTCTATATTTTTTGAAACAAATTCTTATCTTATCAATTCCTTTTATAAAATCTTTTATAATTTTCATCTTTACAGTCATATTCCATCCCTTCATCGCATTAACCCTTATTTTGTACATATATGTTTTTCTTTCTTTAAAATTTTGGGAGGCACATTCTTCTAACAGAACAAAATACACCCAAAATCTAGTGTGTGGCACCAATCTATGCACCAGCCTGATCATATTCTGTTTTTTTGTTTGTTTGTTTCTTTGTTTTGTTCTGTTTTTTTTGGTTTTTATCTTTTTCTTTTTTTTTTCATTTTCTTATTTCTTTCTTTCCCATTTTTTCCTCCTGGTTTCAGGTCTTTTCTGATCTGTTTAGAATATATTTTCTGGGGAAGTTGGAACCCCATTAGCATTTTGTTCTCTCATTCATCTATTCTCCTCTGGACAAAACGACAAGATGTAAAAAATCACCTCAACAAAAAGAACAAGAGGCAGTACTGACTGCCAGGGACCTATTCAATACGGACATTAGTACAACGTTGGAACTAGAGTTCAGAATGATGATTTTAAAGATACTAGCTGGGCTTGAAAAAAACAAGGAAGTTATTAGAGAAACCCTTTCTGGAGAAATAAAAGAACTAAAATCTAACCAAGTCGAAATCAAAAAGGCTATTAAAGAGATGCAATAAAAAATGGGGGCTCTAAATGTTAGGATAAATGAGACAGAAGAGAGAATTAGCGATATAGGAGACCAAATGATGGAAAATAAAGAAGCTGAGAAAAAGAGAGATAAACAACTACTGGATTACGAGGGCAGAATTCCAGAGATAAGCAATAGATAAGGTGAAACTACATTAGAATAATTGGGATCCCAGAAGAAGAAGAAAGAGAGAGAGGGGCAGAAGGTATATTGGAGCAAATTATAGCAGAACTTCCTTAATATGGGGAAGGAAACGGGCATCAAAATCCAGGAGGCACAGAGAACCCCTCTCAAAATCAATAAAAATAGGTCAACACCCCGACATCTAATAGGAAAACTTACGAGTCTCAGAGACAAAGAGAAAATCCTGAAAGCAGCTCGGGAGAAGAGGACTGTAATCTACAATGGTAAAACATTAGATTGGCAACAGACCTATCCACAGAGACCTGGCAGGCCAGAAAGGACTGGCATGATATCTTCAGAGCACTAAATGAGAAAAATATGCAGCCAAGAATACTATATCCAGCTAGGCTGTCACTGAAAATAGAAGGAGAGATAAAAAGCTTCCAGGACGGGCAAAAACTAAAGGAATTGGCAAATACGAAACAAGCCCTACAAGAAATATTGAAAGGGGTCCTCTAAGCAAAGAGAGAGCCTAAAAGCAATATAGACCATAAAGGAACACAGACAATGTACAGTAAAAGTCCTGTTACAGGACATACAATGACACTAAGTTCCTATCTTTCAATAGATACCCTGAATGTAAATGGGCAAAATGTCCCAATCAAAAGACACAGGCTATCAGATTGGATAAAACGACAAGACCTATCGATATGCTGTCTGTAAGAGACTCATTTTAGACCCAAAGGCACCACCAGTTTGAAAGTGAAGGGGTGGAAAACCATTTACCATGCTAATGGACATGAAAAGAAAGCTGGCGTGGCGATCCTTATATCAGACAAATTAGATTTTAAACCAAAGACTATAATAAGAGATGAGGAAGGACACTCTATCCTACTTAAAGGGTCTATCCAACAAGAAGATCTAACAATTGTAAAGATCTATGCCCCTAACATGGGAGCAGCCATTTATATAAGGCAATTAATAGCAAAAGCAAAGAAACACATCGACAACCATACAATAACAGTGGCGGACTTTAACAACCCCCTCACTGAAATGGACAGATCATCTAAACAAAAGATCAACAAGGAAATAAAGACTTTAAATGACACACTGGACCAAATGGACTTCACAGACATATTCAGAACATTCCATCCCAAAGCAACACATACACATTTCTCTCTAGTGCCCAAGGAACATTCTCCAGAATAGATCACATCCTAGGTCACAAATTAGGTTTCAACTGGTACCAAAAGAATGGGGTCATTCCCTGCATATTTTCAGACCACAATGCTTTGAAACTAGAACTGAATCAAAAGACAAAAATTGGAAAGAACTCAAATACATGGAGGCTAAAGAGCATCCTACTAAAGAATGAAAGGGTCAACCAGGAAATTAAAGAAGAATTTTAAAAATTCATGGAAATAAGTGAAAATGAAAACACAACTGTTCAAAATCCTTTGGGATAGAGCAAAGGCAGTCCTAAGAAGAAAGTATATAGCAATACAAGCCTTTCTCAAGAAACAAGAAAGGTCTCAAATACACAACCTAACCCTACACCTAAAGGAGCTAGAGAAAAAACAGCAAATAAAGCCTAAACCCAGCAGGAGAAGAGAAATCATAAAGATCAGAGCAGACATCAATGAACTAGAAACCAAAAGAACAGTAGAACAGATCAATGAAACTAGGAGCTTGTTCTTTGAAAGAATGAACAAGATTGATAAACCCCTGGCCAGTCTTATCCAAAAGAAAAGAGAAATGACCCAAATCAACAAAATCATGAATGAAAGAGGAGAGATCACAACCAGCACCAAAGAAATACAAACAATTATAAGAACATATTATGAGCAACTCTATGCCCGCAAATTAGATAATCTGGACGAAATGGATGCATTCCTAGAGATGCATCAACTACCAAAACTGAACCAGGAAGAAATAGAAAACCTGAACAGACCTATAACCACTAAGGAAATTGTAGCAGTCATCAAAAATCTCCCAACAAACAAAAGGTCAGGGCCAGATGGCTTCCAAGGGGAATTCTACCAAACATTTCAAGAAGAATTAATACCTATTCTTCTGAAATTGTTCAAAAAAAAAAAAAAAAGAAATGGAAAGAAAACTTCCAAACTCATTTTATGAGGCCACCATTACCTTGATCCCCAAACAAGACAAAGACCCCATCAAAAAGGAGAATTACAGACCAATATCCTTGATGAACACAGATGCAAAATTCTCACGAAAATACTAGCTAATAAGATCCAACAGTACATTAAAAGGATTATTCACCACAACCAAGTGGGATTTATCCCTGGGCTGCAAGGTTGGTTCAACATCTACAAATCAATCAACGTGATACAATACATTAACAAAAGAAAGAACCAGAAACATATGATCCTCTCAATAGATGCAGAAAAAGCATTTGACAAAGTACAGCATCCTTTTTTGATCAAAACTCTTCAGAGTATAGGCATAGAGGGTACAGACCTCAATATCAGAAAAGCCATCTATGAAAAACCCACAGTCAATATCTTTCTCAATGGGGAAAAACTGAGAGCTTTCCCCCTAAGGTCAGGAACACGGCAGGGATGTCCACTATCACCAGTGCTATTGAACATAGTATTAGAAGTCCTAGCCACAGCAATCAGACAACAAAAAGAAATAAAAGGCATCCAAATAGGCAAAGAAGAAGTCAAACTCTCACTCTTTGCAGATGATATGATACTTTATGTGGAAAACCCGAAAGACTCCACCCCAAAACTGCTAGAACTCATACAGAATTCAGTCAAGTGGCAGGATATAAAATCAATGCACAGAAATCAGTGGCATTCCTATACACCAACAACAGGACAGAAGAGAGACAAATTAAGGAGTCGATCCCGTTTACAATTGTACCCAAATCCATAAGATACCTAGGAATAAATCTAATCAAAGAGGCAAAAGTTCTGTACTCAGAAAATTATAAAATACTCATGAAAGCAATTGAGGAAGACAGAAAGCAATGGAAAAATGCTCCATCCTCATGGATTGGAAGAACAAACATTGTGAAGATGTCATTGCTACCTAGAGCAATCTACACATTGAATGCAATCCCCATCAAAATACCACCCACTTTTTTCAAAGAAATGGAATGAATAATCCTAAAATTTTTATGGAACCAGAAAAGACCTCAAATAGCCAGAGTAATGTTGAAAAAGAAATGCAAAGCTGGCAGCATCACAATTCCGGACTTCCAGCTCTATTACAAAGCTGTCATCATCAAGACAGAATGGTACTGGCACAAAAACAGAGACATCGATCAATGGAACAGAACCGAGAGCCCAGAAATGGACCCTCCACTCTATGGTCAACTGATCTTTGACAAAGCAGGAAAGAATGTCCAATGGAAAAAAGACAGTCTCTTCAACAAATGGTGTTGGGAGAATTGGACAGCCACATGCAGAAGAATGAAACTGGACCATTTCCTTACACCACACTCAAAAATAGACTCAAAATGGTTGAAAGACCTAAATGTGAGACAGGAGTCCATCAATATCCTAAAGGAGAACACAGGCAGCAACCTTTTCGACCTCAGCCGCAGCAACTTCTTCCTAGAAACATCACCAAAGGCAAGGGAGTAAGGGCAAACATGAACTTTTGGGAATTCATCAAGATAAAAAGCTGTTGCGCAGCAAAAAAAACATTCAACAAAACCAAAAGACAAGTGACAGAATGGGAGAAGATATTTGCAGATGACATATCAGATAAAGGGCTAGTATCCAAAATCTATAAAGAACTTATCAAACTCAACACCCAAAGAACAAATAATCCAATCAAGAAATAGGCAGAAGACATGAACAGACATTTTTCCAAAGAAGACATCCAAATGGCCAACAGACACATGAAAAAGTGTTCAACATTGCTCTGCATCAGGGAAATCCAAATCAAAACCTCAATGAGTTATCACCTCACAACAGTCAGAAAGGCTAAAATTAACAAGTCAGGTAATGACAATTGTTGGCGGGGTTGCAGAGAAAGGGGAACCCTCCTACACTGTTGGTGGGAATGCAAGCTGGTGCACTCACTCTGGAAAACAGTATGGAGGTTCCTCAAATGGTTGAAAATAGAGCTACCATACAATCCAGCCATTGCACTACTGGGTATTTACCCCAAAGTTACAAACGTAGGGATCTGAAGGGCTATGTGCACCCCAATGTTTATAGTAGCAATGTCCACAATAGCCAAACTGTGGAAAGAGCCAAAATATCCATCGATAGATGAATGGATAAAGAAGATGTGGTATATATATATATATATATATATATATATATATATATATACACACACACAATGGAATATTATGCAGCCATTACAAAGAATTAAATCTTGCCATTTGTAACAACATGGATGGAACTGGAGGGTATTACGCTGAGCGAAATAAGTCGTCAGAGAAAGACATGTATCATATGACCTCACTGATATGAGGAATTCTTAATCTCAGGAAACAAACTGAGGGTTGTTGGAGTGTTGGGGGGTGGGAGGGATGGCGTGGCTGGGTGATAGACATTGGGGAGTGTATGTGCTATGGTGAGTGCTGTGAAATGTGCAAGACTGTTGAATCATAGATCTGTGTCTCTGAAGCAAATAATACATTATATGTTAAGAAAAAAAAAGAAGAAGAAGAAGATAGCAGGAGGGGAATAATGAAGGGGGGGAAATCAGAGGGGGAGATGAACCATCGGAGAATATGGATTCTGAAAAACAAACTGAGGGTTCTAAAGGGGAGGGTGGTGGGAGGATCGGTTAGCCTGGTAATGGGTATTAAAGAGGGCACAATCTGCATGGAGCCCTGGATTTTATATGCAAACAAAGAATCATGGAACACTACATCAAAAACTAATGATGTAATATGATTAACATAACATAAAAAAATGAATAAAAACTTATTTTTTGAAAATACTAATAAAATTGATAACACTTGACAATATCATGGGGCAAGAGAGCGATGGAGGAAGGGGAAGGGGAAGGTAAAGAGAGAAAAACAGAAGTAAGTAATATAAGACAGAAAAAAATAACTACTACAAATCCTAAAAATATAAAAAAATCAGAAGAGTTTATGCTTAACTTTTTTTGAAATTTGAATTTTTCAGTGACAAAAAACAAATTCCTAGAATAATAATCATGTAAAACAAAGGAAAATATTAACGGAAAATTTGCATTCATTTTTTAAGTAATTTTTGTATTTGAGTATAGTTGTCACCCAACATTACATTAGATTCAGGTATATAGCATACTGATTTGACTTCTCTATTTATTACGCTATGTTCACCACAAGAGTAGCTCCCATCTGCCACCATACAAAACTATTAAAATATCAGTGACTATATTCCTTATACTGTGTCTTTTATTCCCATGACTTCTTCATTCCATAACTGGAAGCTTGTATCTCTCACTCTCCTTCACCCATTCATTTTTTATTTAAAAAAATTAAAATTTGGGGCGCCTGGGTGGCTCAGTTGGTTAAGCGACTGCCTTCGGCTCAGCTCATGATCCTGGAGTCCCGGGATCGAGTCCCGCATCGGGCTCCCTGCTTGGCGGGGAGTCTGCTTCTCCCTCTGACCCTCTTCCCTCTCGTGCTCTCTATCTCTCATTCTCTCTCTCTCAAATAAATAAATAAAATCTTTAAAAAAATAAAAAAATAAAAAAATTTAAATTTAAATCACAATTTAAAAAGGTTTTTCTAAGAAAATTTAAGGATCTTACTAAAAATTAATATTTTATATTAATATATACAAAAAACACTATGTCATGATCAAGTCCATTTTACTTTATAAACTCAGGGTTAGTTTAACATTAGGATATCAGTGTAATGAAAGAAAAACGATGATACAATTATCTCAATAAACATTAATACAACCCTCCACCAAAGTAGAATTGTGAAATCTGCAAAAATAAAACAAAGTCAAAACAAGAAAAAAAGAACAGTAAGCATTACCTAAAGTTGTAATACATTTCTGTTGAGAGCACAAGAATGCTCCCTATCATTATTTGTTTTCAACTTTATACTGAAGGTTCTAACAAGCAGAATATGACAAGAAAATAGAGTAAACCCAAGAGGATTAGAAATGAAACCATGGTGTCCTGGTTTGCAGAAGATTCTTTTATAAATAGTCAAAAGGACCTACCCATAAATTTTGAACAAGTGACCTAATACAATGTACCTCCTGATGTGATTCAGTAAGGCATACACATCACTTCTATTTTATTTTTTCCAAATATATTTAATCTGCAAAAAAAGAGGACATATTCATTAGAAATTAAGACTTATTATAAGGCTATAATGATTGAGGGTCCTGTTGATCCAAAGATAACCAATAAACCAATGAAATAAGAGTCCAGATAAATAAATACAGCCAGATAAGGCCTCCATTTAGGATAAATGTGTAGACCAGTGGCAAACAGTGCTCTTTTCAGTAAGTTATGTTGAATACTAACATGGAAAAAGTTAAAAATTACCCTTCATCTCATATCAAAACAAAAATTGACAGCCACTAAGTTAAAGATGAAAGTGTAAAAGACAAAACAATAAAAAAAATAGCATATAAGAGAATCATCATGAAAAATGGTGGGTAAAGAGGTCTTAACCATGGCTAACTATATCAAAAACACTGTAAAGGAAAGGGATGCTACATAGTGTTACACTAAAATAAGGAACTTGTTGTTCATCAAAATGTACCATTTGAAGAGTAAAAAGGAAGACTATGAACTGGATGGCATATGTTGTTTGCGAAGGTAACAAAAGAATTATATCCAGAATTTAGAAATGAGCACAAGACATGAACAAGCACTTCACAAAATGGCCATATACATGCTCGATGCTCAGTCTCCTTGCGCTTACTGGAAATCATGAAAACATTATTTAAAACCAAATTTAATACCACTTCACACACAGCAGAATGGCAAAAATTAAAAAGATTGACAGTACCCAATGTAGTGAGGCATGGGAAGCAACAGGGATCATATGGATTACCGATGACTGCATAAATTGATACAACTACTCTAGAAAATCATTTGGCAGTATTAGTTCAAGTTGAATATGACCCAGGAGTTCCACTTATTGTTATAAAACCAGAAGAAATGTATATGTATGTATTTCAAGTGATACTTACAGAGATGTTCATAAATGCTTTAGTCATAACCATCCCAAGCAGTAGACAATATAAAAGCATCCAGCAATAAGATGCATCAATAAATTGTGACATATTCATACAACACAATGGTGTACAATAATAAAAATGAACAATAACAGCTGCATGAAACAGCATGAGTGAAATTTGTAAACACAATATGAAGCAAAAGAAAGTAGACAAATGTGTGATTTCATTCATATAAAAATAAAAAGTAGCAAATCCTGATGGTGTTGGAACTAAAATTCTGCTCATTTTGGGGGAGGCAACCAAACAGTAACAGTCACACAAGTGATCTCCAGAGGGACTGATATGTCTTATTTCCTGACTGGGATGATAATTACATGGTGTGTTCAGCTTGTAATGATTTGTCTAAGTCCAATTTGTGCATTTTCCTTTATGCATGTTTTACTCAACTCTGAGAAGTCACTAAAAAAACAAACAAACAAACAAAAAACAAACTTTGATATGGCCTGAAATTTCATAGTATATATTAGTAACTGAGATAATATCAATATGCACCCGGTGAATGCATTGGCTTTACCAAATAGATGTTTATTTATCACAAACACACAGTGATTAAAGATTGCTCATAAGGGGTGCCTAGGTGGCTCAGTTGGTTAAGCATCTGCCTTCTGCTCAGGTCATGATCTCAGGGTCCTGGGATCAAGCCCTGAGTCAGGCTCCCTGCTCAGTGGAGAGTCTGCTTCTCCTTCTCACTCTATGAGTACACTTGCTCTCTCTCTCTCTCTCTCTCTCAAATAAATAAATAAAAATCTTTAAAAAAATAAAATAAAGTGCTCATAAGAAATCTGTTCTGATCACATTATATAAAAGGTACATATTTCTAACAAAATTTAAATATCTTGATTAGTTAATATCTGAGAGCTTAAACAGTAAGCCAGAAAAATTTGGTTCTAAAGCAATGAAATGAGATTTTTATGATATTTTAATTTAAAGGCCTTGAGACACCTTAATCATGTTTTTAAGAACCCTGTTTTCTCAAAAAAAGTTTTCTAAAGAAATCTATACACAGTACACAATGGGCAGTAAGACATAGAATCTATCTTCAAATTCTTATTTCAAATCCTATAGAGTTAGGTTGGACCATATGGAGATATTTTTTATGGCAGAAGTAAAAGATGTCCCTAGAATCTAATCCCAGACATGTCCAAAATGTTTGTTTTGCTTCTTCACATCTGAACTTGCAAACTTGCTACCCTACTGCCAACTAAAAAAGCAAAACAAAACAAAAAAACAACCTCAAGAAAGAGACAAAGGGTATTTGTTTCAAACTTTACTTACAATTTTTCTTTCAAAATCTGTGTATATAAAATTTAACCCTATTGGTTTTCTTGAACCAGACCAATTAATGGTAACCTACCCTCCTGGATATGAGTGTGTGTGTGTGTGTGTGTGTGTGTGTTCATGCGCGTGCATGCACGCGCGTGCGCACGGAGGGTGTATATGTTGCACAATGAGGAGTTGAAAGTTTCTTCTCTACAAACACTAACCAGATGCGACCTAGTTTCAACAAGGTTATAGGTGAAACTAAACAAGCTCTTGACTAGTAAACAGAAATGTCTTTGGATGAAGCAAATAACCACACCACAGTGAAGCCATGTAGGAGACAGAACCAGTTTTTGTCTGTTCTGTTGTTTTCGAAAGACTCTACTAAGTGGCTGAAAATTGAGGACAATATTCATTTCCTCAAGAAAACAGACTGTGTAAGGATAACATGAGTCAGGGCTTGAGAAAAGCAAGTGTATGTACTAAGATCACACTATAGGGGACCATATGTTTTCCATGTAATTTGTATCTTGTTTAGAAAAGGTACAGAAGGGGTGCCTGGGTGACTCAGTCAGTTAAGGGTCTGCCTTCAGCTCAGGTCATGATCCCCGGGTCCTGGGATCGAGTCCTGCATCAGGCTCCCAGCTCAGTGGGGACCCTGCTTTTCCCCCTGCTTGTGCTCTCTCTGTCTCTCTGTCTCTCTCTCAAATGAATAGACAAATAAATAAACAATTAAAATATACATATATATATATATAAAGAAAAGGCACAGAATGTGGTATAATCTAGTCTACATTTTTACATGACATTAGTTAACAAGGCTTTGGACTACAGTTGTGTTTTGCTTTCTTCCTTTTCTTTCTTATGTTTTTTTGACTTAATATTCTCTATGCACTTTCAGAGATTGACTCATTTTATGTCTTCATCATCGAAGACCTTTAGTACTGTGCATCCTTGATCACTAAATATATTTACTGATTTACAATTTTCTGAGTTTCATTAATCAGTTGTTGATTCCCTGCTACAGTTCATTAATGAAGATGTTAAATAAAATCTGAACAAGCAACATTCCTGTCAGCAGCTCTGCATAGAGCAAGGCATGATGATTTGGTAATAACATTTAAATTTTTTTGCCCCTGTTAGAGTGTGTATATATAAATCAATTTAAATTAATGTCATAATATTAATATTTCATGAAATAATGTATTAAACTGTGTACCCAGATGCCTAAATAATACATTGACTGCTGTTGAATCATGCATTAATTTGGGTAATCCCACTTTAAAATATCACTTGCAAATGCACAGTGTTTCCTTAAGAATAGATGATTAATTTCACAAAGTGTTATTACTTCTTTGATATTACTGGTTTGAAATCTAATGTAAATCCGAAGCATCCAGTCAGTAGGTGGGCCTTTGTTGAAGGTCGGACAGCAATTCTCTGAATCCAGTGCTCTTTGTACAGACAGCTTCTCATTCCAATCAGAAAGGGGCATACAGGTTGGCTTGGATTTCACTATCAAATTTACTATCAGAGTGACTCTTTCCTTATCCCATATATCAAGATCAATATTATTTTTAAAAAGACTGAAATCATTGTCTGAGTTTATCATTTTTTTTTAAAGAATCACATCATAATGGCATTTGAGCTTGAAAAAGTAAATTTTATTAAAATACAACGTGCAACTACATGGCTTTTGCAATTTGACAAGTGTTTTTCTTTGAATTTCCTCTGTTGGCCTGTCCATGATTCCTTGGATAAGCTGTGATCCAGATGCACAACAGCAAATGGTGAATTCTTCATCACCGAGAGTGTTTACACATATGGTAAGCATCAAAATGATGTGCAAGTTGCTAGTGGAATTAAAATGAGAAAATTCCATGATGCTTTCATTGAAATTTGGTATAATTTCCACTTTAAACATTTAAAGCAGAAAATGTGTATCTTACAACATGAAATAATGTCAGCTACATCAGTTATGATCCATGCACAAAAGACTTTTCAAATCCCTGCTGCAGGGGCACCTGGGTGGCTCAGTAGTTAAGCGTCTGCTTTTGGCCTAGGTCATGGTCCCAGGGTCCTGGGATTGAGCCCCACATTGGGTTCCCTGCTCGATGGGAAGCCTGCTTCTCCCTCTCCCACTCCCCCTGCTTGTGTTCCCTCTCTTGCTGTGTCTCTCTCTGTCAAATAAATAAATAAAATCTTTAAAAAATTCCCTGGTGCATTCAGAATTCTCTTCTCTTCAGGGCACTGATTCCATGAGCTTATTAAATATCTTGGTCCCTTGGGTGTCTTAAACAAATATATGGAGGAAAATTTAGTCCTTCTTTGATGCTTGGTGTTTTCATTTCCTTCTATATTCCCTATTTCAGTGAAAAGAGTGACAATTTATCCAATAGCCCCAAGCCCCGAATCTGAACATCCCCTTTTCCTGTTTCATCTTTTCCCGTTTCCCCTGTCCTATGCAATCTACTGTAAGGTTAAACTTATTTCTTAAGTCCATCCACACATCACCAGTCATACAATTGTTCATGCAGTTTATTCAATTATACAACTCTAGTCAGGGTTATCCAGAGAAAAAACACCAATGCAGTGTATTATATATGCACATAAAGAGATTTGTTTTAAGGAATTGACTCACATCATTATGGAAGCTGGCAAGTCCAAGATCTGCAGGGTGGACCAGCAGGCTAGAGACCCAGAACAGCCTATGTTGCAGCTCAAGATCAAGAGCTTGATCTTATCTCTTGCTTGAAGGAAGTCAGTCTCTTGACCTATTAAGTCCTTCAGCTGCTCAGATAAGACCCATCCACATTACGGAGGGCAATCTGCTTTATTCAAAGTTCATTAATTTAAATGTTAACGTCATCTACAAACACCCCCACAGAAAAATCCAGAATAATGTTTGATTACACATCTGGGTACCATGACAAAACCAAAGTAACACATGAAATTAACTATCACATCAGCCATTCTTCTCTCTCATTAAAAACTGTCAAATCTTTCCAGTAGTTTCCTTAGCTCTACTTGTGTCTTCCACAATTGGTTATTAAGAGTGTATCCAATTAACATAACATAATAATAATAATAATAAAAAGAGTGTACCCAGAATGTCCATTCAAAATGTAACTTCGTTCAGGTAATTTCCTTGTTGAAAAGTCAATAGCCAATCAAAATTTCAAAAGTTTAATTGCAAGTACTCAATATGTGGTATGCCATAATTTCTTTTATCTATAGCTCTTGGTACACAAAGCCCACTCTTTTGACTACCCCCCCCACCAATCTTTATATGAATTTTAATGATACTTCAAAACCGGTTTAGATGACACTTTCTTCCGAAAATCTCTAAAGCAGTTAGTGAGATCATGTCCCAAGTGTTTCCATAGCAACTTGATTGTTCCCTTTAAAGCCATCAGTTATCCTGTGCAATTTCTGATTTCCTTTTCCACTTTCCTCTAATTGTAAAGATTCAGAAAGGCATTTGGTATCTAATATATTCTTGTAGCCTTTGCTTATCACTGAGCTGGAGCCACATTTGCACTAGTCTATAAGATTTATATTTGAATGCATGAATAAATGAATGAATGATGAATGGATGCTCTTATAATAATTTGTGGAATTAGGGTTCAGATATAACACTTCTGATTCTAAAATTAATGATGTTTATAAATATACCATATGGTCCCTATTATATATAAATAAAAAATAGAACAGAGGTATAAAATATGTTTGAAAAGAAGATATATTATTTGAATAGGGTACATATTCAAACACATATGCCTATGTGAAACAATTAAACCTCTCATCAAAAATATCATAGAGCTTCCTCAAAGAGTTGAAAATAGAGCTACCATACAATCCAGCAATTGCATTACTGGCTATTTACCCCAAAGATACAAATGTAGGGATCCGAAGGGGTATGTGCACTCCAATGTTTATAGCAGCAATGTCCACAGTAGCCAAACTGTGGAAAGAGCCAAGATGTCCATCAACAGATGAATGGATAAAGAAGAAGTGGTATATACATATACACACACACACACACACACACACACACACACACACACACACAATGGAATATTATGCAGCCATCAAAAGGAATGAGATCTTGCCATTTGTAATGATGTGGATGGAACTGGAGGGTATTATGCTGAGCGAAATAAGTCAATCAGAGAAAGACATGTATCATATGACCTCACTGATATGAGAAGTTTGAGAAACAAGACAGAGGATTATAGGGGAAGGGAGGGAAAAATGAAACAAGATGAAACCAGAGGGGGAGACAAACCATAAGAGACTCTTAATCTCAGGAAACAAACTGAGGGTTGCTGGAGTGGTGGGAGGTGGGAGGGATGGGGTGGCTGGGTGATAGGCATTGGGGAGGGTATGTGCTATGGTGAGCGCTGTGAATTGTGTAAGACTATTGAATCACAGATCTGTACCTCTGAAACAAATAATACATTATATGTTAAAAATAAAAAAAAAGAAGAAGAAGATAGCAGGAGGGGAAGAATGAAGGGGGGAAATCGGAGGGGGAGATGAACCATTAGAGACTATGGACTCTGAGAAACAAACTGAGGGTTCTAGAGGGGAGGGGGTTGGGGGGGATGGGCTAGCCTGGTGATGGGTATTAAAGAGGGCACATTCTGCATGGAGCACTGGGTGTTATACGCAAAAAATGAATCATGGAACACCACATCAAAAACTAATGATGTAATGTATGGTAATTAACATAAAATAATAATAAAAAAATAAAAAATATCAGAATAACATTTTTAACTTGTAAATATTGGTATAGAAGTTTCAACTAATTTATTTTTCTCTTAGTTGTCTGATCCTATCTTTACATGCTTAATGTGTGTCCTGCCAAAAAATATGATCATAGCCAACTCTGCCTTATTTCCACTGAGTAGTTTCAGATTTAAACTCAAGTAATTAATCATTTTACCCACCATACGCTAGCCCCCAAGTCACCATCTATATACTTGGTTTTGGGAGAGGAATTAAGCTTCTAGTTCTAAGCAGTTGTCAACTCTGTCACTCAATGGGATTTAACTTATTCCAACAGGAACTTGGTCATCAACTGAACTGCCCAACAAATTAGCTTTCAGCTATCTTCAGAAGCATCACATCTCTGAGGGTGCCTCATTTGGGTTAAGCAGCTGCCTTTCACTCAGGCCATGATGCCATGGTTCCTGCTCAGTGGGGAGCCTGCTTCTCCTCTCCCCTCTGCTTGTGTTTTCTCTCTCATTATCTCTCTCTTTCTCTTTCAAACAAATAAATAAATTCTTTTTTTTAAAAGATTTTATTTATTTATTTGAGAGAGAGAGAATGAGAGATAGAGAGCATGAGAGGGAAGAGGGTCAGAGGGAGAAGCAGACTCCCCACTGAGCAGGGAGCCCGATGTGGGACTCGATCCCGGGACTCCAGGATCATGAGCTGAGCCGAAGGCAGTCGCTTAACCAACTGAGCCACCCAGGTGCCCCAAATAAATAAATTCTTAAAAAAAAGAGAAGCATCATGATCTCTGGATCATGATTTATCTATGTTCTCTGCATTACTCTTGTCCAGATTGGTTCTTGTTGGTCCATTGGACCCTTCTCAGCCTCTAGTATTTCCAACACTATATTCAAAATAACATTAATAATTGGTTACTAATGAGAAATCAAATAGCAAATACATAGATAAATTAGAGGTCAGCAAACCTACTGCCTGGTTTTGTAAGAATATTTTTTTCAATGATTGTTTTTGTGTAATGAAGGCAAAGTTGAGTACTTGTGACAGAGACCATAAGGCCTGAAAAACCTAACATATTTATCGTTTGTCTTTTTAAAGGGAACTTGCAGGGGCGCCTGGGTGGCTCAGTCCTTAAGCGTCTGCCTTCGGCTCAGGTCATGATCCCAGGGTCCTGGGATCAAGCCCTACATCGGGCTCCCTGCTCCGCGGGAAGCCTGATTCTCCCTCTCCCTCTCCCCCTGCTTGTGTTCCCTCTCTCGCTGTGTCTCTCTCTGTCAAATAAATAAATAAAATCTTTAAAAATAAATAAATAAATAAATAAAGGGAACTTGCTGACCCCTGAAGCGCACTGATGAATACTTTTCAACAGTTTAGAAGAAATGAGAAAAAGATAAGAGAAATAATGCCATTCTAAAGATTTATATCTTTGTAAATTACCATTCAAGAGTACTGGTGAAATGAAAACATTTTTAGAGAACAAACATAGAGAATTTATCACTGATATATGTTTGCTAGTAACAAGGAAAGGACACACCTAAGGAAAAAGGAAAATAAATGCAGATTGTAGGGGTGAAATACAATAAGTAACAAACTAGTAAAATGTAAAACCTAAACATAAAATTAACTAAGGATTGGATGCATAAAAAACAGTACGAGGGGCACCTGGGTGGCTCAGTCAGTTAAGCATCTGCCTTTGGCTCAGATCATGATCCCGTGGAATCGAGCCCCATGTCTGGCTCCCTGCTTGGGGGGGATCCTGATTCTCCCTCTCCCTCTGCTGCTCGCCCTGCTTGTGCTCTCTCGCTCTGTCAAATAAATTAGTAAAATCTTAAACACACACACACACACACACACACACACACACACACACACACCCCAAAACAAAACACCAGTAATGGTGATTGATTTTGAGCTTTCAAATCAAAATTTCAGCATTTGAATTTTTAACTGTCACAAAAATGAACTGAAATTGGCTTGGAGACACAAATTTAAACACAAAACTATAAACTTCTAGTAGACAACATAGGAGAAAATCAACGTGACCTTGGACATGGTGATGTAGGTACAACACAAAAAGTGTGATTTATGAAGGAAAAATTGTGAAATTGGACTTTATTAAAATTAAAAATTTCTGCTTCTAAAAGACACTGTCAAGAAAATGAAAAGACAAGTCACAGGCTTGAGCAATGTATATACAAAACGTATATGTAATAAAGGATTTGAAAACAAAATGTCGAAATGTCTCTTAAAATTCAAAGAACATAATTTGAAAATGGGCAAAAGATCTGAACAGATACCTCACCAAAGACAAAGAGATGATATTAAGGATATGAAATGTTTAATATTGTGCATTACTAAGGACTTGCAAATTAAAAAAAACAAAACAAAATACCACTGTATGCCTATTAGAATGGACACAACTCAAAACACTAACAACAACAAATACTGGCCAGAATGTGGAGCAATAGGAACTCTCAGGCATTCCTGGTATAGATGAAAAATGGTACAATTACTGTAAAAGATAGTTTGTCAATTTCTCACAAAGTTAAACATTTTCTTGTATTCCAGTAATTGTGTTCCTTGGCATTAACACAAATAAGTTGAAATTTATGTTCACACAAAAACTTGTACATGAATGTTTATAGTGACTTTATTCATAATTGCCAAAATCTTAAAGAAACAAAGATATCCTTTAATAGGTAATTGAATAAGCAAACTATGGCATATCTGTAGCAAGGGATATTATTCAGTTTAAAAAGGAATTAACTATTAAATCATGAAAAGATATGATGAAACCTTAATTGCATATTGCTAAGCAGTCTTAAAAGGTTACATAATTGTATAATTCCAACTATGTAACATTCTAGATAAGTAAAAAATATTGTAAAATCAGTAAAAAAGGAATTTTTTGTCAGGTTTGGAAATGAGGGAGGAATGAAAAGGTGGGACCCAAGGAGATTTTAGGGATTGAAACTATTCTGTATGATATTGAAATGGCGAATACATGTCATTTGGAAAAGCCCACTGAATGTTCAACAGACACTATGAATTCTAATATATACTAGGGGTTTTGGTTAATAATTATGTATCAATATTGGTTCATCAACTGTCACAAATGTACCACCCTAATGCAGGATATTAATAATAGGAGAATCTGTGTTCTGATGTAGAGAGGGCATATGGAACCTTTTTGTACTTCCTGCACAGCTTTTATATAAATCCAAAATTTCACTGGGAGAGGCAATTCAAAATAGTGGTATCAAAAGATCCTGAACTCACTTCCTCCCACAGACACAATAAACTTACATTTACATATGGAACAATTTCCTCTAAAAAAGACCTGAAATCTATCTAGACAGTTCTGTCATAACGAAGGATAAAAGGGTCACATAGTGAGGGAAGAAGAGGCAGAAATATGATCTTGCTAAAAACTTGCCAGCACAGCAACCTACAACTGGGAGGGATCTCATAAATAAGGAGCTTCTCCCTGAGCAGAGGGATTTGTGCAGAGGGATTTCAGGCACCCCAATCCTTCGGAGCTATGCCAAAGAGACAAGCCCCCAAAATATTTGACTTTGAAAACCAATGGGGTTTACATCCAAGAGAACCGTGGATCTGTGGGGACTAGAGAGTCTGTTCTTAAAAGGCTGGTACAGAGACTCACCTGCCCATAACCCAGCATAAAAGTACCACTTTGAAAAGCACCTAGCCCCATTGTGAAAGAGATTCATTACTAATATTAAAGTATCTGCTGGAGGGCAGGAGCTTGTTGGGCATCTGTCTTGGGATGAAGGTGCTGGTGGGCACCATCTTTGCATTCTCTTTTTCCTTCATTAGTACAAATACTGGTGGGCACATATTTTTGCAATCTCCCTCTACCTCGCTAGCACCAGTGGGCACACTCCATCTGGAGCTCTACTACAGCCCCTCTAAAGTTGCTGGGCAAGCACTCCACCCCAGCTCGACTCACACAGCCCTCCTCAAACTGACAGGCATACATCCTGACCGTGCACCTCTAGTCCTACTGAAGTTGGAGGGTGAATGCCTATCCCTTTGTTGCTCCTGCAGCCTGCGCAAGGCTGGTGGATAAGGGCCCTGATCCTGTGTAGCTCCTACAACCCTATCGAAGCCAGTGGACAGCTATATGCCCACAAAGGGCATTCCCCTTGACTGTTGGGCTCTGGCGGCCAATGGGAGATTGAGTTTCCTGAGCCTCACAGGTTTGAAACAATCAGAGAGACAGCTTTTGGTAGGTTATCACGCCCCACATAATTGCACAGACAGCAGACGGAAACACACCTCCAGTTTTTCTGTGAAAAGGGCCTATTTACTTGTCCTGGAGCTTCAGCCTAAGAAGCGGCCTTCAGGTTTACCACACCTAGAGGATACAGATGTTATGCTCAGGCCTAACCTGTAGCCTTGGTCTCACTACAGAAAGAAACTTATATACTTGTCTGATCACAGTGGTGTGAAATCAGAAATCAATGGCAAGAAAAATAAAACAGAAAAGGGCACCTGGGTCGCCCAGTGGGTTAAGCGACTGCCTTCGGCTCAGGTCATGATCTCAGAATCCTGGGATGGAGCCCCACATCGGGCTCCCTGGCTCGGCGGGAGGCCTACTTCTCCCTCTCCCTCTGCCCCTGCTTGTGTTCCCTCTCTAGCTGTCTCTCTCTCTGTCAAATAAATAAATAAAATCCTAAAAAAAAAAGAAAACTAGAAAAAAATTTAAAAATGTGAAGATTATGCAACATGCTACTGAACCACCACTGGATTGACGGAGAAATCAAAAAAGAGCAACAACATAACAACAACAACAACAACAAAACCTTGAGACAAATGAAAAGGGAAATGCAACATACCAAAAATTATGGAATGCAGCAAAAGCATTTTAAAGAGGGACTTTTATAGTGATAAAGGCCTACCTCAAGAAACAAGTAAAATCTAAAAGAAACTGTCTAACTTTACACCCAAAGGAAGTAGAAGAAAAACAGATAAAACCAAAAATTAATAGGAGGAAAGAAATAAAAAAGATCATACAGAAATAAATAAGAAACTAAAAAGACAATAGAAAAGATCAATAAGACTAAGAGTTGGTTGTTTGAAATTATATGGACATATCTTTAACTAGACTTACTGTTGCTCAAATAAATAAAATCTGAAACTGAAGAGGAGAAATTACAACTGATACCAAAGAAATACAAAGGATCATAAAGGACTATTATGAACAATTTTCACCAAAAAAATTACCCAAGAAAAGCCCAAGAAATGAATAAATTCCCAGAAACACACATTTTTCCAAGACTGAATGATGAAGAAAATACAAATTTGAATATACATGTTATTAGTAGGGAGATTGAATCAATCAAAAACCTTCTAACAAACAAAAGTCCAGGACCAGGCAGCTTTTCTCGTGAATTCAACCAAAAATTCAAAGATTTAATGTACATTCTTCTCAAACTCTTCCAAAAACTGAAGAGAGGGGAAGTCTTCCAAACCCATTTTACAAGGCCAGCATGAACCTGATACCAAAACCAGACAAGAATACTCTGGTTTCTCTTCAGATCGTATAAATCTTTCACCTTTTACAAAACCAGACAAGAACACCAAAAACAAAAAAAAAAAAAAAGAGAGAAAGAAAGAAAGAAAGAAAGAAAGAAAGAAGAAAGAAAGAAAAGAAAAATATAGGCCAATGCAATATCTCTGATGAATATAGATATAAATATCTTCAACAAAACATTAGCAAACCAAATTCAACAATACATGTAAGGGATCATATAGCAGGATCAATTGGGGTGTATAACAGCATTGCAAAAATATGTCAATGTTTTTAAACCAATCAAAATGAAAGATAGAAATCATATGATTATCTCAAAAGAGAGAGAAAACTCATTTGAAAAATTTCAATGATAGTATGATAAAAACAGTTCAACAAGTGGGTATAGCAAGACCATACTTCGGTATATATAATAAAGGCCATATGTGATGAGACCATAGCTAACTTTAATACTCAATGGTGAAAAAAATGGAAGTTTTTCTTTTAAGACCAGAAACAAGACAAGGATACTCATTCTCACCACTCTTACTCAACATAGTATTGGAAATTGTAGCCAGAGCAGGTAGGCAGGAAAAATAAAGCATCTAAATTGGGAATGAAGAAGTAAAACTGTCACAATTTGTAACCTAGTTTATTTAATACATATTAAAAAATTCTAAAGACTCCTTGGGGGGAAATAAAAGCTGTTACAAATAATGAACAAACTCAGTAAAGTTGCAGGGTATAAAATCAGAATACAAAACTCTGTTGTATTTTTATATACTATCATTGAACTATCAGAAAGAACAAATAAGTAGTTATATATATATTTGTATCAACAATAATAAAATACCTTGGTATAACTTTAACCATGAAAGTGAAAGTCCTGTGCACTGAAAACTATCAGGCATTGATTAAGAAATTGAAGAAGACACAAACAAATGAAAGGATTCTGAACAACAGACAATTCTAAAAAATTTATGGAACCACAAAAGACCGAGAATAGCAAAAGCAGTATTGGGAAAGAAAATAAAGCTAGAGACATCATGCTCCCTGGTTTCAAATTATATTACAAAGCAATATTGATCAAAACAGTATGGTATTAGCATAAAAACAGATACATAGATCAATGGAACAAAACAGAGATATCAGAAATAAACATACACATAAATGAATTATTTTATGACAAAGAAGGCAAGGATATATAATGAAGAAAGAACCATCTCTTCGTTAGTGGTACTGGGAAAGCTGGAGTGTCACAAGCAAAATAATGAAGTTGGAGCACTTTCTTATACCACACACAAAAATGAAATCAAAATGGATTAAAGACTTAAATGTAAGACCTGAAGTCATAAAGGTCTTAGAAGAAAATGTAGGTGGTAAGCTTCTTGATATCAGTCCTGCATTGACCTTTTGGATCTGACACTAAAAGCAAGGACAATAAAAGCAAAAATAAACGACTGGGACTACATTAAACCAAAAAGCTTCTGCATAGCAAAGGAAACAACAAAATTAAAAGGCTATCTAGTGGATGGAAGGAAAATTGCCAATCATATATCCAATAAAGGGTTAACATCCAAAACATAAATAATTTATACAACTCAATAACTACAACAACAAAACAAAAAACAACAACAAAAACAATAAAATTTAAGAATGGGCATAAGATCTGAATATACTTTTTTTTTTTTTAAGAATAAATACAAATGGCCAACAGGCACATGAAAAGACGCCTGATGTCACTAATCAGGGAAATACAAATCAAAACCATGATGAGAAATCACCTCATACCAGTCAGAATGGCTACTATGGAAACACAAGAAATAACAAGTGTTGGTGAAGATGTGAGGAAAGAGAACCCTTATACACTGTCAGTAGAAATATAAATAGGGTATAGCCTTTACAGAAAACAGTTTGGGTTCCTCAAAGAATTAAAATTGGAACTACTATAATCCAGCAATACCACTTCTAGGTATTTATCCCAAGAAAATGAAAATACTAATTTGAAAAGATATATGCACCCGCACATTTAATGAAGCATTATCTTATGGGAACAATTTACATGTCCATTGATTGATGGATGGATAAAGAAGATGGGGTATATATAAGCAGTGGAATACTCCTTAGCCATAAAAAAGAATGACATCTTGCCATTTGTGACAACATGGGTGGACGTTGACAATCTTATGCTAAGTGAAATAAGTAAGAAAGAGAAAGACAAATGCCCCATGACTTTACTTACGTGTGAAATTAAGAAACAAACAAACAAACAAACAAACAAACAAAACAAAACTCCTGGATACAGAAGAGAGATTGATGGTTGCCTGGGGGAGTGGGTGGGTATAATGGGTAAAGAGGGTCAAGAGCTACAAACTTCCAGTTATAAAATAAATAAATCATGGAGATGTAATGTTAAACATGGTGACTATAGCCAATAATACTATATTGTACATTTAAAAGCAGCAATGAGAGTAGATCTTGAAAGTTCTCATCATAAGAAACATAATTTGTAACTATATATGATGATGGATGGTAACTAGACTTACTGTGGCTATCATTTTGCAATACATACAAATACTGAATTGTTATGCTGTAGACCACAAATTAATTTAATGTTATATATCAAATATAAAATAAGCAACTAAGTAAGTACACAAGCAAATAAATGTAAAGAGGTCAATTCTGGTCTTCGAAAGAAAGTCTCAGTTGAGGAAGAAAATCTAGCTGTGTTCTATGTATGAGACATAGAGAAACGAAAAGAAAACTGAGTTCAAAGTAGAGAAAAATAAATTACATTAGGCATATACTAACCAGAAGAAAATTGTCAGACAAAAGAGATGTAAAGTTAAGAAATTTGTTTGGGATGAATAAGGTCACTGAAAATTATAAAAAGAAAATTTATCAGAAGCACATAAATATCCTGTTTAAGTATGTACTATTTAAAATTAACGAATGTCAGTGAAATTACAAGGAGACTGATAAATTGCCCATCATTGTGGTGATTTTAAACCAGATACATTTCTAAATGATACATGAAAAATAGGAAATAATGAAATGGGATATTTGAATGACACTATTCCCAATTTTAATATAATGGGTAATATATTTTCTTCTATATACATAAAAAATGTTTATCAAAAAACGTTACCAAATGAAAAGCTGCAAATTAAGTCTCTAAAGTATTAAACAAAATGAAATTGCAGGACATATTTAGCCAACAATGCAGTAAATTTGGAAATCAATAAAATGGGACAGATGAAAAAAATGTAAATTTTTGTAAGTTTGTTAGTAATTTTTAAGAAAACAAAAATTTTGAGTGACCTTAAGAAATAAAATGTATATTAAATTGTGGACTTTCAGATAAAATTATGTATAAAGAAATATATAGATTAAAAATGCATATAGTAGAGCACTGAGTAAGTATGTTAATTATACTTTAAAAGAAAAAGAGAAAAATACATATGTTAGAAAAGTAGAAGTAAATCAGTTATGAATTCAACTACAGAAGTTAAGAAGGTAACTAAGCAAACACAATGTTGAATATAAAAATTAAAAAATGATGAAATGGGGGTGCCTGGGTGGCTCAGTGGGTTAAGCGTCCCACTCAATTTGGGCTCAGGTCGTGATCTCAGAATGGTAAGGTCCAGCCCCACGTTGGGTTTTGCGTTCAGGGCAGAGTCTGCTTAAGATTCTTTCTCCCTCCCCCTCTGCCTCTTCCCCAACTCTCTCTCTCTTTCTCTCTCTAAATAAATAAATAAATAAATCTTTAAAAAATGATGAAATGGGTGAAACAAGTGATGGGTTTAAAATAAAAAAAAGGAAGAAATGATGAAATTAATAAAATAGAAAATAAAAGATTAAAACCAAATGCTAAACTTTGAGCAATTCTTCAAAAATTAATTTAATCTTAGTCCAGACCACAGAAGAAAAATAAACAAACTATTAAATATCAATATAGAGAACAAAAAATATTAAATGCAATTTTTAGAAATTACAGAGAGTTGATGTTTTAATAAAGGTACAAATGCCTAAAATTTATTCATGCAAAATAGAAAACATGAATGGGATTATCTATACCTATTTTTTGAACTTGAATCAAATTTCCATATCTTTCATAAAAGATGTTTCAGATAATGGAAAAAGAATGAAAGCGCTCTCACTCAGTTTTTTATGCTAGTATAACTTTGACACCAAAACTTTCAAGGATAATACAAAACAATAACAACAACAATAACTAAAAGTCAATTTTAACTTATAAAGTTACATATAAATATTTTAGATGAATATCAATATGATAATGAATTGATAAATAAGAAATCCATTGATGAAACAGTTTTTAACACAAGAACGTAAAGATGATTTAACATTAACAGATCAACATAATTACTACTCAATGTTGAAGAAATACATAAATGTATCAAGAGATACACAAACAATATTTATAAAATTCAGTGCACATTCACACAAATACTCCTAGAAAACTAGGAACATTATTAATGTGATATGAGTATCCCAAGGTATGACAAACATATTATTTAATAATAAAACTTTAAGAGAATTTATTTTTGTTAGAAACTATTTTCATTGCAATCATTAAGTGCTTTCCTAGAAGTAAAAGAAAACAAGTACTACAAGAAAATAGAAACATGTGAAATATAGATTGAATAGAAATAAAAACAATTCTCCTCCTTTGGAGGTGGTTTTTGAATCTGGAAAACAGACTCCCCAGGCTAATGATTAGAACTCAGGTGTTTATTAATGTTGCTGAGTGCAAGGTCCTAATACAAAAGTCAAAATATAGACAGTCCATGACTTAAGTTGATTCAGCTTACGTTTTTTGTCTTTATGATGGTGTAAAAGCAATACTCATTCAGTAGAAAACAATACTTCAAATTTTGAATTTGGATCTTTTCCCAGGCTGTCGACATGCAGTATAATCCTCTCCAATGATGCTGGGCAACAGCAGTGAGCCACAACGCCCAGTCAGCCACCTGATCATGATGGCCAACAACGGACACACCGACAACCCTCCTGTTTTCCACATGCAGTACAGTATTCAATAATTTACATGAGATATTTAACACTTTATAGTAAAATAAGATTTCTGTTAGATTTTGCCCAACTGTAGGCTAATGAAGTGTCATGGGCATATTTAAGGTAGGCTAGGCTAACCTATGATGTTTGGTAGGCGAGGTGTATTAAATACATTTTTTGACTTACAGTGTTTTCAATTTACGATGGGTTTATCAGGAGATAACCCCAAGCATAAGTCAAGGAAGATCTGTATTCCTATATACAGGGAAATTCTGACAAAAATATTTTTTAAAATAATGCCATTTGCAATAGAAGCAAATTACAAGGTATGGAAATAAATCTAACACAAGGTATAAAAGACTTTCATAAAGGAATTCTAAAACATTGAAGGGTTTTAAAGAAGAATTGCAAAAGATACCATATTCTTATGGTTGCACTTAGAAAATACAACATCACAAGGGACAGCAATGTTTCCTCTGTTCATCTCTAAGGCAATTTCAATTTTAGTCAGTATGCCACTGACATTTTTATCATTATTTCAGCAAAAAGATGTTACAATAATTACTGATGAATATATGGTCAAGATTATCCAAGACAGCATTGAGAAGGAAAAAGGATCGTGAACTCACATTCGAGACAGCACAAAACAACAGGTGTAAAGTGATAGTAATTAAAAGAGCAAGGAAATGCTAAGGCAAAGTTATACAGGACAACTGCATTTAATAGTTTGCCTAGAAACACACACAGGGATAAATGAATTTAAAGCTATTGTGGTGGCATTAAAACCAGTGAAAGAAAGACAGATTATTACATAGATGAGGTTGCAACTGGCTTTTCACCTGGATAAATAAGTATGAATGAAATTAGAATGCTATAACACAACCTATTCTTACCAAAATTGCAGATGAATGAAAACCCACAAACTAGGAAAATGTAGTTTTGATTCTGGAGATAGAGAAAAACAGAAACAGAACAATCCATAAAAGAAATGTGGATCAACTTCACTTCATTGCAGAGAAAGATCATCTATTTAGAATGAGAAAAGCTCCAGAAAAAAAAAAAGAAGATATTTGCAGTACAAAAGTCATCATTTCAACATCGGTAGATTTAATATAAAACCTTTAATATTTCGCTTCTCTTGCAATTCAGATGCCAGGTATCACTTTGGCTCCATTTTATACATCAACTATTGATGGGATCAGATGACAATTATAATTTAGGTGGGGTGTACAATCTTGATGGTGCTGAGGAAATGTCAGGTGCAATTTTCCTTCAAATTGCGTTGTCATGTATCATAATAGTAGAGAATAAAGGGAAACATTTTTGTACATATGATTTCTTTTTTTACACCTCTTTTCATTCTTAATCTTTCTTGTCCTTGTCAACACTGATGGTATGTCTCTTGCACTACAAATTACTGTGTGGAGTCTCATTGACCCTATTATAATACTGCTTAAACTCTACTAAAGACACATTAAAATACATGCACTCTCCTTACCAAACTGGAATGCTTTTATGAGGTAAATTAAGTAGACGGATTGCACACCAAGACCCACAATTTATCCCACAGAATTATTCATGACTACTCTGATTCTCTATCTTTAAAACACCAGTCTACCTTATTTCCATGTAACTGACTTAAGCTCAATATTCATCAATGACAATTTTTGTTGGGTACGCAAGTGGTGCAAATTTCCATTCATCTTCCGCAAACTTTCTGTGTCAGAAAGTTTTTTTTTTAATATTTTATTTATTTATTTGACAGAGAGAGACACAGCAAGAGACGGAACACAAGCAGTGAGAGTGGGAGAGGGAGAAGCAGGCTTCCCGCTGAGCAGGGAGCCTGATGCGGGGCTGGATCCCAGGACCCCGGGATCATGACCTGAGCGGAAGGCAGACGCTTAACAACTGAGCCACCCAGGCGCCCCATGGTTTCCTCTTTCCACATGTCCCATACCATTGCCATACATTAGGATTCTTGATTCCTTCTTACATCACCTTAGCCATTTGAGAAAAATTGTTAATTGCATGGCCTGGGTTTTTTTATTTGTTTTCAATACTTAGATTTGCATCTAAAGCACAGATTTAATTTCATAAAAAGACAAATATTTTTAAAGTTATGTTGCCTTTGAGATACAAAGACTTTTGTCTCAAGTTTCTTGTCCCATGGCCCTCTGAATTCCAGATAGAATATACCTATTGCTTTTCTCTTAGCTATGTGCTTATTACCTATGTGGAATCTATATTGACATGCCTTCTGTTAGTGGACTGAAGCTGTTTTTCTGCTAATATTTGCTTTTATTTAATTCATACAGTTAACAAAAATAAACTCATCAGTCTAGCTTTTACACCAATGAACATTTTTACTATCTTGAAATGGGATCTATGTTTTCTTAGACTACATCAGCTAACATCACTCTTTTCTTGTAGAATTCCTGAAATCTCATTCAGAGTGCTCAGTAATCTGTGACATAATATTTTTAGGACTAAAGAAATAAAGTTTTTCAAGGTTTGATATTAAAATGTGATGAATCAAAGTATTAATGAAGATGTGAATATAATTAATATGATATGATATATCACATTAATTCATATAATCATACCATTAAGATATAAATAATTTATTAATAAGAATTAATGCTTATGATATATTAATTTATACTTCTTAAAACATGTACACTGTAAGGTTGATTTTAATTCATTCGAAACATATGGTAAGAGTTTGGTTGAAAATCATTATCTTAACTAAAAAAAAAAAAAACAGTGTTCTTTAGAGTAATAATTTAGAGCCAAGTAGGTTTATGGAAATTATAATTTTAGGTTATGGTTATAATTTCATATTTTTTTTATTTTGGATTAGGAATCAGACACTTTCACTATATATCTTCCAAAATTTATAAAAATCTCTCTCTCTAATATCTTAAAAATAAATTCAGTATAAACATATTGCTGTCTCTGTTGAGACAGTAAATAGGTCACCATGCAAACATGATTTAAATAACTGATCTGCAGATCAGACTGGTGAGGTGGTGGGCACAATAATGAGTTTGAAAGAAAAAATGGTCACATGGATTTGAATGCTAAATGACATTTCTTTTCCATGTAAATTTGATTTGGTCAACAAAGCTTGACCAGTCAAATTCCCAGGAAATGACGTTGTCCTGAGATTGCTGAATGAGTAGCTTCAGACAAGAATACAGTATTCAGGATTTTGACATTCAGGATAAATTGTGGTAAATTAAATCAATATAACCAATGCCTAAACATTCAACCAGTTACTTAATTTGTATGTCTTGTATGTCTTATATAACCATAAATGCATAAACTTTGGCATGTATTTGTTCCATTGTTTGTTTTTGTTGTCATTACCCTGAAGATGACAACATACCATACGCCATGGATTACTGAACCTTTACATTTTAAACATCATTTAATCTATTAGATTGTACTAATTTTTTCAGTGGTATGACTCTGTTGACATAACAGTTAAGTGTGATCAAGGCGTAGCCCATGCTGGCTCCTCAGTGGGACTGTTTTGTTTCATTCATTTTATTTCATTTATTTTACATCAAATGAATCATTCATGAGAATGCCTATTAGTAGTCAAGGCAACAAAAAACATGCATGGTTTCTGACGCTTAATCATTCTTGACTTACATTATTTTTAATACATTTTAGGATGACTTTTCCATTTCAGGTGAGCCCAAGACTATCAGAAATGCTCCTAATAAAAGATCTGGCTGCCAAAGAGCATGCACCACAATGCCAATACCTGTGGTGCTCATCTTTCTTAAAAGCTACAAAAATACGTTTCCTACTGTGACATCCAATATTCCAAAGAGCCTTCTCTAGAAATCACCCCTTCATTATGTCTTTGTAATTACTGTTTTCTGTCTGACGAATCTTATGCAAGCTGTGAGACTTTGAATTGTGGATCTGGGAGAGTTACGAGAATAAAACCAGCTGCAGTTCACGCAGCTAACCGTGCCAATCCTGCCTTCCTGGGCAGACCCTGTCACTGCTAACCACTCTGTCATCTGTGCTCATTTTTGGTGAGTTGATCAAAATTTTAACCACAGGATCTTGGGGTGGATTTCTCGTTTTACAAGTGCTGAGCATCCACGGCAGCTTAGATATGGGACATAATTTTTGCCCTTAAAACTTTCATTTTCAGGAAAAAATAGTTCAGCATAAAATGCCACCCCTATTTTCATTTTATGGCATGAAAGTTTTGATTATAGAATTATATCTGAACAGGACATTAGAAGGCACACATTTTGTTCTATATACATTTAACAGACTATTGGATACATAATAGGAGATCATTCTTCTAAAAAGAATGCAATGCCATGGGATTATGTTCTGAAAATTTCTGGATGTGTAAATCTTAAAAGGAATTACTTTTTTTAGAAACCAAATACATGAATGGAAGGTAAAGGCT
Source organism: Callorhinus ursinus (assembly GCF_003265705.2). Classification (NCBI taxonomy): domain Eukaryota; kingdom Metazoa; phylum Chordata; class Mammalia; order Carnivora; family Otariidae; genus Callorhinus; species Callorhinus ursinus. Next base: position 2,082,512 of record NW_027397122.1, on the reverse strand, counting down.
CAACCTTTACTAGTGTACAATATAATCTTTCAATGAGCATTTATTAAGTGCCAATAATTGTACCACCTACTATGCTCAGTGCTGGCTTTATTGTCTGGTAATATGAACTTAAGGCATGAACTATCTTACATTCTGAGATTCAGTCATCTATATTAAGGGAGCAGACATGTAACTTTCTTCATCAAAGGTTAGACCTGTACATAAATGAATGTAATTTCCTAATAGAAGAAAAACCTTGGGCAAGTGAACATGGAGCAAGATGGAAGGAAGAAGTTGCACCATCAGGCATGTCAATTAAATCAATGCTGACCAACAAGGGGGATGTCAGAGTCCACAGCAGGCCATGTTTCCCAGCCCAAAACCAGCCAGCCCAGTCACTTTGGACCATAGCTGACAAGTGGATTCACTGGGAGGACTTTTAAAACTTACATTACCTATTCACAGGCCTTCTCCAGACCATTTTAAACAAAATAGCAGGACAAGGAGTTTTGCAAGTCATTCTAATATGCAACTGGGGTTGAAAACTTTGGATCTAGACCCAAGCATCCCAAATTTTAAAATACACATGTTCAAATGCTGAGGTAATTGATCTGGTTAGTACCTGAGGCCCTACCTTCAAACAAACTCTCAGGGTCTGACTGAGATTGCCAGTCTTTGTGACCTGTTAGAAATGCAGATTTATAAGCCTCACCTCAGATCTACTGAATCAAAATCTACATTTTAACAACTCCAGATGATCTTAATGACCATTACATTTTCAGAAGTGCTCCTTAAAAAATACACATTCTTCCCAAGTGAGGAAAATGATACTCGGCATAATTTAGATATCAGATGATAGTCTCCTTTGCCTTCAATATCTAACTTAAATTGGTATAACTGCAATAAACATTAGATCCTAAAACCATACACACTCACAATTAAGCCTATAGCAGTAATTTCAAAGTGTGGTCCCAGGGCAGGTGTCATTGCATCAACTGGGAAGATTTCTAACAAATGTAAATTGTTGGAACCTGTACAGAATTATTGGGGGTGAGATCAACAATCTCTGTTTAGCATGTCCTGGTGATTCTGATGCTGCACACTCATGTTTGAGAACCACAAGCCATAAAATCATTATAATACTGTAACTAATCAGAATGTAGATGTTAAAAATATTTTCTAAAAGACACATGAACTAAACTAATGGTATACCACTTCACACAAACCACAATGGCTGGAATGGAAAAGTGAGATAATAATCAGTGCTGGAGAAGACAGGGAGGCATTGGGACCCTCAGATGCTGCTGATAGGGCTATAAAGTAGTGCAGCCATTTCACAAAAGTATGTGGCAGTTTCTCAAATGATTAAATATACAATTTTCAAATGACTGAGAAAAGTCGATTCCTAGATATACACCAAGGATAAATGAAATCATTTCCCTATACAGAATTTTATATATAAATGTTCAGAGCACATTATTCTTAATAGAATAAAGGTGGAAACAACCTAAATGTCCACCAACTAGCAAAAAGATAAACATAATGTGGTCTATCCACACAATGGAATAGTGTTGGGTCATAAGAAAGAATAAAGTGCTGATACATGCTACAGCACAGATAACCTTGAATATATTATGCTAAGGGAAAGAAGTTAGTCACAAAAGACCACATGTTATACCATTCCATTTATCTGTAATCACACAATATGGGACTCTATATATAGAGAAAGTAGATTTGCGGTTGCTTAGAGCTGAGAGGTGGGAGGGTAAGGGGTGATAGGTAAAGGGTAAGTGTTTGCTTTGAGGTAATGAAAATATTAAAATTTGGGGTGCCTGGGCGGCTCAGTCAGTTGAGTGGCCAACTCCTGATTTCGGCTCAGGTCATGATCTCAGTGTCTTGAGACTGAACCCTGGGTCGGGCTCCTTGCTCAGTGGGACTTTTCTTGAGAATTCTCCCTCTCCCTCTTCCTCTGCCCTCCCCCCTTTAAAATGAATGAATAAATCTTAAAAAAAAAACATTTAATTAAAACTTAAAATAAAAATTAAATTCCCATATCTGTGAAATATTAAAACTCCCATATTTATGAATGTACTAAGAGCCAGTGAATTGTGCATGAGTGAATTGCATGGTATATAAGTTATATCTCAATGAAGTTATTTAAAAAAAAAGATTACTTGATAGTGTGCAAGCAAACAATAAAACCAAAGAAATGAAATCTGTGATCCAAATTTGGCCCCAAGGTACTGAGTATAACAAAGTGGTCAGCTCTACCAGCATGAAATAAATGTAAAGATCACCAAGCTCAGGTTCACAGGCACAGCAACAAAAACTGCCATATTTGTAGCAGCACTCAGGGGAAAAAAAAAAAACGAAAAAAAGAAATGGAGACCTATGAAACCACATTTCTGTGAGAAAAAAAAGTGGGACGAAGTGTGTGTGTGTGTGTGTGTGTGTGTATGCAATGTTTTCAATAAGAATTCTAGAATGGTTTAGAGCTTCAAGCTCCTGAATATACAATTTAATTAAAGGTAAATATAAAAGGATTAAGTTGCTAAAAAAAATTGAGCATTTCTAAAAAATACCTGGTCAGTATTCTTCTGAAGTGTTCAAGGTCATGGAAAATGAGGAAAGATGGATAAACTCTCATAGATTAGAACAGACTCTAAAGGACTAGTTCCTGAAAAAGAAAAGGAACAATTGGTAAAATTCAAATGGAGAATGGGGTTTCACAGCATCGAACTGAAGTTAATTTCCATAGTTTTGAGAAACTTACCATAGTGACATAACTTCATAACATTAAGGGAAGATGAGGGAACTACTGAGGGTTTCTCGGTCCCTCCAGGGCCAACATCTGTGGCCAGATCATTCTCTGCTGTGGGGCCTGTCTTGTGCACCAGAGGATGTTTAGCAACATCCCTGGCCTTTGCCCCTTATCCCCAACCTACTTTCTCTAATGTCCCTGGGACAGGGGTTAGAAGGCAAAGAAGCTGCCTCTAATTGGAAATCACTGATTTACGTTAATTACTAACGTCAACTAACCAAAAGAAATCTGCTATCTCCTTGTGGGTGAGAAGGAAAGGAAGCAGACATATTCAATGTCTATGCAAATAACTTTTAATCAAGAAACATGTTGATTTACTGGTGAAGATGCATTTAGAGGTGATTCAGTTCTGGCTGGCTGTACCTCACCAGCAGGGAGACTGTGGTTTTTGGAAGAGTGTTTAACCACAAACCAAAATGACACACATTGGATTGCACTGCAAATAGGATGTGGGAAGAAACTCTGTCAATTCTAGGGATTGAAATACACTTTAAGAAATTGGTATTCAATTGCATTAATGATCCATTCTGATGATAATGATATCATTGTCTTAAGAGGCTTCTTAGATATAAAAGTCATTGCTATCATTCTCAAGAAATGTCTTATTAAGAAGAAAATTATAGGGTGCCTGGCTGGCTCAGTTGGTTAAGCGACTGCCTTCGGCTCAGGTCATGATCCTGGAGTCCCGGGATCGAGTCCCACATCGGGCTCCCTGCTCAGCGGGGAGTCTGTTTCTCCCTCTGACCCTCTTCCCTCTCATGCTCTCTATCTCTCATTCTCTCTCGCTCAAATAAATAAATAAAATCTTAAAAAAAAGAAGAAAATTATAGCATAGGAAGTTCTTGTTTTCAAAATCATATTCTGTGGGATCATTAATAAATTAGGAATGTGGAAGAAATGAAAATGAATTAGTGATTGGGAAGTGTTATGGATCTCATCCTCCAGTACCCCTTGGCTGATGGCACGCCTACCTCTCCAACAAGTGACTTCTTTCCGAACTGCAGAAGCATTATGAAGCCTTCAGTAAGCTCCTTTTAATGTCCTCAACATTCACCTGTTTGCCTCTCAGATCCAGAATGCACCTGCTGCTTGCTCTTCAGTTTGGTACTTACTTTGCCAGACTCTACTTTCTGTACCTTTACTGGCTAGCTCAGCAGGCACTTTGTGCAAGTGCTTTTGAGGAAAACATTCTGGAAAATAGTTTGCTTTATACCACCTTCAACAGACCTCCAAACTCCATCACTATATATATATATATATATCTATATATATATATATATATATATATATAATTTAGTATGTAGTAATCTTCAGACATTGTTTTTATAGTCAGATGTTTTTTAACTGTTAGTTAAACATGAGCTGCTAATGTGTAAACATGGATTACCAGTAAAAATGGAAAAAAAGAGAAATCACATTAACATTCAAAAAGAATAAAATATATATATGAATGTACGAAGCCTAAATTATAGGACAATGTATAAAACCAATGTTGTTGGGGCTAAAACATAAATCATGATCTGTCACCATTTCCTTAAGAGGCAAATTGCAGAAAGTAACATTAACAACCATTCTAGAAGAATAAAACATACATCACATTTACGAAAACAAAAACTTGTTATTTAGTTTTCCTTAAAAGAGCATTCAAGTGAATTATGTTTGGTTTTTACGATAATGAAAGAGAATGGCCATCTGTCAATACCCGATCTGTAATTTTTATGAACTGCAAGAATTAGTATACCTTCTCCCTCTAAAGTCAAGTCCCAAAATGGAGACAACTCTGCTGGTGGAGATGTAGACTTGTACAGACACTGGGGAAAATAGTTTGGTAATTTCTCAAAGAGTTAAACAGTTAAGGAGCACCTGAGTGGCTCAGTAGGTTAAGCCTGGGACTTTTGATTTTGGCTGAGGTCATGATCTCAGGGTCATGAGATCTAGCCCCAAGTAGGGCTCCCTGCTCAGCATGGAGTCTGCTTGAGGATTCTCTCTCCCTCTCCCTGTGCCCCTCCACCCCCGCTAGTATGTGCTGTCTCTCAAATAAATAAATCTTAAAAAAAAAAAAACTTAAACAGTTAAGGTATGGCCTAGCAATTCTACCCTAGCTATACATCCAAGAGAAATGAAAACATTTGTCCACATAAACTTTTATACATGAATGTTCATAACATTATTCATAATATCAGAAGAGTAGAAACAACCCTAATGTCCATTAACTGGCAAAGGATAAACAACATGTGGTCTATCTGTGCAATGGAATATTGCTGGATCATAAAAAGAGTGAAAAGTTGTGACCTGCTACTGCATGGATGGATGTTGAAAACACAGTATGCTAAGCAAAAGAAGCCAGTTGCAAAAGACTACATATTACATAATCCCTTTTATATGAAAGCCCACAATAGAGAAATCTATATCTGGAGAGAAAATGAGTTAGTGGTTGTTTAGGGCTGGGGGAAGGGGAGGTGGATGGGAGGGTGATAGTCATAGCATCCAGGCTTTCTCTTTGAAGCATGGATGTTCTCAAGTTGACTGTGGTGATGGGTGTACCTATCTGCGAACATGCTGAAAGCCATAGAACTGTATTCTTTGGGTGAACTGTATGGTATGTGAATGATATTGCAGTAAAGATGTTGGGGATTGGGGAGTGGAGATGGTGAGGTCCTAGCCCTCTCTCCACAGCCAAACTCTTGCTATCAGCAGCGGGAAGAACAGAGACTGGAGGCTATCACCTCCAGATAACCGTGCACAGTCAGGCTGCAGCTGCGCTTGCAGACTTCTCCCGAGTCCCCTCTGCCAGCCTCACGCGCCCAGGGGTTGTGGAGGGTTCCAGGACCCAGGCCCACGCACTTTCCGTGCACCCAGATGCCAACGGTCATCCGAGCCCTGGGCGCTTTGGCTGTAGCTGCGTCCGGCGACATTGGGAACTTCTGGAAGCCAAATCCCCACTAGAAAACCCCCTCCCTGACGCCCGCTCCCATGGGCAACTACCTGAGCACACCCAAGGCCGAGCCGCCACCCCTCGCCCAAAGGCGCGGGAACCCGCGGCCCAGGCCTGCCCAGGCCGAGGACGGTGGGCACCGCATCCGCTCGGGACCCCTCCCGCAGATGCCGCCCAACTGGGACCCCGCCAGGCAGCGGAGGGTGGTCACTGAGGCATGGAGGCGCTTTCCCGCCAAGCCACCTGCTGAGACAGTCCTGGGGCCGGATCTCTCTGGCGCCTGGGAGAGTTACATGAAGCGGTGGGTTTGGAGTGCCCGCCACCCGAGACGGATCTGGAGCCCTGTGACGGTCAGGATCGCACCCCCTGAGAGCAGAGGGAACCCGTGGGTGTCCCAGGCACAGGGGCATGGCGCCTGCTCTGCAGGGCATCCACTAGTGGAGGAGCGCCCAGACCCTTGTGCCAAGGAGACCGTGCTGAGGGCTCTCAGCCAGTGCCAGAAGGGGAACAGGAAGTTTGACGGGCCCCTGTGGTTTGAGATCCCAGAGAGCACAAGCAGAAGGCAGAACCCAGAGCCCAGGCCATCTGCCTTTAAGCCCCTGATCAGAAATGGTGTGGTCCCTTCCTTTGTGCCCAGACCAGGGCCTCTAATCAAAAGCTTTCACTCCTGGAGCTACAGTGTCTGCAGGGAGGACGCTGACCTCGAGCCTGATGCCCAGCCTTCACTGTCTGCTACCCACCCCACTGCAGGGGCGGTGTCAGCCCAGGGCCCAGATCCTCAGCTGCAGAGCTTGGAGAAGATGCAGCACTCCAGGGGCCTCCCACCTTCCTACAGGGCATAGGAACCGCACCAGGAGGGTCTCTCCCCAGCCTGCTGGCCCCTTTGGCTCCCAAGAGTCAGGGCCCTGTTACCTGCCTCCTGAAACTCAAACCTTTATATTTATTCTCATCTTGCTCACCCCATACTCTACCTGACACAGTACTACTGCATACCCCAGACCTGCCTGTCCTTACTCTGGAGAGCCCACACTGAAGATTGTTGATGTTAAACCCCTTGCCTCCTCCTGCTTGCCCACTCCTTCCTGCCTTTTCCCCTTCTTTACTGGAAGGCATTCTTCTTTCCCCACCTTCCCTATTTGCCCAGTTTGTATAAATATTTGATCTCATTAAAAATGATATTAATATTTTATAAAGGCCTTTTTATATAAAAGTAAAAGGAAAATGTTTCCAGACTATCAAGAGCAAGGGCAAAGACCCTGCAATGGTAATCACTTTTATTTATTTGAGGCCCAAAGAGAAGCCCAGTAAAGCTAGAGTGATGAGAGAGAACATAACATGAGGTTAGTGACGCAGACAATGATGACATAATATAAAGCACTGGGGCCATGGAAGAATTTGAGTTTTATTCTAAGAACCATAGGTTTTAAGCAGAGGAAAGACTAATCAGGTTGATGTGTTTTAAAATGTGTGAAGAGTGTATTATCCAAAATCAGCAACTGAAATAGAAACAATAGGAGCCCAATGTTGTGTTTCAAGCGCCAGAGGAGGGCAGATTGGTCTGAAGGAGAAGCGATGTAGGTTAAAGGTGCACGTGAATTTGGGGTGTATCTTGAAGGTAGATGTTTTGGGGCTTCCTAATGCAATAGATGATAGCATTAGGAAAGTAGAAGAATCCAGGAGTCTTAGCTTATTGGTTCCAAAAATTGCATGGTGACAGTGACATTTATTGAGATGGGAAACATCAATAGGGAACATAATTGGAGATATCAAAGGTTATAAGTTAGTCATGTTTCCTCAATGCATTCGTTATCCCAGTGAAATTGTCACCTGCGCGGTTGAAAACATGAGACTCAGTGGAGAGTTTGAAATCAGAGAAATAAATGTAGAAGTCATGAACACATAAGCCCACTGATACACATGATGCTTAAAGCCAGGGCTATGTGGATTCGCCAAGCAGAAAACCCAGAGAAGAAGGCAAAGGATGAACCCTATCATGCTCTGATGTTTAAAGGGCAAAAGAAAGGAAAGGGAAAGAGAAGCCTGGGAAAACACAGCCCCAGAGTACGGAGGTGGGAGATAAGTCAGAAGCAGCAGGGACATTGAGGGGAGAGCTTTAGAAGGTGGAATTTATCACCCACGTTGGCTGCCACTGAAAAGTTGAGATATTCCATCACTGACTTCGAAAAGAGGAATCCTTTTAGAGTGTTGGAGGTAAAGCCTGAATTAATTTGGAAGACATTAGAAGGAGTGGATGTGGAGGCAGGGTCTGGGGAAGCCATGTGGTAGATATTCTGTCATAAAGTAGAGCAGGCAAGTGAGAAGGTGGGAGGTAGTTTTACTTTGTTCTGAAATTTTATTTTAGGAAAGCATAAGGAATATGTTCAGCTGTAAAGGGATCTTTGGGAGGATCAGGAGGGATGGACGGCTAAGTGCTTGTGGAAGGTGGGGTGGCTCTCAGACACTTGATCTTCGATCGCGGCAGCGGCTGGGGGCAAGGGCTGTGGTGTGGAATGGGCCAGGCAGGGGGGCCTGGTACCCCAGGGGACCATCAGTTCTCTGTCTTCAACTCTACCAGGGAAGTACAAAGCAAGTCTGTGTGAGAGAGGGCAGGAGGGAAATATCTGAGGTTTGACAAAACCGCTGAGCATGCGAAACAGAATTCTCCAAGGGGGAAAAGGGAAAGACTTGGAGAATGTAGTAGAATTATGAGAGAAATATCAAGTGTATCAGAGTTTCAGGGTTGGGTTCTTCAAACAAAATGGGAAACCAGAAAAAGTGATTCATTAATCTTTAGATTTCATTTTACCTGAACTAAGATACAAATGAGGATTGAGTCTACAATTGGTTTTAAGCATTATATTTTAACCAATATTCTATTAACTAATACAGTTCAAAAGAATTTAATCAAGAGGGAGGAAGCAAAGGAGTTAAGGTGTGTATTAGACAGGGTTCTTCTAAGAATCAGAAACAGTGTGAGAGTGTGTGTGTGTGTGTGTGTGTGCATTTGCACTCACCTGTGGAGACAGACGAGAGAGAGAGAGAGAGAGAGAGAGAGAGGCAGGTTGACTAATTATAAAGAGTTGGCTTGGGGCACCTGGGTGGTACAGTATCTTAAGCATCTGACTCTCGGTTTCCGCTCAGGTCATGATCTCAGGATCCTGAGATTTGAACCCCCCATAGGACTCTACAGTCAGCTCGGAGTCTGCTTGAGATTCTCTCTCCCTCTCACTCTGCCCCTCCCACTCGTGCTCTCTCTGTCTCTGTCTCTAAAATAAATAAATAAATCTTAAAAAAAAAATAAGAAGAATTGGCTCATATGATTATGGGGCCTGAGAAGTCCCAAGATCTACAGTTGGCAAGCTGCAGAGCCAGGAGAGCTGAGTGTTAAGTTCCAGTCCAAGTCTGAAGTCAGAAGATGAATGTCCCTGGGCGGGGGGGTGGAGGGGGGGAGACACAGACAGACAGACAGAGAAATCTTTCTTACTCAGACTTTGTTCTATCCCAGTGTTCCGAGGACTGATTGAGGCCCCTTCACATTGATGAAGGCCATCTGCTTTATGCAGTCTATCATTTCAAATGTTATGTGCATCCAGAAACATCCTCACAGACACACACAGAAAGAGATTTTAACCCAATATCTGGGGGCCCTATCACCCAGTCAAGTTGGCACATACACTTAGCCCTGGCCTCTGCCCTCACATCATGGGAGGCCCAGCAGTATGGGACATGGAGAGACAAATGAGTCCCTGGGGCAAAGCAGAATTTGCTAAAGCAGATGTGTAAACATTTAATATATGATAATGCTGACATTTAAAATCTGTGTGAAAATAGTGAACTACTAGAAACAGTGAATTGCAATTATCAGCTTTCCAATTGGGAAATAGAACATAGCTCTCTCTCTTATGCAAAACACGAATGTAAACATCAAAACTACAAAGTAGTTGAAAATTCGAAGGAAATATTTTTTTTCCCAAGAGTAAATGAATTAAAGTTTAATTACACCCATAATAAATTTTGAGAATTTAAGCTCTACACATAATGTTAAAAGCCCTCCACCAATCTCCTCCTTTGGCATTCTTAAGGAAGCTAAAAACCCAAAACCATAAAAGAAAAGTTTGTAATAGCTACTATTTTAAAAACCTAACCTGTAATAGAAAAATATTTCAAAGGCAAGTGACAGGGTTGGTTGCTACATTGGTAACCCACATAGCAGATCACAAATTGCTATTCCACAAATACAAGGAAGCACTAAATATCAGTGGAAATAAAGAAAGAGAGAAAGGTAGGGAGGAAGGGAAGGAGGAAAGAAGGAAAGAAAGAAAAAAGAAAGAAAGAAAGAAAGAAAGAAGAAAAGAATTAATAAATTGTGAATAGACAGCTCATGTAAGAAAGAAATCAAATTGTTAATAAATATATATATAATATTCAATGTGTCCTAATTATTCAGAGAAATTTATATAATCTATATCTCTATTTATACATATACTTATCCATGCATGGTATTTATACCCATCATTGCCAAAAAAAAAGGTATCCAGCCTTGGCAAGACTGTGGGAGAAATAATCTCATGTTAATTTAGTAAATTAATGAGACGGATAGTGTATAAATTCTCATTGTGTGTAACTTGGTAATTATTCTTTTATTTTGGCATTGCATTTAATTTTAATAAATGATGAAATACGCTGTAAAGATATGAGCCATGAAATAGGTAATAGCATACTTTGAGATCTAGTCACAAAACAAATAAGCAAAAGGACCACATGAGTGGCTCAGTTGGTCAAGCGTCTGCCTTCGGCTCAGGTCATGATCCCAGGTCTTCGGATCGAGTCCCGCATCCGGCTCCTTGCTCAGCGGAGAGCCTGCTTCTCTCCCTCTGCCTGCCGCTCCCCCTGCTTGTGCTCTCTCTCTTTCTCTCAATTTCTGTCAAATAAATAAAATTTTAAAAAGAAAAAAAAGGAGAAAAGAAGAAAAACAGTAAGAATAGGCACTTTTATAACTTAGGCACAAAAATGTATAACATGGAACATAAATGGTCAAAGGCAATAGGAAGGTTGCAATTTGAAAGAACTTGATTTAATAACCTACACGTGAACCCCAAGGACTTATTTTCTCCCCACTATTAATTCCCAGGTCCTCTGGTTTTTCCCAAGTCCACATGCTACCTTATGATGGTCCAGGCAAAGAAAAAGGCCAATGAAATGAACAGAAGGAAACGCTGAAGCCAGGAAACTTGTCTTGAGCAAAACATCTAATTCTTTTACTCCCAAACTCCACTCCCCCAGTCCCTGTCTGCTATGCTGTCAAAGATTAAGGGGCTTCCTTTCAAATGAGAAGAGGTACAGTATTATTTTACTGTAGACTATTTAAAATTTCATAAAGTAGGGTGCCGGGGTGGCTCAGTGGGTTAAGCGACTGCCTTCGGCTTAGGTCATGATCCTGGAGTCCCTGGATCGAGCCCCGCATCGGGCTCCCTGCTCCGCAGGGAGTCTGCTTCTCCCTCTGACCCTCCCCCCTCTCATGTGCTCTCTCTCTCTCTCTCATTCTCGCTCTCTCAAATAAATAAATAAAATCTTAAAAAAATAAAATTTCATAAAGTATTACTCAAAACAATGCAGCTTGGGTTTGTGTATGTATACATGTACATTATATATAATATACACAGGTAAGTATGTGTACATATGCATATGTGTGTGTCTATGTGTCTGTGTGTGAATGCTTGTGTGTGCATATATAAATGTAAAATTGTATATATACATAAACATACACAATTCTGTTATCGCTCCAAATGTTTTGGTCAGTTAGACTGAAAGGTACTTAGAGGAATCACAAAAGTAACATTGTTTAAACTTTTCTTTTTAAAGATTTTATTTTTTTGGAAAAATGAGCGAGAGAGAGAGAGCACAGGAGGAGGGGCAGAGGGAGAGGGAGAAGGAGACTCCCCTGCTGAGCAGGGAGCCTGATGCGGGGCTCAATCTCAGGACACTGGGATCATGATCTTAAGAGAAAGCACACGACTGATTAACCGACTGAGCCAACCAGGCACCCCTATAGTTTAAACTTCTAATGTATATGCCTATATATTTGTCAATTTTTTAATGAGAACTCCAGGTTTTTCTTTGCAAAAGAATCTGCTGATAGGAGTTCTGCATCAACCATACCCACATTACAACATCGGTATTTTCTATTCTGGTTTCTTTAGGGTGAAGCCAGATTGTAGGTATTTGGAAACAGTGTGAGTGACAATGACTTGTCATTGTGCACATGACTTGTAGATTTCCCCCAGTGTTTTGCAGACAACTTGCTCATACCTAATTTAGAGGAATAGTTTTGGACAACTCAAGGGAGAATTGAGGGCTAGTCGCATACCTATATTTTTATATATACATGTATAAATAAACTCTGATATTTATATGCATATACATCTGTGCAAACAAATAGATATCATGCTTTTGAAACACATGTATACACAAATACAGTGTGTTTTTTCTTTTTTTTAAGATTTTATTTATTCATTTGAGACACAGAGATAAAGAGAGAGAAAGCATGATCAGGGAGAGAGGCAGAGTGAGAAGCAGGCTCCTCGCTGAGCCGGGAGCCCGATGCGGGGCTGGATCCTAGCACCCTGGGATCATGACCTGAGCCGAAGGCAGACGCTTCTGAGCCACCCAGGTGCCCCTACAGTGTGTTCTTAATACAGGTATGTACATGCCTATTATATAGCAATATGTATTATAAACATATACATACACACATTCTAGATATAAATATAGACAGGAAGTCCATTAACACGTTAGATTGATAACAAATTTCAGCTCGTCGGGGGGCAAATGGATAGTCCAAGCCACAGAATTAAATTAGCTCATTAAAGAAGAGTATTTATAGACGAATAAGGTATGCTACCATCAGGAAAAAAATTAAAATAAAAAAATCAGTATAGTCAAAATAAGGCTCCCGTGATTATTTATAGTTCTAGACAAAGAATGAATAACAATATTTCATAAAGAAAATTTAACACCTATGAAGGGGAGTAAGTCAGAAGGGGAGACGAACCATGAGAGACGATGGACCCTGAAAAACAAACTGAGGGTTCTAGAGGGGAGGGGGTGGGGGGGATGGGTGAGCCTGGTGATGGGTATTAAGGAGGGCACGTTCTGCGTGGAGCACTGGGTATTATGCACAAACAATGAATCATGGAACACTACGTCAAAAACTAATGATGTAATGTATGGTGATTAACATAACAATAAAAAAATGAAAAAAACTTAACACCTAAATCTAAAAATTTATTTTGAATTTTCTTTGGATTTCACATGTCTGCTAGGACCAAATATTCCTCAAATATTTAATGTTTTAGAGATAATTACTTTGAAATCAACAAACAGCAAAAAAAATTCTCATCTTAATTTTTGATTATGGTGTTAATTCAGAATTGGTTTGTAATTTTTCTTTTTAGTTTTTCTACCTCAAATGATAAGATGATGGCATCTTGCATATTTTTATTAGCATACTCAATCATTCCACTGGTGACCTAGAGCAAACCTCAATATTACTTATGTCCTAAATGGGCACATTTCTGTGGTGGTATTTTTTTTTTCTTTCAAAAAAGGTGCCCATCTTTCTTTTTTTTTCTTTTTTCTTTTCTTTTTGGCAGAATTTTTAAATCCCAGCTTTATCATTCTCTAGAAAAACAAATGTTCTAAAAAATTAGCATTATTATATTTTAGAAAAATGTAAAAATAGTTCTATCAAGAATGACTTCTTTCACATGTACTTAAAATATGATGTTTTTAGTGAAATATATGACATTTTTCTAAGAGATTGTGAAATTATTATATTGAATAGCAAAAGTAATAAAATCACTTAAGCAATTATAACTCTCAACATTGCCTGATTTTGGAAAATAATAATTATGATAATAGCTCACATCACAGGCTTACCATCTTATGCTATACTCAAATATTGTTTTATTAAACTTTCAAAAGAGGGATATTTAAAGTAATACAATAAAATGTTTGGAATATACTTTTTTGAAGGTGCGATTTAATTTAACTCAAACTGGGCGCCTGGGTGGCTCAGTTGGTTAAGCGACTGCCTTCGGCTCAGGTCATGATCCTGGAGTCCTAGGATCGAGTCCCGCATTGGATTTCCTGCTCAGCAGGGAGTCTGCTTCTCCCTCTGACTCTCTTCCCTCTCGTGCTATCTCTCATTCTCTCTCTCTCTCAAATAAATAAATAAAATCTTTAGAAAAAAAATAATTTAACTCAAACTTTTTATAGAATATTGCCTGCAGGGCGCCTGGGTGGCTCAGTCGTTAAGCGTCTGCCTTCGGCTCAGGTCATGATACCAGGGTCCTGGGATCGAGCCCCACATCAGGCTCCCTGCTCGGCAGGAAGCCTGCTTCTCCCTCTCCCACTCCCCCTGCTTATATTCCCTCTCTCGCAGTCTCTCTCTCTGTGTCAAATAAATAAGTAAAATCTTTAAAAAAATAAAAATCTTAGAAAAAAAGAATATTGCCCTGCTTTCCTTGAGTTTCTGTCTTTCTTTATCCATTTATTCTCAACCGCAGTTCTGCACTACCATTAATTGATAAATACAAGTAAATGTGGACAGAGGTCCAGCCTAACATCATCAGTCCCAGAGAGTTCAACAGTAAAGTTCATTTCTCTTTGCATTTTGTCATCTCAAAATTCACACAGGATCAATGTGAAGTGTCCTTAAAACAGAGACGTATCAAATGATCAACTTATAAAATGTACAAAAAAGGAATAAGGAGAGAACCATCTGCAGGGAAAGGCAGAAAGCTGCCCTTTTAAGGTGGCACAATTGTCCTCCAGAATGCAGCTTAATTCCCCCACAGAGGGACATTGATATAGGCAAATCTTACCCAAGAAATGGCTTCAAATGGTCTGCTTTCAAATTCTACTTATCACAGATCTGATAACTTCTTGTTGAGATTTTGGGTCCATATTCTCACAAATGTTCTCCTGGTAGGGAGTGAGTGTCCTCGTTTTGATGATGGATCTCTTGTTACTCTAACTCTGCTTTGTAGGTGGACGCCAGTGCTCCTTCACATTGTCTTCTGACCACTGGGAGGGCTTCCACTCTGTCTTTATTAGTCCAGTGCAGCTTGTCCAGTGTAATTTGGCTGTGATGGCAGTCCATAACTTTGAAGCAAAAATCGTAGCCCACATTTTTTAACTTTTTATTTTGAAATAATTTGAGATTTAGAGAAGAATTCCTACTTACCCTTAACTCAGCACCCCCTAATGTTAATCTCTTTCGGAACCATGGGTTGTTTATCAAAATCGAGAGAGTAACGTTGGTATAGTATCTTCAACTTAGCTACTGACTTTGTTTGTATTTCGTCAGTGTTTCCTTCAGTGTCTTTTCTCTTTCAGGATCCGATCCAATGTACCTTGTTGCGTTAAATCATAATCTCTTCTTAGACGCCTCCAACCTGGAATTGTGTCAATATTTTCATATTTCTCATGCCTTTGGAAGTTTTGAAAAATGCCTCTTTATGTAAAACAGTATTTCCAAAAGCTACAGAAAGTTAAATATCTTAGAGAAGGAAGATATTACACAAAGACTTTCATGGTTTGCAATTTTTAAAGTGTGGTTTCAAAAATTATAATCACATTTGTGTGTTTTTGTCATGCATATTAAATGCATCTTTCATTTTGTTTCAGTGTGAATGCATACCCGCAGGATAAGGGGTGCTACTAAATGTGAGGGACATCAGGAAGACTAAGAGAGCAAGCAATGCATTACCATTGATGGGGGTGGTGGGGACACAAATCCAGCCTGGGACAGGACCGTATTAAGTCTGGCAGAAAACTAAAATTTAGGTTGTAAAGGGAGTTCAAGTACCTGGGCAATTGTATCATCCTGCTTGTAGTCAATACCACATTTGTTTAGTGTTCCTCAACTATTTATTGAAGTCCATATTGATCCAAGTATTTTACTCAGCGCTAGGGACATGATGGTAACTAAGGCACCAAGAAAATGAAAGATCTGTGGGGAGATAGCTAGAAGAAAGAGAATTCAATGCAGTTTGACCAATTTTATTATAAAGGCAAGCACAAATTTCTATGTCAATCTATGAAAGGCATGAGAAAGTTTTAGCTGTAGATAACTTAGGGGAAAAAATCATGAAACTTTTAGGATAAGTAGACACTAACTGGGAAAAAAATGATGTGGAAAGGAAAAGAATGAAAAGAGGAAAATAAACCTAATTTTGGACTTTGTAAACTTTAAACAGCTAATGGGGTGAGGGTGAGCAGTGTTGGTGTTACAAACAAGTCTGAGTTGAAATAGTTTAATTAATACAACAAGGGTTTGTTGGGGAGAGTCTCAGTTGACCTTGCTTATGCCTGACCAATTTGTGTCCCCTTTCAATCAAAAGTGTCTTGGTTTGAATGATAAATTATATGCACAGTCTTAGAAAGCATAAGTTTTGTGCTCTGTACATACTACAGGGAAAATGGATCTGATTCTGACTGGATGGGCTCGCTCAACCACAAGTAGGAAGAATAAATAGGAATCCTGATACCTCGATTTTGGGTGGGTGGGCTTGACGTTCTTATGAGGCATTCATGAAGAGATCCTCCTTGGGTAATACTGTATATCCAAATGCAGAATGACACGTGGGTTGTGTTGTTTTGTGTGCATGTTGTGTGTAGTGAGAAAAAAAGAGACCAAGAGAACAATCAAAGGTATAGATGCATCTCAGAGACCATTCATTGATATATCATGATTAAGCAATGAGATTTGAACTTTGTTCACTGTGTCTCCTGTCACCAATCCATAAACAGGCCTAATATTATTCAATTCAGAGTGTTCTAAAGATGAAAGGCAATGGTATATAAGTGCCCACACCCAGTATTCAATGTCCATATAGAGATACATGTAGCCATTAAGATTTGTTCATATTTACATAGTTATCAACAAACATATGTAGCTGTCATTTCTGTGTTGCTGTGATAGAAGAAAAAGGACAAATAAATATTCCTACAAGAATATCTTTGTTTGACAGCTGTATTATGTCATCAAGTAATGAGGAATTTAAAGTGATAGACTTATCTGTTTGTTTAGGCACATAGGGTGGTTCATGGAGCTCCAGTGGCGCAATCGGTTAGCACGCCGTACTTATACATAGGGTGGTTCAGGGCAGGCCAGTTCGCCTGAAGGCAGAACACGAGAAGAAGAGGAACGGATCCATCGAACTGAGCTATCCATTTTATTCCTGAGAAGTTACCATGCTACCTTTGATTATGTTATGTCTCTGTGCCTGGCCTGCAGGGATCTTGAAGAAACCAATCTTAATGCCTCTTCATGCCTGCTGAGCCTGCAAGGGCATACTTGGTATGATTTAAAAAGAATTGCCTGAATTCCTAAAACAAACCCTAGTCAGAGGTGGCATATGGATTTTTCTTTTAAGATATAAGCCAAGAAGTAGATGATTAAAGGCAAAATCAATCCACTGGTCACTAATATGGTACGGACACAGTGAATACAAAAAGAAAGAACTAGTTATTTGTATCTAAAAGGCATAAAACAGGGACACATAACCACACACAGGGGGAGCTAAAGAGTTCACAACACCCTTTGTTTTTTTAACTGATAAGAAGTTCTGTGTTGGGCAACTAATGAGTTATAATTAAGCACATGGGACAAGTAGGTTGGATTTTTCTTTGCCAGCAGCTATAAAGACCCTATAAAAATTCAACTTTAAAAAGTCAAAATTCAAACAATTTTGTGAGTGCGACCGAGTGTTCTAACAGTCATTTGCTGAGAGGCTTAATGCCATTCTGAGACCAAACTTAGTTTCTGTCGGTAACTCCCCTGTGGGAGTGTTCTCGCTTGTGCCTGTCTATAGAATCAGGGCCCAAGAGCTATAAGACGTGAGAAGTTATGCCAAAACAATACTTTTCCGAAAAATGCTCTATGTGAATCCCTACTTCCACTCTTGACCTGGTGGTGTAAAATTTTAAGGTTCTCACTATTTTCTCCTAGACCATAGTCAGATGTGAACGTTAACGCATATGTTTATGTCCTAGGTACCCAGTACCGCACCTCTTGCTGAAAGCATCGCCGATGCCTCAAAAGACCTCTAATACACAAAGAAAAAATATCCAACATTTAAAATTCACCCCCTCAATAAAAAGATGAAAAAAGCCCTTGACTCTTCCAGTTTTATTATCAATTCTTCCTTGATATATTCAACCAAAGTTTTCACCTCTCATTTTGCGTTTGTGTCTTACAAGAATTTGAATGTAAGAAGGAGTACAATAAAAGTAGGTTTATGTTTCTTCTCTTACTGGAATGGTTTTCTGTTTCTAACTTCCCCCAATCTTTCTTTGACTATACTTTCCTGTTGCTTTATATTCTTACACTATCTTCCAAATCACTCTTTAGTAAGAGAAATACACTGAAAGATTGGGGTAAATTGGGTAGAGAGAAGAATCCAATTCACCTATAAACTGGTTCAAAAGAAGGGGTCGTAAGTTACCCTTACTTAACTCCATATAAAATCAGAAGTCTATAAAAGATCATTATTACCACTACCAATCTTGGCAATAATTTTGTATATAGACTTTGGGAAAGAATCAAATACCTGGGATCAGTGCCAGAATTCATGCATAGAGCCTGACCCATAAATAGTTGAAGTGTATAGAATCAAAGTCAATTGAGAAATTAAGACTTGGCAAAAAATCTAAAGCCGTTATTAATGGATGTCCTGAAAGGATACAACTGAGCATAGAAACTGTCAAAAGAGAAGTAGCTGATTCTAAAACTTCTTCTTTAAAAATACGAGCTTTTAACAGTAAATTCTATAATCTGATAAAAAGAAAGCTATATTAGATTGTTATCACAACCCCTTTTTATTATATAAAATATTTCTTAAATTTTAAAATAGAAAACAAGAAAAATATAGAAAAAAAGATTTAAAAATATAAATCACTCGTGCTTTTACTATCCAGAGAAAACTGCTACTATACCCTCCAGGTTTTTTTTTTTTTTTAATATGCCTTCAGATATATATAACTATCTTAAAACATGTAGCAAAATAAATTACACATCATCCATCATTAGGAAATGGAAATTCAAATCACAATGAGATACGATTTCACACTCCCAATAGAATGGATATAAATGGTAAGACAGACAGTACCAAGTATTGACAAGAAGGTAGAGAATCTGGAACTCTCATACATTGCTGCTGGAGATGCAATCTGGCAAAGCCATCTTGTAAAACAGTTTCAAAGTTTTTGAACAGTGAAACAGTTTTCGAATTTATTTTTTATTTTTTTTTGATTTTATTTATTTATTTGAGAGAGAGAGAATGAGAGATAGAGAGCATGAGAGGGAAGAGGGTCAGAGGAAGAAGCAGACTCCCTGCTGAGCAGGGAGCCCAATGTGGGACTTGATCCCGGGACTCCAGGATCATGACCTGAGCCGAAGGCAGTCGCTTAACCAACTGAGCCACCCAGGTGCCCCAGTCTTTGAATTTAAAATTACTATGTGACGTAGCAAATTTGACCCTTAGACTTTTATTAAAGGGAAATGAAACACAGATTTACACAATGACTTATACATGAATGGTTATAGTAATATTATTAATAATAGCCAAAAGGTGGAAACAATCCAAATGTCCACCCACTGGTGAATGGATAAGCACAATGTGGTTTATCCATAAAAATAGAATCCGGGGTGCCTGGGTGGCTTAGTCATTAAGCGTCTGCCTTCGGCTCAGGTCATGATCCCAGGGTCCTGGGATCCAGTACCCCATCAGGCTTCCTGCTTGGCGGGAAGCCTGTTTCTCCCACTCCCACTCCCCCTGCTTGTGTTCTTGCTCTAGCTATCTCTCTCTCTGTCAAATAAATAAATAAAATCTTAAAAAAATAACAACCTTAAAACAAAAAAAGGAATCTTATTCAGAAACAAAAACAAAGTGTTGAGACATGCAAAACATGAATGAACCTCACAAACATTGTACCAAGTGAAAGAAGGCAGATGACAAACACCAACTATTAGATGATCCATTTATATAAAATGACGTCATAAAAGTCAAAATTATAGAGACAGAAGTAGATTAAGTGTTGCTTGGGCAAGAGATGGCAATAGGAAGTGGCTGCCAATGGGCACCAGGGCCTTTTTGTGGTGTTGGGAATATTCTAAAATTGATTTTATATAAATTGTCAAAATTGATTTATACACTTAAATTGAGTGAATTTTATGGTATTCGAACTGCATCTTTACAAAGCTGTTAAGTAAAAAATAGATAGTACAGTCTGAAATGGACAAATGAGCTATTCTGTTTTGCTTTTCCACATTGATTTTCCTTTGTTTGTCCAGAGGCATCCATATCCTTCAAGAAAGTTTAGAATTATTGATGTATGAATTCAAATATGAATTCATATGAGTTAATATTTAGCTTTTAACATTCAAATTGTAAATTTATACAAGATAATAATACTAAAAGCTAGACTTTTGATATGAGGACCTTCCTGAGTTTCTTTCTCTACCCCTTTCACCTATTAACAGCTTGAAAAGGTAACTAGAGGACAGAGTTGGTAATCCTGTGGGCAAATCTGCTTGCTATGGGGACACAGTCCCATCCATTCATTACACAGTGTCTCTTGCTTAAATGCTGCTCCTGATCTGGATCAGCCAGCTTCATAGAAGACAGTTGGCCAAGGAGGATATTCTAGTGTCTTCCAGACTGAAAGATTATTTAAGGAAACAGATGACACTAGGACATGGTAATCAGGAATCACTTTTCTTCTTCTTCTTCTTCTTCTTCTTCTTTTTCTTCTTCTTCTTCTTCTTCTTCTTCTTCTTCTTCTTCTTCTTCTTCCCACAAGACCCTTCTATGGGGAAAACACTGGGGAGAAATTTTATTTTTAACTTTATAAGTTTTTAATTTTTCAGTTAATTTTTTTTCAGCAGGGAAATTTTTGTAATTCAACATTTAAAAGATAGAAAGGCCTTAATTAAAATTCCCCCTCCCAAGGAGAGGCTAGAAAGATAGAAAGAGGACCTGAAACTCACCTTGTACTATAGATACAACTAGATAACATGGCAGCATGGATAACCCAGAAAGTGATCTGAAGACTGGCAGAATGAATTCCACAACCAAAAGGAATAGAAGAGGTCACATAGAAGAAAGTGGGAAAAGCAGAAACCTGATTTGAAACCTAAAAGAACCATGGACGGGAGAAGCTGGAATCATGGTGAAGAGCAAGAAACATATGATCACACCAGGGAACCCACACTGGGAAGATTAACCCCCATATCATTTGACTTTGAAAGTGAGAGATGCCTAATTTTTTGAATTCTTACCACCAGTGGGACCTCAAGCCTTGAATTCTAAAAATCTCTGGGAGAGCCTGCAGGGTGGTAAGAAGCTGAGTCCTGCCCTTCAAGAGACAGCATGACAAACCACCTGAACAGATACAGCCTAGAACCAGCAGTTTGAAAAACACCTGGGGCACATGGGAGAGGGAGTGATTTACTCATCTCAGCTCCTGTCTCAGATAGACAGGGATCTCAGAGAAAACCATCCAGAAACAAAGGAGCTGTCAGACCAATCCCCCAACATAAACAACTGGCCAACTGTAGGAACCAGCACAGCACTGATACTGACTACCTAACTAACTTATTAACATTGCCTGTTCCACACTCTGGGGGATCTGCCTTTTTCAGCCACACTTGCCTTAGTCCTAATGCTGCAAGTCCCCACCCCTAAAAAAACTGGCTCAAATCCCATCAACACCATGTCTCCTGATGTATTTTGCAGGGCCTTCCTCCTGGCAGTGGTAGGAGCAGCAGAAGCCTGACGCACACCTTGTTAAAAGTGCATGCCCTGCCCATATGCAATTCGCAAATCTGTGTAGGCCAGCCTGGTCCCAGCAGCAGTGACTCAGGGTCTCATTGAGCAAAAAGTCTAGTCTGGTGCATACTTTGTTAAAACACTGCCCAAGCTAGGGACCATACACTGCCAGAAGTAGGTTAAGAGAGCCACTGTAGACAACAGGACTGAAGGAAAAAGTGACCAGAACACAATAGTGCACATGCAATACACACAGGAATTACTCCATGAATGCCAGGTTCTGGGGAACAGGGGACACTGCACTGAAAGTCACTACAGAAGCTTTTCTTCATATGGCAATTACCTTTAAGAGCAGGAGGGAAAGCTGACTTTCTGAACACACAGAAACAGACACAGAGAGTTAGACAAAATTAGGAGACAGAGACATATGTCCCAAATGAAAGAACAGGACAAAATCACAGCAAAAGGCCTAAAGAAAACATATATAAGTAATATGCCTGATAGAGAATTTAAAGTAGTGATCATAAAGATACTCACTGGACTTGAAAAAAGAGTGGAAGACATCAGTGAGACTCTCAACAAAGAGACAGAAAACATAAAAAAGAACCAATCATAAATGAAGAACTCAATAAATGAAATTTAAAAATATACTTGATGGAATAAATAGCAGCTTAGAGGAAGCAGCAGAAGAAATTAATGACCTTGAAGACAGAGTAGTGGAATGTAATCAAGCTGAGCAAATGAGAGGAAAAAGAAAGTTATGCAAATTAAGAATAGTCTTGGGAACTCATTGACTACATCAAATATAATAGCATTCTCATTATAGGGATCCCAGAAGAAGAAGAGACAGAAAAGGAAGCAGAAAATTTATTTGAAGAAATCATAGCTGAAAATTTCCCTAATCTGGAGAAGGAAACAGATATCCAGATCCAGTAGGCACAGAGATATCCAAAAAAATCAATCCAAGGTGTCCACACCAAGACACATAGTAATTAAAATGGCAAAAAGTAGTGATAAGGAAAAAAAAAAACAATTAAAGCTGCAAAACAAAAGAAGACAGTACATACAAGGGAAACCCCATCAGGCTATCAGACGCTTTAGCATCAGAAAATTTGCAGGCCAGAATGGAGTGGCAGGATATATTCAAAGTGCTAAAAGGGAAAAATCTGCAGCCAAGAATACTCTAGCATTCAGAATAGGAGAGATAAAGAGTTTCTCAGGAGAAAATAAAGGAGTTTATGACCACTAAGCCAGCCCTGCAAGCAATGTTAAAGGGTATTCTTTGAGTGGAAAGGGAAGACCATAAGTGAGAGTATGAAAAGTAAGAAACACAAAATAGTACAAATAAGTATTTATGTAAAAAATATTAAAGGGATTTATAAAATAAAAGGATGTAAAATATGACGCCATAGTCTTAAACATGTTGGGGGAAAGAAGTGAAGATTGGGTTCAAATTTAAGTGACCATCAACTTAATATAGACTGCTAAATGCACAAGACATTGTACTAACCTAACGGCAACCACAAATCAAAAACCAGTAAGAGATATGCAAAGAATAAAGAGAAAGGAATCCAAGTACACCACCAAAAAAACCAACAAACAATGAAAGAGAACAAGCAAAGAAAGGATCAGAGAGAAAATACAAAACAACCACAAAATGAGTAACAAAATTGCAATAAATACATTTAATCCATGACTAAATGGACTAAATGCTCCAATCAAAAGACATAGGGTGACGGTGGATAAAAAAACAAGACCTATATGCTGCCTACAAGAGACTCATTTCAGACCTGAAGTGACCTGCAGATTGAATGTGAGGGTATGGAAACATTTATCATGCAAACAGATGCCAAAAGAAAGCCAGGGTAGCAATATTTATATAGGACAAATTAGACTTTTATACAAAGACTGTAACAAGAGACAAATAAGGACATTATATAATAATAAAAGGGACAATCCAACAAGAATATATAATAATTGTAAATAGTTATGGACCCAATATGGGAGCACCCAAATACACAGAAAAGTTAATAAGAAATATTAAAGAACTACTCAACAGTAATATAATAATAGTATGGGACTTTAACACTGCACTTACATCAATGGACAGATCATCCAAACCAAAAATCAACAAGGAAACAGCATCTTTGAATGACACCTGGAACAGATGGATTGAACAAATGTATTCAGAACATTCCATCCTAGAACAGCAGAAAACACATTCTTTTCAAGTGCACATGGAACATTCTCCACAATAGATCATATGTTAGGCCACAAAACCAGTCTCAATATATTGCTATGAAACTAGAAATCAATGCTATGAAACTAGAAATCAACCACAAGAAAAAAATCTGGGAAGACCACCGATACATGGAGGTTAAATAACATGCTACTAAACAATGAATAGGTCACCTAAGAAATCAAACAAGAAATGAAATATTACATGGACACAAATGAAAATGAAAACACAATGGTCCAAAATCTTTGGGATTCAGCAAAAGTGGTTCTCAGAAGAAAGTTTATAGCAGTTCAACCCTACCTCAAAGAGCAAGAAAAATCTCAAATAAACAACCTAAATTTACATGTAAAGTAGCTAGAAAAAGAAGAAGCAACAAACAGAAAACTAGCGGAAGGAAGGAAATAATAAAGATCAGAGCAAAGGGGAGCCTGAGTGGCTCAGTTGGTTAAGCAACTGACTTCAGCTCAGATCATGATCCTGGAGTCCTGGGATCAAGTCCTGCATCGGGCTCCCTGCTCAGCGGGGAGTCCGCTTCTCCCTCTCCCGCTCTCCCCTCTTATGTACTCTCTCTCTCTCATTCTCTCTCTCAAATAAATAAATAAAAATCTTTAAAAAATAAATAAAATCTTAAAAAAAAGATCAGAGCAGAAATAAGTGATATGGAAACTAAAAAATAAATAAATAAATAAAACAAAACAATAGATCAAATCAATGAAATCAGGATCTGGTTCTTTGAAAAAATGAACAAAACTGATAAACTTTATTTTAAAGATTTTATTTATTTGTTTGAGAGAGAGAGAGAGCACAAGTGTGGGGGGGGAGAGGGAGAGGGAGAAGCAGACTCCCCGCTGAGCATGGATCACATGTCCCTGGATCATGACCTGAGTTACGTCAGACACTTAACCAAATGAGCTACCCAGGAGCCCCGATATTGATAAACTTCCAACAAGACTCATTAAAAAAATAAAAAATAAATAGAGAGAAAGGACCCAAATAAACAAAACCACAAATGAAAAAGGAGAAATAACAACGAACACCACAGAAATACACACAATTATGAGAATATTATGAAAAATCATATGCCAACAAATTTTACAACCTAGAAGAAATGGATAAATTCTTATAAATATATCAACTACCACAACAGAAGCAGGAAGAAGCAGAAAATTTGAACAGATCAATAACCAGGAGTAAAATTGAATCTGTAATAAAAGAAACTCACAACAAACTCACAACAAACAAAATTCCAGGACCACACAGCTTCACAGGCAAATTCTACTAAACATTTAAAGAAGTGTTAACACCTATCTTCTCAAACTATTCCAAAAAATATAAGAAAGAAAACTTCCAAATTCATTCTATGAGGCCACTATCACCCTAATACCAAAACCAGATAAAGACACTACAAAAGAAAGATAATTACAGACCAATATGTCTGATGAACATAATGCAAAAACCCTCAACAAAATACTAACAAACAGAATTCAACAATACATTAAAAAAAATCACCCCCCCTTTTCACCATGATTAAGTGGCATTCATTACTGGGATGCAAGGGTAACTCAATATTCACAAATCAATCAACGTGATACATCACATCAATAAAAGACAGGATAAAAACCAAATGCATTTCAATGGATGCAGAAAAAGTATTTGACAAAGTACATCCACTCATGATTAAAAAAAAAAACAACTCAACAAAGTACGGTTAAAGGGAACATACCTTAACATAATAAAAGCAATATATGAAAAACCTATAGCTAACATCATACTCAGTAGGGAAATACTGATAGCTTTCCTGTTAAGGTCAGGAACAAGACAAGGCTGTCCACTCTCACCACTTTTATTAAACATGGTACTGGAAGTCTTAGTCACAGCAATCAGACAACAAAAAGAAATAAAACACATCCAAGTTGGTAAAGAAGAAGTAAAACCATCACTACTTGCAGATGACATGATAATATGTATTAAAAACCCAAAAGATTCCACCAAAAACTACTAGAACTTATAAATGAATACAGAAAAGTTGCAAGATAAAAATCAATGTACATAAATCTGTTGCATTTGTATTCACCGATAATGAAGCAGCACAAAGAGAAACTAATAAAACAATCCCATTTACAACTGCACCAAAAATAATAAAATACTTAAGAATAAAACATAATCAAGGAGTTGAGAGACCTTTACTCTGAAAACTATAAAACACTGATGAAAGAACTTGAAGATAAAAAAAAAAAGAAATTGAAGATGACACATGGAAATGGAAAGACATGCTCACGGTTTGGAAGAACAAATATTGTTAAAATTCCTATACTTCCCAAAGCAATCTACACATTTAACTCAATCACTATCAAAATACCAATAACATTTTTCACAGAACTAGAACAATCAGTCCTAAAATTTGCATGGAAACACAAAAGGCCACTGAATAGCCAAAGCAATCTTGAAAAAGAAAAATAAAACTGGTGGATACACAATGGAATATTATTCATCCATAAAAAGGAATGAAATCCTGCCATTTGCAACGGCATGGAGGGAGCTAGAGACTGTAATGCTAAGCAAAATAAGCCAGAGAAAAGAATAAGTCAGACAAAGACAAATACCATATGATTTCACTCATATATGGAATATAAGAAACAAAACAAATGAGTGAAAACAAAATACAGAGGTAAAGACATTCTTACCTATAGAGAACAAACTCAGGGTTATCAAGGGGAAGTGGGTGGAAAAGAATGGGTGATGGGGATTAAGGAGTGCATTTATCTTGATGAGCACTGAGTAATGTACAGAATTGTTAAGTCACTACATTGTGCACCTGAAACTAATCTAACACTGTGTGTTAACTATACTGAAATTAAAAAATAATAATAAAAAAATTCCCCCTCCTGATTGTGTACCCCATCTCCTAATACCCCGCCTAGAGGCGACCAGAGTTGTATATAATTATGTATCTTCCACAGCTACTTTATGCATATACTTTTATTTTCTTATCATTACTTGTAGCTTGTTCCTAATACGTCTCTTTAAAAAACAATGATGGATGGTTGGGGCGCCTGGGGGGCTCAGTTGGTTAAACATCTGCCTTCGGCTCAGGTCATGATCCCAGGGTCCTGGGATTGAGCCGCGCATTGGGCTCCTTGTTCAGGGGGAGCCTGCTTCTCCCTCTGCCTGCCGCTCCCCCTGCTTATGCTCTCTCTCTCTCTCTATCTCAAATAAATAAATAAGATATTTTAAAAAAATGATGGATGGGATATCTGTGTTCATATGATATTTTGCCCATACTGTATAAGTGTAGGTTACATTTCTGGAAGTAGAAGTGATAAGGCAAAGACATGTGTCTTTGTAATATAAAGATATTACCAATTTACCAGCAAAAATTTTCAATAAGCCATCGCCAACATTGGAGGAAAGTGGATTTTTCCCACATGTTCACCAACACAGCATCTCGCCAAGATTGTTAATCAATGCCCATATGAAAGCCTAGTGGGTATCCCTTTCCTGCTGTCATAAGGGGAAGTTGTTCCTCCATCCTGCACATATTTCTCTATCCTGAGGAAAATCAGGGGAATAAAATATAAAGGATAAAGAATTGAATTTAATGTGCAAAATCATCCAAAACAGACTATTTTAACCCAATTTAGTAGGTTGTTGAAATTAAAATGGGCAGAATGTTTGAACGAAAAGAAAGTCTGGATTAAATTCAGAAAATGCTGAAGAATGATTCCTATAATAATCATACCTTATTTATAATAAATGACAGAGCACCTGGAGAATGTGGGAAGTGCATTTTTCTTGAGTGTCCACATTTAAGTAAGATTACCTTTGTTATCCTGATATTTTCAGAGTTTGAACAATAAAAAAGAGGTCACTCTATGTTTACCACGAAACAAAGGCTTTAATAAAAGGGACTCAGAGATTTGTATAATCGTAGGAAAGGCTGCAGAGCTGCAGGTCTGGAAGACATCAACAGCTTCCTTGATCTGCATATGCAAAGCAGGTGTCTCCCCAGACCTGGC
Organism: Callorhinus ursinus; assembly: GCF_003265705.2. Classification (NCBI taxonomy): domain Eukaryota; kingdom Metazoa; phylum Chordata; class Mammalia; order Carnivora; family Otariidae; genus Callorhinus; species Callorhinus ursinus. The sequence continues at coordinate 2,054,686 of NW_027397122.1, read as the reverse complement.
CTACAAACCACTGTGGACCTCAGAAACCATGAAACTCAGCTTTCCTGGAGGGTCCAACCTTAAGTCCATGTGGGGACTGGGATTCAGGAATGATAGTCTACAAGTTCTCTTCAATAATGCATTTTTGGAATCAAAAGTGTGAAGCTGATTATACTTTTTCTTAACACTGTCTCATAAACATTCCCATAGTTTTAATATTCTTTTTTTAAAAAATATTTTATTTATTTATTTGTCAGAGAGAGAGAGCACAAGCAGGAGGGTGCGGCAGGCAGAGGGAGAAGCAGGCTCCTCTCTGAGCAGGGAGCCCGATGCGGGACTTGATCCCAGGACCCTGGGATCATGACCAGAGCCAAAGGCAGATGCTTAACTGACTGAGCCACCCAAGTGTCACTTTAATATTCTTTTTAACACATGACTTTTTATTGGCTTCTTCATCCAGTGAAATATTTTTGGACATGTTATTGTTTCTATTTTGTAACTGCTATAAATGATTTTGCAGTGGATAGTCTCATGTATTAATATTTTTATAGCACTGATTATTGCCTTCTTAGATATTCCTTAAAATGAAATGAAGAGACAAAAAGAGGAAAAGAATTCACAGGAGTGGATCAGAATAATTTGTAATTCCTTAACTGTATCTGAAAATTACTCTCAGGAACACTATATATTTTCATTTAAATGATCTAAAATACATACATATAAACAAACAAGAAACTGCTAACTTGATAGACAAACAATGGCATCACATTTCAATTTAAATGTTAGGCTCATTAATGAGGTTGGACAAATTTCTTACCCTTATTGCCTGCATTCCTTTAATATCTTAAAATTGTCGTCGGGATAATCAACATTGATAATGGATATTTTTTTGTCTGTATCTGGTTTTAATGAAATGTTATGTTGCACCTTGATTGTCAAACTTTGCTCATTCCACCGCAAGTATTCATAACAGGGTGACAGTAAGGTTCCAACATTCTTGCTGGTGAACTCTTGCAGAGATTCAGTGTGAGGGAGGGCCTCCAGTGAGTGGAAAGTGTTTCCAGGGAATGTTCGCCTCAGGGTTGCAAATCACAGTTCCAAGCTTTATGTGTAACAGCACACAAGCCTTGGAGATTTTTCATTTAGGATGATGAGCATGTGTTCCCACTTCTTAAAACAAAAATAAGGTAAACAATATGTTTTTATGTTTCTGTCTTCTTTTTGAGGCATAATAACGCCATACATTTACTTACCCATATTTACTCAGTTGTATTTAAAATATCGTCATGCCTTATTTGCTGTGACTTCTTTAAGAGGGGAATAAAATTTTCCAGCACTCTTTCCTGAACAGCCTTTCTTCAAATTTGGGGAAGCTGAAGCTAGTTCCAATATGATCAGTGAGTTGTTAAACAATTAGCAGGAACATCTTTCAATGTAATTCAGTTAGAGCTGGAAAATGATCTCTGAAATGTGTTTATTAAATTGTAACATTCTTATTTCTGTGAGGAAGTTTGGTATAAGCCAAAATGATCACTAGATGTCTCCAATGGGAAATTATTCATTGCTCCGGGCATACATTTTCAGGTTGCCTTTCATTACCTTTGAACTATTTTATAATTTTGTGTAAATAACTGATAGCGATGCAATATAATTCTTGCTTATGGACTTATAAATTAATTCTGTTCTTTGGAGATTCTATTCACTCTCTCATCCAGAAGCCTCCCTAAAACCTTTTCCTCCATCCCAAAAAAGTCAGTTTTGAGTCTACAGAAAAATGCATATCCTCTTCTCTCTGTATATAGATGATGTAGATATATATCTATATATGGATATATAGAGAAGGAGGGATGCTTTCAGAGGGCAGCATTATTTACCTCCATAGTCAAGACATGTTTCTCAGTTATCCAAGAGACATAAAACTGCCATGAGGGGGAGGCTGGCAATGGGGACTCTGTGGCTCCTCTGTGTTGGATGATGTGATCTTCAGTGAACCAGCCTGTGGCTCTATATCTTTATCTATAAATACTTATATGTAGATACAGATGTATATAGATGTATATAGGGATATATATCTACATATAGGTACATATATTTCTCTGACTTATCCTTTGACTCTGTTGGTACATTTGCCTGGTTTCCTCAATATAGAGTTAAAATCCTTAACAAGAGCTTTATGTTATATATTATGGATATGTGTATGTATATATATATGTGTATATATAAAAATATATATTAGAGTCATGATTTTATGAATTTTGTTAAATTATCTTTTAGCCTTCCATTTTGTTATTTTTCTGATTTTATCATTCAGTTCTTGTGGGACAAGATTTATGGGACTAGATTTAAATCTGCTTTGGGGAAAGGGATCATTATCGCCATTATTTACATCATCTGTTTTCATTAAGATAAAAGCAAAGGGCTAATTATGGAATAATGCAAATGATCCCACAATGAAGATGTGCTTAGGATCCCCTCCCCCATTCCAGGTATCCTGCAGTGTGCCTTTCAGCTATATTTGCTTCCAATTAGAAACAACTTCAACCAGATATTTCCTTATGGATCCTTGAAAAATGGCCTAAAGATTTACCATTTTCTATATCTTACAATAATTAGACTCCTACCAGAGCCATTGCTAATTATTTCCAAAATTAATTAGAGTAATGGCTGTATAGAACACAACTATTTTATGATGTGGAACCAAACAGCAGATTTTTAGTACAGACACTCTTAGAGAGAGGGTATGCATAGACAGAGAGCTACATAAGTAGGAGTCATTTGGGAGGTCTTCCGTTCCAAAGGGGCAGGTGTACCTGGAATCACCCAGAGGGTAGATGACATGTGATGTGTTGGTAGGACACAAAGCATGCTGGGGGGTACAGGGGGTACATGCTGGGTAAAGACAGGTCTTCTGTGGGAACTAGTTAAAGGGATGGAGGGGCTTTGAATCCCATACCTAAGAACTGGCACCTCATTAAACAACCTGAGACAACTACATAAATATAGTCTGTTGTTAATATAACAAATTGGCAAAATAATTGAGGAAGCAAGACCAGGGCATAAAAACCAGTACAGAGCCTGGGTGGCTCAGTCGGTTGAGAGTCTGCCTTTGGCTCAGGTCATGATCCCAGGGTCCTGGGATCGAGTCCCGAGTTGGGCTCCCTGCTCAGTGAGGAGTCTCTCTCTCTCTCTCTCTCTCTCTCCCTCTCCCTCTGTGTGTGCTCTCTCTCTCTCTCTCTCTAGCTCTTACTCCCTCTCAAATAAATAAATAAAATCTTTATTTAGGGCGCCTGGGTGGCTCAGTCAGTTAAGCGTCTGCCTTCGGCTCAAGTCATGATCCCGGGGTCCTGGGATCGAGTCCCGCATCGGGCTCTCTGCTTGGCAGGAAACTTGCTTCTCCCTCTCCCACTCCCCCTGCTTGTGTTTCCTCTCTTGCTGTGTCTCTCTCTGTCAAATAAATAAATAAAATCTTTAAAAAATAATAAATAAAATCTTTATTTAAAAAAAACAGTTCAGAGAATTTATAGGACAGACAGACCAATTGGGAAGATTGTCAGGTGAAAATATAATTAGATTGGGGAAAATTGACATTTAAGATGAAATCTTTTTTTTTTAAGATTTATTTATTTATTTGGGGGGGCAGAGGGAGAGGGAGAGAGAGAATCCCAAGCACACTCCCCACTGAGCATGGAGACCAACACAGGGCTTAACATGGGGCTTGATCTTGTGACCCTGAGATCATGATCTGAGCTAAAATTGAGTCAGAACCTTAACTGACTAAGCCACCCAGATGCCCCAAGATGAAATCTTAAATTAGTCCATTTTATTTTACAGAGGGGGTACATTCAGAGTCTTTTGAGGGAATCTGATTCCTCTAGGCAGAAGGTGAAATAAAAGTTAATTGATCAATGACCAATCAATCAATCTACAAATGCCAAATTCAGTCACCTCAGGTCGACCCACTGCAGGTAGCATCTTCCAACACTTCAGAGCCACACAGATTCCCTATTGCCAGGCTGTCCCTTGTGGCACTTTTATGTCTCTGGGACAACTGAGAAGTATATCTTTACTATGAAGGTAATAAATGCTGTCCTGTGAAAGTCTCTCTCTTTTTTATTTTTAGATAATGTAAAAACTCAGGTTTATTCAAGTCCTTCATGTTCAGATTATGTAAATGTGTTAAAAACTTAACTCAATTCCTGTTTATTGTTAATAACCTCATCTTTTTTTTTTAACTTTGAGGACATGTTTTCATATGATCTTTACAATCATACTATCTGATGAGGCAACATTTAGACACATTCAGGTCTGAAAACAAGATCTCCATTCCATGTCTCTGTGAATCAAAAAACAAGTATATTTTGGAGATTCCTTCTATTTTCCTGCTTGTAGGCACATCAATGGAAATAAACTGGAAATATTCCTTTGAGATGCAATTGTTCTTATATGTATCTATTCACCCAAATATCGTCATTCAGCACATACATTGTACGAGATAACACAACACACTATAAATACATCAAGCAAAATAGACATGTGTCCAATAGAACTTACACTCCTAATGGGGTAAAACGATAACAGTGACACATATTCAAAAGAAACTTGTTTAAGGTGCTATACAAGTTGATTAGCATTTGAAGTGGGAGGTAAAGATAACTATGATTTAGTACATTTTCTTTTTTTTTAAAGATTTTATTTATTTATTTGAGAGAGAGAGAATGAGAGACAGAGAGCACGAGAGGGAAGAGGGTCAGAGGGAGAAGCAGACTCCCCACCGAGCAGGGAGCCCGATGCGGGACTCGATCCCGGGACTCCAGGATCATGACCTGAGCCGAAGGCAGTCGCTTAACTGACTGAGCCACCCAGGTACCCCTCTACAGGATATTTCTGTTTGAGTTTTATTTTTTTTATGTTACCTTTGTGGATTAGACCCAGAAAACATTGGTTTGAGTCATACACAGAATCGTCTACCTATTAAAAGAAAGAAAGAAAAAAAAAGCATTGATTTGTACCTTTTTTTTAAAGATTTTATTTATTTATTTGAGAGGGAGAGTGAGAGAGAACATGAGAGGTGAGAGGGTCCAAGGGAGAAGCAGACTCCCCGCTGAGCAGGGAGCCCGATGTGGGACTCGATCCCAGGACTCCAGGATCATGACCTGAGCCGAAGGCAGCCGCCCAACCAACTGAGCCACCCAGGCGCCCTGATTTAGTACATTTTCTACCTTATGTAATACATTTTGGGGGGAATGGCCAAGTAGGATAAGATTTCCACTTCTAACATAAGCTAATCTCTACATATTGACTGCTATGTATGGAAAATATGCTTGCAAAGACCAACTATGAAAAATCAGCTCATTACCAAAGTGATCTGTAAACATTTCCAGAGGGTAAGATTGGTTGATAAAAATACAAATGCATTTAGATGTATTTCATATGAACATTATTTAAGGTTGTGCGCAGCGGGGGGAAGATGTCATGTATTTAATCCTTCCAGGCAATGTCAGATCGAGATATTTTTTCAATGTCAACATAACCTTCCAATTCATAGTTCTGTATAACACTATTGATAACACGGCTGTGATCTTCTTGATGGATTCCCTTCTTTAGGAAATTTCAGCTATAAGAGTGAAGGCTGTTGGGAGTGTCATTAATATCTCATCTCATATACTGGGAAGTTTTGCCCTCTGTCTTTTCCTCAGTGAGCTGATGCAAGGCAAACAGATGTAAAGGTGACAAACACAGCATCTGCCCCTTTGGTTCCCAACATTCCCTAGATAAGCCACAAAGCCAGAGGGAATGTGCATCCTGGCTTCTGGGAAGCATTTTAAGATGTGATGTACACAGCCATCTGTGAAATATGATAGGTCATTTCTATCCACATATTGTATTTTACATCTGGCTTAGGTAAACATCTCATCTTTCATTTTACATTACTGACTAAAACAACTGGACCATAGCTTACAATTGCCTTAAAAATGTATTGGTGATTAGGAAGTAAATCTGTGGTGGTGGTGGTGGGGTGGGTTTTGTATGTTCTCTAAGAAAACTCATGACTGATTTCTTCCTCAATTACAAGATGTGTCTTCTAAAAGCAAAACTTTAAAATTTAGATCATTCTTTTTAATGTAAAGGAGAAAATTTTGGGAAAATACTGTAATATCATTTCTACAAATTTTGCTCTTTTCAATCAACATGAAAATAATATCCAGAAGCACTGGGTTTATATAATGGATAAGTCAGATGTGATGAGAAATAGATTAGGGATGATTAAAAATAACATAAATATTTAGTTGTGGAAGGGTATGTATATCCTTTGTTGTAAAATTCTCCTGAGTCATTTCAGCTCCAAGATTCCAGCCCCTCCTTTACTCTAGGGTGCACATCTCAGCTCAGTTCTGAAAATATTAATGCATTTCTTTTCAGCAGGTATTCATCAACCATATTATGTTCCAGGCACTGTGCTAAGTATTGTAGCTAGTGAAGTTGACCAGAGGGACTCATACCTTCTGTAATTCCATTTGCGGTCTAGAGGCAAACAGAACAAAACAAGCAATTTACATGATAAGGTAATGTAATAAGTCTCTTATATGGAAGGTGAAGTCTATGATGGAAGTCCATAGCCAGGGCTGCTAACTCAGTGTAGGAAAGTACAGGAAGGCTTCTAAGTTGGGGCTTGAAAGAATACTAAAGAAGATTGCTAAAAGCATTTTTTAGTCATGTGTGATGTCCTGAATAGTCTAGGAAATAAAATACACTCATATATATATATATATATATATATATATATATATATATATATATACATATATAAGATTATTGTGACTAAAACCTAGATTTCAAGGATGGCATAGTGAGCTAAAGTTGTAGGAAAAACCAAAAGCATGTTAAGAAATTTGAAACTTTTTCTAAACTAGTGGGATGCTATTTTCAGTCACCCTGTGCCTATGTCAAAATGCTTAGTAACCATGAACTCGGGAATGAATAAAGCAGGAGGAGCCTGCAAAGGAAGCTAAGAACTATAGGTTTGAGAGGTCCCCAGAACAGGATAACATGAGAATGCTCTGATGGAGGCCCCCAGGAAAGAACTTATTTCAAGAGCTCAAGAGCAGACAAGAGTGACAGTTCCATGGGAAGATCTAGCAAAATAGAGATCCATTGTGTTCATTGGAATAATTAATTCCAAAGTATTGGCATTCTCAGGAAGTCAGGTTCAGTGAAGTGCTAGGGTTACATTGTTAAGTCAAAGGAAAGGAGTAGACAAGAATGAAATAGAATGAACCAGGACAGGGAAGAACAGATGCTGTAACTCAAAGACAGAAGGCACAGAGAGGCCAGGCAGAGACAATTCCAGGGCAACAATGGGGGAAGATCAGTCCCAGATTGAAGAAGAGATATTGTGATGGTTTTATGTGTCAACTTGACTGGACTAAGGATGTTCACTCCTTAACTGTTTATAGCTGTTAAAACGTGATTTCTGAGTGTGTCTGTGAGGATGTCTCCAGAGGAATTAGCATCTGCATCTAGAGACTGAGGAAAGAAGATCCCCCTCACCAGTGCAAATGGGCATCATCCAATCCATTCAGGGCCTAAATAGAACAAAAATGTGAAGGAAGGGCAAATTTCCTTTCTTCTTGAGTTAGTACATCCATCTTCTTCTGCCCTCAGCTTTTGACTCCCCTGGTTCTCAGACCTTCAAACTTTAGCTGAACTACACCATCAGCTTTCCTTGTTCTCCAGCTTGTAGACAGCAGACGGTGGGACTTTCTGGTTTCCATATTAAATTCCTATAATCAATTTTCATATATGCTGTTGGTTATATATCTATTTATATCTACACATATCCTATTGGTTCTCTTTCTTTGGAGAACTCTGAGTAATACAGATATCTAGAATTTCATTGTTTCCAAAGCAGTTCTATTTCTGTGACTGATGATATAAAGTGAAAAGGATTCCATGTAAGTTGCCCCTCTTACTTCTGCTAATAGAAACTCAGGTAATATCCTAAGAGTGAGTATGGATATAAGTAGTAATGGAAAAATTAAAGATATTAAACAATTGAAATAACTTTGTGGAGAAAAGGAGGGAGATCTAGTACTTCTGTTAATAGAAAATCAGGTAATATCCTAAGAGTGAGTATGGGCATAAGTAGTAATGGAAAATTAAAGATATTAAACAATTAAAATAATTTTGTGGAGAAAAGGAGGGAAATCAATTACACTTAGTAAGTGTATTTGCTAAGATGCATATCCATTTGGATGTTATACAGACCTGAAATTACAGTGACTTACCTTATATAGAAGGGTCTTTGTCTTTATGTATCAATCGATAATGCTGTTTAAACCACTATGGCAAGTAATTATTTTTTTTTCAGTTCATCACAGGAAGATCATTTTGGGAAACACAATAAAAAATATATCAGGGAAGTCAAGTGGCTATGAACATTTTTAATGTAGTACTCTTACTTGTTTTACATTCCGTATGATGAGTTGGGGATACTGTGTAGATTGCCACTCATCTGTAGACTACACTTAGCTAAAACAAGGCGGTTTTTAAAGGGTATGGTAATTCTGCTTCATCAGTTCATTCTGGGACTCAGGCTTCTTCTGTCTTGGGGATCCTCATCTCATAGATGAACTCACCTACAAGGAAGATAAAGAATGGTGGCCCATTGAAAATTAAAAGAAATTCTTATTCTCTGAGGGAAGATATTAAATGACAAACATGGTCTCTGGCACAAAGCATAATAAAAAAAAAAAAAAGTCAACCCCAGTGTGGAGTGTAACACAATGTTTGGTGACCATGAGTTTAGAGTGTCTCTGTTTTTTATGAGTATGAAATTTTTGTCAGCTTAACTCAACAACCTGGCTGCAAGTATGGAGTCAACTCTCCACTGGATTCCTCTAGAACATGACTGTTGACAGATATATCAGAGGGGAAAGGAGACAGGAGAGGTTAAGGTAGTGGCAAAAAGAATGATCAAACTTCTGCAGTTGGGAGTCTAAGCAGATACTGTCAATGAATGCTATGTGAGAATAAATTGGAAAGATTGGTAGACTGATCCTCATATAGAGCTTGAAACATCAATCTATTGGAAAGAATTGATGAAGCAATTTGGAATAGAGGTCATGATTACAGAGTGGAATATATGGGTTTAGTATTTCAGGTGGTAACAAGAACAAAGTAGTGTGAGGTTGGTAGTGTGAACACGTAGAGGTACAGAAATTGGGTGAAATGGATCACTGGAGATAACGAGGTAGAAAGCCAGTGTGTCTGAAGTTGTTGAATGGGTCATGAACCTGAGTCTTCAAATCATTCAGAATGATAGAAAGGCTGTAAGTACAGTATAGAGCAAGTCCACAAGACATGTGCTAATGTTTTAGTGACTGAAAAGTAGCCAAGTAGGCAATAGATGACAAAAAGGAGAAAAAAGAGCACTGAGTAGCAAAATAAATTAAAAAGTGAGAATGTTTATATATGTATTTGTTTCAGAGAATGGTAGAATAGGGGTTGTCTGGAATTGGCAGCAACAAGCTGGGTGAGGGATGAACAAGCCTAGAGGGTTGGGACAAAAGCCTTGTGAGTGGATGACTGTCTTTTATTTCATGTGGTAATTAAGCTCAAGAACATAATGTGTGGTGGTTTTAGCTGACTGCCAGGAATATTTGTCTCAACAACCCCTTAAAGGTGGATTAAGGCATAGAGGAAGAGCCAAGGCTCCTGTTCCTCGGAAGGGTTAAACTGTCCCTTGAAAGATTTTGACTGATGGAAATAACATATATATATATATATGGAGAGAGGGGTGGCCAAGAGGCTATCTTTCCCAGACAAAGGCAAAAGTCTGAACAGGATTCTTGGCATGATTGTTAAGGATGATGTAATTGGGCTATGGTAGAAAATGTCTGACATACCTGTTTTCTCTCCTTCTCTCACCTGACATAATGATTCCTTTATTTTTCTGACAACTTGAGACAGAGTTTTTCATTTTTCTTTTTAAAATATGGTCTCTATTAAATGCAATGGCTAAGCAATATCCATCTATACCTGAGCTGGTAATATACATTAACTAGTATATGTCTGAAGTCTGGAGCTGACATTGTTCTGTTAATGAAGTTGGAAAGTGAATTTTTGGCAATCTAAATCAATGGCAGTATAGGGAGTTCTGGATATCTGTTACAGTAAATAAAGAATTTTCCCCTGATTTTCTTCTTATTCTTAGCAGGGAAGAATTAGTGAGATTCAATTATAACTTGTTTTTACCTTATTTGTGGTACAAATGGACAAGTTCCATACACACTTAATCTAATTAAATGAGAAATCTCTCTTTTCAGGCAATACGAGGTATTTACTCAATACTGTGCTAACAAATGTTTACATGGCTCTCTAGGGAAAAAATGTATGTGTGTTATTATAAATAACTTTATTATAAATTTTATTATAAACTTTATCTAAATTTATTATAAATGTTACTGTTTTAAGAATGTGTAGCACTCTATTTCCAAATAATTATAAAAATTTAGAATACCTTTTATAATAAATTCCTACAGCCAATGGATTATTGTCATTGATTTTGGCTGAATTCTTGTATGTGTAACCTGTCTATCGTGCAATTTAACCATTGAATAATAAAATCAGACTACAAAGAAATGCTTGACTACTACCTAATTCAGCACTTATGTCATCAATGGATGAATCCAGTCTTAACATGAATATTTTATGTTAAAAGTGTGATGAAAGAGAAACAAAGAGGAATATGTTGGACCTTCACTTACTTCTCAATGAAATTAGCAACTTTTTTTGTTGAGTAAGATCACAGTTTCCAAATACTGATATATTTCCTCACTTTCTGGAACTGTATTCACAATGTAATGGCTGAAGACATAACACAATTTTAAGTTTAATCTGAATTATTGATATTTTATCGTTCATGTTTTTAAGTCCAAACAATAGACAAAATGATAAATTAACCCCTGGTTTTGGCATTTGAAAAATCTCTGTGATAATGTACTCCCATTAGGACTGATTTCAGTGACAACATGGCTTCACTAAATTTACAGGTGGGATAAGATTCCCAATGGCCCACCGTTCTGTACTATTTCCACCATATAGAAACAATAGATGTAAATCTATTCTCAAGGGCATGTATGTAGTAAAATGCTGCAGAACAATTAGGGAGTAATACATCTTTATTATTCATTACCTTTGATGTTAGTATAATTTATTTAATTTTATGTTTATGCAATTTATATTTGATAACAACTGTTTAAAACCTGGCTTGTGAAATTCTTGAAAATTTATCAGTTGTCTCTTTGAGGTGACGTGAACCAGCTCCATCACATCATTGGCTTATCTTATTTAAAAGCAATGGCTAAAATCTAATAGTTGTTCCATTTTGCAAAGAGGAAAGTTGTTCTAAGATGGTGTAAAGGGTCCAGACCTGTATGGTCTCAGTAACTTCCTTGATGTAAGCGTGTGGCTCACATGAAGGGTGAGTGGGAAACAATGTCTATATGGGAGATGAGGAAAAGCCTGGTCTCATTAAGGATTAGTCTCCAAGCTATTATGCATCATGGAGGAGTCGTTAGTCCTTCAGAACGCAACTTGGATTCTTGGTTCTGCCATTTGCCACCTCTGTGACTCTGGGCAAGTTGTTCAACTTGTATTTCTGTTTTCTGACCTATTCCATGTAAGTATTGTAGCACACCCTACAAATTCCTTCTAAAATTTTGATAAGTTAATATGTAAATTTTAACTTATGTACTGTGTGGTAGCCACTACTAGGAAATATTCAGATCAATAAAACCCCTACATTTTCCCCAAAATCTGCATATATCTTTCTCTTTACTTTCTGATTCTAGAATTTTCCAGGTTTGGTGTTTTGTTTTGTTTTGCTTGTATTTTGCAGGAAACAAAGTTTGAATATACAATCATTTTGTGTAAACCATGCTAATGATGAAGTTAATTGAACAAAAGAAAATTGGCTTTAGGGAAAATGTCTTAGAAGACAGAAAAATATTGTAAATAACTCTCGTAGAGCAATTGCCCATAGCAGTGCAAATATTATGATGTAAGGGTTTTGATACAACCACGTACAATCATGTCACTGATATCTAGTCATTCCATTCTAGAGGCTTTGTCTCTCTGAACATCAGTTTCTTCACTTATATAAAGATTTCATTTTATTTGTAAATATGTCAATATTTATCTGCAAAGGGTAAAATACATTTTTATTGAGAAATATAATCAAGATATCATTGTCACTATGAAAAGAAAATTAGCAATGCTTTCTTAGTCATAATAAGTATTTCACAGGATTATTTTAGGAATAAGAACTAATGAATGAAAAATTACTCCACATTATGGCCTTTAAGGACATTTATTAATATAATTATTGTTACTAGATGCAAATATTTTACTTCCATCTAAAATATAATGACAAGATTGTTTACACCTACCTCATTCAGATAGTTACCAGGAGTAATATTCCTGAAAATTTCTCTCATAATGAATTGTTTTTCTCTAGAAATATCATTGCATTGTTACTGGAATTTTAGGCAAATAAGGTTGCAAAGAGTATCAAATAAGTTTCCAAAGTCATAAAACTCTGACACCTGTTGCAGTCTATTTAACTTGATTTATGTTCCCATGAGAATACTGTCAGCAAAGTGTAGGGGATTATTCACCCATATTTTCATGTAAAATTAAGACAACTGAAGAGAACATCCCTGAGTTCTTTTATTTTCAGCATTACAGATTGTATAGTGTGATTATTTTATCACCTATTATAAGAAATTCATTGTTTTTTCTATCAACAGGTTTAAATTTACCTCCCCCAAATGCATAAAATTTGTAATGCTTTGAGCCTGTCCCAAATTTGGCTTTCTCTGTCCCTTTTGAACTGTCTTCCACTCTTGACAGTGGTGCTCCATAGACTGATAATTCAACCTGACTCATATTATCAAGTCTAGGATAGCATTTGCCTATTTAATTACAATCTACGGGTATTGTGACAATTAGTCTAATTGTTTCATGATAAAATTCATATTGTAAAAAGAATATCTACTGTGGTCATGACTGTTAATATAGGCTAATGCTTATGCTTATAAAAGAAACAAAAATGGTAACTTATTATTCATAATTGTAGCTCACTTGGGCTTCTGTGTTGCCTAAAATTAGAGCTCACTGGAGTTAACCAATAAGGGCTCAACATTTGTCAGTCTCATGAGCTTCCTCTGAAGATTGAGACTTAAAGCCACAAATACCATGTATAAAATAACTTAGATGCAGATAGAGGATACAAATGCTGTTCTTTTTGTTTGATTTCTTTTAGATTTCCTTGTGAAGAAATGGAGCAAATGAGAGAGACTTTGGTTTATTTTTATCTTTTTCTGCTCAACTTTAATTACCTAGTAAATTCCCAAGGCATTTTCAGGCTGCACAGGAAGGCTATCAAAGTAGTTCAGTTTTCAAACAGGTTTCTGAAAACTTGAATTGTTAAAATATATTTTGGAACATATCTTTTGTAATGATTGCTATTTCTTAAATGTGATTATATTTATTTTTCCAAAAAAAATAACTATTACCATTCATAATTAAATATTTCTGCCTCTTAGCCAGCTATAAAGAAGTCACAATTTCATGACAAATTCATCCATATATTCCAAAAACTGGGTAAACTACTCACCCCACCCTTTATGTCCCACTTATAGTGGAGCACATTGGATTCCACCTAAAAATTAAATTAATGATATATAATCTTATTATTAAAGTTAGGCTACCACTACCATAGGTATGTGTTATTATTCTCAAATATATGTGGATCAAAAAGGAATTATGGCTATTATATTCAACATTCAACAACCATTGTTTGCTGCTCAACTGAATCCCTTGGAAAGAAGATAGAGAAAAAAAATGTATACTTCATCCATACAGGACATGAAAATCCAGCTCATTTACACATTGTTCTTCCTCCAAAGGTGAAGCACGCACTGAAATTTTGGACAGATCCAGAACGCTAAATCAGCTAAAACTATTCATAAGTATAATTGCTGACTCACTGAATGTAAGTGGCTGGTTTCACTCACAAGGCAAGACCTGTGGGGTGTGGGTGGCTTTTTCAGCCTCTCACTCACTGTGCTCTGTCTTCCTTCCCAGGACCACACAATCCCCTGGCTAGCTGCTCGCTCTGAGGCTTTCCAGCCCCTTACCATGTTTCAGTGGCTGGCATCCACAGATATCACCTTTCTCCATTTCTCATAAAGGTGGCATGCACAAAAACTAATAACAAGCAAAATATTTGACATATAAGCAGTACATTTATATAAAGTAAAAAAAAAAGCTCACTCTTGAGTGTTTGTTTTCAATGCAAAAGTTATCTTGTAATAACTGTTTAGGCTTGGCATCTGCAGGACTTTAACCATTGCTTATGACAGGGAAAGGACAGAGAAAAAAGAAGGTAAAAATTTATGTTATATCCCTAATAGAAAACGATCAAATATTGAAAGGAGAAATGAAACCAATGTTATTTGCTTTCGAGTGAGAAAGATGGCTCAGGTTATTTCTGTTTATATGACCATGCAAATCAACTGTGTCGTAGTACATATTTAAAGACAGTAATTATTTATATTGATTGGCACGATTTCTTTGCCTTTCCCATCACTTTATATGTGAATACATTTCTCTTCTGTATGTGACTCTTATTTATGAGGTTAATTACTTTTTTATTTAGAGTCACCTGGGATGAAAAATCCAATATTTTTTCTAGGACAAGCCTGACCCTTGGAAGAGCTTGTGTATATAGATACAGAATAAGGAGACCTCTAAACAACTGCACATTTAGATTGTTCACTGTATCTACATACGATGGCTCACTATTAATGCTCCATAGAGAGTTCCCAAAGAAATGTTTACAATTTAGTTTCAGCTCCAACATCTATTATTTGCTTTTAAAAGTGATATTATTAGCTCCATCTTGGTAATGCTTGACAATGATCATTTATCAATACTGCGTTTATCCCTGTGTATCTCAAGACATTATAGCACACATAATTTCTAACTACTTTGCATTCAGTCCTCAGAGTCCCAACATATTGATTAAATGTTGGTCACCAATAATTTATAAATTTATAAGTAAAAATGTAAGGACCAGTCCCTGATCAAAAGGTCAAATTTATAAGTATACTGTTTATTTTATAT
The DNA here is from genome assembly GCF_003265705.2 of Callorhinus ursinus. Lineage (NCBI taxonomy): Eukaryota > Metazoa > Chordata > Mammalia > Carnivora > Otariidae > Callorhinus > Callorhinus ursinus. The sequence goes on along the minus strand of NW_027397122.1, from coordinate 2,039,518 downwards.
TTATTCTTTTTTTGGAGATTATAAAATTAATGAGATTCTTTGTTGATCCTAAACCTCTCCATGAATATTATCATTAGTTAAACCAGTTATTAGTAACAACAAATATTAAATAATTTTGGCTGGAAATTATATATTGTTGGGGAATTCTTAAATTATTTGGGGGTCAAGATAAATTAAGAAAATAAATTTTCATGAAGTCCTCATTTTTTCTTTTTATGCTGTATAGGTTAAACAAGAAGTTCTTAAATTTAATAGAAGTATGTAAAAATACTATAAAATGTTTGGCTAATAACTTATGGCACTAGGCATAATTTTAGCTTATATTGAGGAAGTTTCCTTGTCCTCCAAATATGGAAAACAAGAGGTAATCTAGGTAATATTTAAGAATAGCAAAATTATTGCTTTTTAAATTACAGTCAGGCATGAATTCTCTACAGTCCTCTCCACCAAAGGGAATTTTTTGTTTGGAGAACTAGCTGCAGTCTTAATCATAAATGTTCTTGTGTAGTTGTGTGATTGAATTCTTATCAGAGTATCTGGCTGTTATTATCAAGGCTGGCTTCCTTCTCCTTACTCAGGCGGCCACTGTAACAGGCTGAATAATGACCACCCAAAGATTTTAAATTCTTATCAATCCAACCTTCGAATGTTACCTTGTGAGAAAATAGTCTTTGCAGAAGCAATTAAGTTTCTTGAGACAGGAGATTATTTTGGATTATCTGGGTGGGCTTTAAATCAAATCACATTTGTTCTTACAGGAGAGGCAGAGGGAGATTTGTCACATGGAGAAGAGGAGAAGGCAATGTGCCACTAAGGCAGAGACTGCAGTGAGGCAGCTGAAGCCAAAGAATGTCATCAGCCAAAAGAAACCTGAACAAGCAAGGAATGGAGTTTCCTCTAGAGCCTCCAAAGTAAGCACAGCCCAGTCCAGACCTTGATCTCCACCCATTGGAACTGAGGTCAGACTTCCAGCATCCAGAACCTTAAGAAAATAAACTTCTATTATTTTAAGCCACTAAAGTTGATGTAACTTGTTACAGTAGCTTCAGGAAATTAATACCATCACCATCCGGCACTCAGTTGTGAATGAATAGTCTAAAAACCGTTGAGTGCTACCTTGTGAATAACCAAAAAGAGAAACATCACATGATTTTACCATATTATTACACTTTCTAACGTAACTGAACCGAGTATTGAAACAACTAAATAATCAGTAATAACTGCTTATTAATCATTTTGTATTAAGAACTCATAAGAAAATATCATTTATCTAAACACAAAAACATAGGTACTTTTAAGATTATATGTTACTTAAAATGCTTAAATGTCACTAGTTCTTAATGATAAAAATAATACATGCAATCTATGAAAGAAAAAACAGCACACAATTAGAACTAGAATGTCTCCATACATATCTGTATCCCCCATTCCAAGCACCCAGTGTGTCATCACAGATACTAACAGTCAACTGTTGTGTGTTTGTGTTTGTATTCTAGATGTGTAAATGTACATACTGCTATCCATGTACTAGGGAGAGAGTTGTGTTCTTTAAGGGATCACATCAGAACTTTACCTAACCTAAATTAGGAGATGCTTTCAATGGGTTTCATCTGTGAATAATCATGCCTTCTTCCTGCATTCCCACTTCCAGGCTATTGTGCTTGCTTAGTTGAGTCTGTTTTAATAATTTAAGGTATCTCTAAGTCCCTTCAGAGAAAATCAAAAGAAAAAGAAAGAAAGAAAGAAAAACACTTTTGGTTTCTCTTACTTATTACTCCCATTACCCATTGCTGTTAAGGTCTTCTTTACCCTTCTTTCTTCTTTACATTAAGGAACTGTCTTAAGGACCTGATGAATCTATCTCTACACAGCAGGAGAACTCCAGAAGTGGGTGCTACAAAATAGATCCCCCATATGTAAAGGGATGCTGAAGACATCCAGCAAGCCCTGATGTAGTGTCTGGCTTCCCTGCCGACTTTACCGCTGATGATTCCATGTGCGTTACAGAAGCTAAGTACTGCTTCAGTCCATCTTCAATACTTCTCCAGTCTTCTGCCAATCCCCATCCCACCAACTCCTCCTATGTGTATGGACCGTTCAAGACAGTTCTTTTGCTATAAATACAATCACACACTCACAAACAAAATATTTTTGCTTGTTTTTGTACCTTATCATATCTCCCAAACATCCTCCCTTATCAAAGATGGTCAAATAAACTGGAAGGTCTTTCTGTGACTCCTAGAGTAAAAGCTAGCTGAGATCAGTGACCTGTTCATCCACTGGGAGTGGTGTGCCCAAATTCAACCTCTCACAGTATCTGTGGCTTCCTCTCACACAGAGTGGTCGGGGTGGGGGGAATATTATGCTCACTAGACGTCATGACTTACAGGTGCTGGAATGATGCTCTAATGAATAGCTGTCACTCACACTTGGACTGCATGTCATTAAAGGATTCTGATCACTCTTCCACTAAGAAGGATATTTTCTTACCCCCAGTGTTTGTGCTTAGCAAGGGTCAGTGTTCAGTATTGCTCCCATAGAACCAAGTCTTCTTCAGACAACCCTCTTGCTTCCCTGGAGCTATAGGAGGATGGTGAATCTTTGCTTCCTCTTCTTTTGCTTTTCTTGGCCTGGCCAGAGTCATCATTCCTCCAATAAAGCCAAACATTAAATCTGTAGTGGAATTTATACCACATCCTTCTACACAGCCAGTGGTGACCAAGGGAGGGTCTACCCTCATGGCATCGGCACTTGTAACTTCCAGTATAATTCTAGAGACTGTAGAGTAAGCTGCTTTGTAAAGTACACTTTAATTATTTAATCATTTTGTTTTATATCATGTCTTAATCTCATGTCCATGTATGAGATATGCACATATATATGGGTTGTGTGTGTATATACACACATGTACATATACATATGTATGCTTATATATGTGTGTATACACAAACAAAAATATGGGTTTAATTTCCAGATGTTGAAACAAGATAATCTATTTTCCTGTTCCAAAGATCTTGATGCATTAATCTGTGTAGGTCTCCAGCAGGATTTGTCAAGGGTATTCATCTCTCTTCACTTATAAGAATTTATTTTACTTTTTTCTAATTATTTAAAATAATCCTTTAAAAATACTTTTGAACATGAAAAATACAACAGAAGAAATAAAACTACATAATCACAATCCCTACATAGTTATTCTCATCACATTTTGTCCCAAGAATTTTAAGCTCCATATTTTACACAGCTGAGATGATATACATTTAATTTTGTAAGCTGCTATTTTAATTTAATTTTTAGTATAATCCTCTTTCATTTTGTTAGAAACTCTTGTGTAATTATTATTTTATTGGGTTTTATAATACAGTGTTTTATATGGGCATGAAGACTTACTTGGCCATGCCTATATTTTTAGATATTTTTATTATTTCAACATTTTCATTATAAATAGCACAAAGAATACATTAGTGCAAGAAATATTTTCTTTATTTTAGATAACTTTTAAGATATATTTTTATTTGATAATGTCAAAATAATTGGCAGCAAACTTGCACCATGTATACTCCCATTTGAATTTTGTGTTCTTATTTCACCGTCCTTGCTATCAGTTTGCTTCTGTACACACATGCACACATATACACGTGACATAGAAAAAAATATACTCAGACAAGTTTTAAGTGTTTACTAAGTTGGCAAGGTAAGTGTAACTTGTTTTAATTTTTATCACTTTGATTGCTCCTGGGTATTTGAACAAATTCAAATGTGTACTAGAAGGAAAAGATAAATACTACAAGTAAGAAAATGGAGAGAAGCAATTTGCAGTAAAGCTGGGATTAGAAATTAATTTATTAGTAATAATTAAGCACTTCACAGGTATCCTGCAGGGAATAACTGGAATGAGGTCTCCAAAGTACTCATCAAGATGGGCATGTATTAAACCTTGGTAAATTATATGCCCTGTACTTATCTTCTAAGAACTTGTCTGAATATGTATTCTGAAACAAGACAAAATAAATTCAGACCCTTCTGTATATGAGTGTTATTCAGATATTTGAAAGCAGGTATCATGCTTCTCTTCAATCATTTACATAGTCCTCGAAATCTTTTTCATAAAATTAATTTCCTGGTGATCAACTTTTTTTTATTAAAGATTTTTATTTATTTATTTGAGAGAGAGAACGAGATAGAGAGCATGAGAGGGGGGAGGGTCAGAGGGAGAAGCCGACTCCCCGCTGAGCAGGGATCCCGATGTGGCACTCGATCCCAGGACTCCAGGATCATGACCTGAGCCGAAGGCAGTCGCTTAACCCACTGAGCCACCCAGGTACCCTGATCAACTTTCTATAAACATGCTCTGTATCTAGTATGCTCATGTCTGTATTATTTGATATTTATTTAAAATCATCTAAAATTGTATGCTTGCTTATAGGAATATTAACACACCTGTTATCAAGACGGACTGATGAAGGTTTAAAACCACTGCCACTGGGGCACCTGTGTGGCTAAGTCAGTTAAATGTCTGCCTTCGGCTCAGGTCATGATCTTGGGGTCCTGGGATCAAGCCCCGCATTGGGCTCCCTGCTCAGCGGGGAGTCTGCTTCTCCCTCTTCCTCTCCCTCTGTGATCTATCTCATTCTTTCTCTAATAAATATATAAAATCTTAAAAAAAATAAAACCTGCCATTTACTTACAAACATCAGGGTTGAGACCAATTGATCTTCTCAATTTTCAGTTTTTAAATATTTTAACGGTTTTAAATATGACTGCTTCAGGCTGAATTGTGTTCCCACAAATTCATATGGTCAATCCCTAGGCGATAGTTTCTCCTGATACGACCTTAATATATACTTAAAAATGTGGAAGACACTTTGGAAGGGGGTAATGGGTAGGGGCTGGAGGAGTTTTGAGGTGTGGCTGGAAGTCTAGACTGCCTTGAAGTTTTGCTGGTGAAAATAAGGACATTAAGGCAATGCTGGTGAGAGCTCACAAAGCAAAAAGTAGAACTAGAGAGAAAGCCTCCATCTTTTTTTTTTTTTTGGACTAAATAAGTAATCTTAAATAGAATATTGGTAAACATATGAACATTAAAGGTGCTTTCTGGTGAGGTCTGAGACAGAAATTTGGAACATGTTATTGGACAATGGAGGAAGGGTGATCCTTTTATAAAGTGGCAAAGACCTTGGCTGAACTGTGATCTAGTGTTTTGTGGAAAGCAGAACTTATGAGTGATGAAACTGAATATTGAACTTGGGAGATTTCTGAGCAAATTGTGAGAAGGTTTCTCCTTACTTCTTATAGTAAAATTCAAGACACACATAAATAGAAGGTTAGCAGTCTTGTAATCTTATAAAGTCTCAAGATTATTATGACAGACATACCCTGAGGAGACTCCCAGTGAATGACAGTCCAGTATAATCCCCTCCTCTTGAATGCAGACAGAACCTGTGACTTGTTTCTAGCAAAGAGAATATGGCACAGGTAAAGGGATTTTACAGATACAGTAAGGGCCCCTAATCAGCTGCCATGTAAATAGAGGGTCATGTGTCTAGGATCTGAGGTGAATTCTAGGAGCTGAGAGCAACCTTGGTCAACAGGCAGCATGAAAACAGGGACCTCCACCTTCTAAGTGCAAGAAACTAAATTCTGACAAGAAAAGATTGGGAGAGGACCCCAAGTTCCATGAGAGACCATGGCCCACACAGCATTGTGGATTCAGCTCATCTGATCTTGAGCAGAGAACCTAGCCTCTCCATACCAGACATCAGACCAAAACTGTGTGATACTGAATAAGTGAGTATTTAAGCTGCCACATTAGTGGCAATTTGTTCTACAGCAATATAGCAATAATAGAGTTACAAAAATTGTGGAAACATCACAGAACTATTTCAACCTAGAGGAGAATAAATTTTCAAGATAATTAAAAAAAAACATGTTTCTGGAATAGATGTTTTCTTATAAAGAATATTATTTGGAAAGCTAGTAAAACTTCAATGGAGAGCAACAGAGAGTACATGAGAGGGCCGAGGGTTAGAGGGAGAAGCAGGCTTCTCGCTGAGCGGGGAGCCCGATGTGGGACTCGATCCTGGGACTCCAGGATCATGACCTGAGCCGAAGGCAGTCGCCTAACCAACTGAGCCACCCAGGGCCCCCCCTTTTTTTAAAGATTTTTATTTATTTATTTGACAGAGAGAGACACAGCAAGAGAAGGAACACAAGCAGGGGGAGTGGGAGAGGGAGAAGCAGGGTTCCCGCAGAGCAGGGAGCCCAATGTGGGATTTGATCCCAGGACCCCGGGATCATGATCTGAGCCGCAGGCAGACGCTTAATGACTGAGCCACCCAGGCGCCCTGCTTCTACCATTCTTATTTGATGTAGTACCCGAAGTAAAGTCAACATGATGGGACAAGAAAAGGAAATAAATTTTATATAGATTGGAAAGGAAGAAACAAAACTGTCCTTGACTTCCAGAAAATGAAAGAGAAGTTAGAACTAATAAGTGAATTCAACAAGGCTGCAGATCAACATATAAATCAATACAAAATCATTCTTATTTATCTAAATCAGCAATGAATGTGGGAAAAGTGAAATTAAAAATACAATGCCATTTACAATAACTCCAAAAATGAAATACTTATGTATAAACCTAACTAAACATGTACAAGGCTTGTATACTATGAAACACAGATGGAAGAAATTATATGACTTTTATAAATGAATTACAGGGTCATGGATTGAAAGATGAACATGGTAGTATGACTAATTCTCCCAAAATTGATCAATAGATCAACATAATGATTTTCAAAATCCTTGCAAGCTTTTTTTTGCCCCCTCCCCAGATAGACAAGCTTTCTCCAAATGATATGGACAAGCAAAGGAATTAAATAACTAAGCAATTTTGAAAAAGAATAATAAATTGGTAGGAATCATTCCACCTGGTATTAAGACTTAACCATAGCTACAGTATTCAACATTGTATGTTATTAGTGAATGGATAGACACATAGATCATGAAAAAGACCCCCAAAATAGAACTACACAAATATACCCAACTGATTTTTGTCATAGGTACAAGTGCCATTCAATAGAGAAAGGATGCTCTTTTGAATAAGTGGTGCTGGAACAATTGAACATTCATAGGCAAAAAATAAAATAAAATAAGATAAAATAAAATATAAAATAAAACAAATAAGTACAATAAAATAAAATAATATAGAAAAAGTAACAACATGGATCATGATTTTAAATTAAAAACTCTATAAAACTTTTAGAAATAACATAGAAAAAACATTTAAGCACCTAAGAGAAGGTGAAAAATTCTTAGATATGACACCAAGAGCACAATCATTAAAAGAAAAACTGAATAGATTTTCTCAAAATTACACTTATCAAAATTCAAATTTTTTTTTTTTTGCCTAAGAAAAGTATACTGTTAATTGGATAAAAAGACTGTAAGAAAATGTGCTCAAACCACTTATCTGACAAAAAACAAATCTTAGACTTCATAAAGAACTTCAATATTCAACAGTTAAAACAATTAAAATTACTCAATCAGAAAATGAAGAACATATATGAATGGACACTTCACTTAAGAAGATATACAGATGGCAAAAGAGTTTGTTGCTATTAGAAGAAGCCACATTAAAATCACAATGAGATATCACTAGTTTCAAATGATTTTTTAAAAATAATGATAAGTAAAAAATAAAATTAAATTAGAAATTAAAAATAAAACCTAAAAAATAATAAAAATAAGATAAGTGTTGGCAAGCATGTGGAGAAACTGAATCTCCTGTACATTGCTGGTAGGAATTAAAAGTGACATTATGTTTTTTATTTTTAATTTTTTAATTTTTTTAAGATTTATTTATTTATTTGTCTGGTGGGGTAGGAGAGAGAGAAAGAAAGAGAGAGAGAGAGTGCAGAAGCAGGGGGAGCAGCAGGCAGAGGGAGAAGCAGGCTCCCTGCTGAGCAAGGAGCCCAATGCAGGACTGGATCCCAGTGGGATCATGACCTGAGCTGAAGGCAGATGCTGAACCGACTGAGCCACCCAAGCATCTCTAAAAGTGACATTAGTTGGGAAAATAGTTTGGGAGGTTTTTTTAAAAAAAAAAAAAAAAAAAACTAAAACTAAACATGCACTTACTTTATGACCAGCAATCATGCCCTTTGGTATTTATCCTGGAGAAATGAAAACTTATGTTCACAGAAACACCAGTACACAAATGTTTATAGCATCTTTTGCTATAATCTTCCCAAACTGGATGCAATACAAATATCTGTCAACAAGCAAAGGGATAAAATTTCAAAGAAGCATTCATAGAATAAGACAATACTTAGTCATAGAATAGAGAAAATAATTCATGCAATAACTGGAATGGGCATTATTGTTAATGAAAAAAAGCCAATCTCAGAAAGTTCCATATAGTATGATTCCATTCATATGACATTTTTGAAAAGTGACAAAACTACAGAGATGAAGAAGATAGTATTGCTTGCCAGGGTACATACACAGGGGTTGAAGCAATTGTAAAGGGGTAACATGAGGGAATTCCACTGTGGTGATGGGACAGTTCTGTGATTTTATTTTTGTGGTGTTTACAAAAATTTATACATGATATCAAATGCACAGAACTACACACCTGTGCAGACATGTTTGCATATAAAATCTGCTAAAAGTGAACAAGGACTGGAATCTCATTAACAGTAATGCACTAGAATTGTCAATTTCCTGGTAACAGTATTGCACCAGTATTGTTAATTTCTTGGTTTTGATATTCTACTACATTATACAAGATGTCACCACTGGGGAGAAGTTGGATGAAGGGCTCATGGAAATGTAGTTTTTTTTCTATTCCTTCGAGTTTTATACGGTTATTCAGAAGAACATACTTCTTAGAATACACATCCTATGTACACAGAAATAGTGTTATAACATTTGAGGGCAAGAGAGAAAAAGTAGCAAATGTCATTGAAGGATAAACATGTGCTCACTGTATATAAGACTTTTGCTGACTCTTTGAGTGTTTAAACTTATAGAAATTAAATAAAAGATTGAGGTGAGTAAATTTTGGGTCGCACAATGACAAAGTATGAACATAGATATGATTAAACAATTTACATATTCATCATCTAATTTCTCTATTCAAATTCTATCATTTGATACTAAAAATTAAAAAAAAATAACATAGGTAAAAGAGTTTTTCATAAATATAGCCACAGTCACTTTCTCCAGGAAACAATTGACAAACTACTCTTTTCATAGACTATTTGCTGAAGAAAAGTGTTATTAGAACACAGCCACATCCTTTATTTTAGTTATGGCCTATAGTTTCTTTCTCACTACAATGGCAAGAAATAAGCAACCACTTGGTCTGCAAAGTCTAAAATAATTATACTCTGTGTTTAAAGGAACACTTAGTAAATAGTTTTCACATTGTGGGCCATGTGGTCACTTTTATGACTACTCAAATCTGCTATTGTATCCATAGACTGAACAAAAACAAATGCATACACCCAACTCATGAATTGAGTAGTTTCTTTTATTTTTTTAAGGATTTTATTTATTTATTTGACAGAGAGAGCAAGAGAGCACAAGCAGGGACAACAGTAGGGGGAGATGGAGAAGCAGGCTCCCCACCAAGCAGGAAGCGCAATGGAGGGCTCGATCCCAGGACCCTGGGATCATGACCTGAGCCAAAGGCAGACGCTTAACCATCTGAGCCACCCAGGCGCCCCGAATTGTAGTTTCAAGATGTAGCAATACTTATACCAGACAAAATAGACATTAAAACAAATTGCAATAAGAGACAATGAAAGGCATTTCATAATAATAAAGGTATCAATCCAACAAGAAGATATAATAGTTGTCAGTATCTTCACACCCAATGATGTAGTACCTAAATACATAAAACAAATATTAATGGACATAGAGAAATTGATAGTAATACAATAATACTTGGGGATTTTAACACTCCACTTGTATCAGTGGGTAGATCATCCAGACAGAAAATCAATAGGGAAATAATGTCTTTGAATAACACATTTGACCAGATGGACATAACAGATATGTACAGTACATTTCACCAAAAACAACATAATACACATTCTTTTTGAGTGTACATGGAACATTCTCCAGAATAGATCACATATTACACCATAAAACAAGCTTCAACAAATTTAAGAAAATAGAAATATACCATGCATTCTTTCCAACCACAAAGGATGAAACTACAAATAAATCACAAGAAAAAAAGAAAAGAAAAGAAAGAAAGAAAGAAAGAAA
>NW_027397122.1:2003479-2029140 GCF_003265705.2 Callorhinus ursinus | reverse complement strand
AGAAAGAAAGAAAGAAAGAAAGAAAGAAAGAAAGAAAGAAAAAGAAAAAGAAAAAAAGAAAAAAAAACAACTGGGAAAAAAATGTGGAGACTAAACAATATGATACAAAACAACCAATAGGCAATCAAAAAAGAAACAATGGAAGAAGAAATCAAAAAATACATGGAGAGGAGACAAAAGTGAAAACAAAATGGTCTAAAACCTCTGAGACACACAAAAGCAGTTCCAAGAGGGAAGTATATAGCAATGCAGGTCTCCCTCAAGAAAGAAGAAAAAACTCAAATAAACAATCCAACCTTACACTTAAAGGAACTAGAAAAAAGAAGAACAAAGCCCAGGATGAGTAGAAGAAAAGAAATAATAAAGATCACAGCAGAAACAAATGACATACAGACAAAAAAGAAAATTAAAAAAAAGAGAGGAAGGAAGAAAGGAAGGAAGGAAGGAAAGAAGGAAACTAAAAGCTGGTTCTTTGAAAAGATAAACAAAATTGACAAATCCTTAGGGGTGCCTGGGTGGCTCAGTCATTAAATGTCTTCCTTTGGCTTAGGCCATGATCCCAGAGTCCTAGGATTGAACCCCACATTGGGCTCCCTGCTCTGCGGGAAGCCTGCTTTTCCCTCTCCCACTCCCCCTGCTTGTGTTCCCTCTCTTGCTGTGTCTCTCTTTGTCTAATAAATAAATAAAATCTTTAAAAAAAACCCTTGACAATCCTTAGATTCATCAAGAATAAAAAGGCACAAATAAATAAAATCAGAAATGAGAGAGGAGAAGTAACAATTGATACCACAGAAATGGAAAGGATTATAAGAAAATACCATGAAAAATCATATTTCAACCAACTGGACAACCTAGAAGAAATGAATAAATTCCAAGAAACATACAATCTTCCAAAAATGAGCCAGGAAGAAATAAAAGTCTGAATAGGCTGATTACAAATAATGAAATTGAATCAGTAATCAAATAAACTACCAAAAAATAAAAGTCCAGGACCAGATGGTCTCAAGTGAATTCTACCAGACATTTAAAGAATAGTTAATACTCATTGCTTCTCGGCCTTTTGGCTAAGATCAAGTGAAGAATAGTTAATACTTATTCTCCTCAAATTATTCCAAAAAATAGAAGAGGAAATAAAGTTTCCAAGTACATTCTATGAAGCCAGCATTACTATGACACCAAAACCAGACAAAGATGCCACAAAGAAAACAACAGGCCAATATTCCTGATGAACAAAGATGCAAAAATCGTCAACAAAATATTAGCAAACTACTTACAATAATACATTAAAATGATAATTCACATGATCAGGTAAAATTTACTCCTGGGATTCAAGGAGGGTTCAATACTTGTAAATCAATCAACATCATAAACCACATAAACAAAATGAAAGATAAAAATCATATGATCATCTCAATAGATGCAGAAAAAGAATTTGACAAGATTCAACATATATTCATGATAAAAACTCAACAAAATGGGGATTGAGGGAAAATACCTCAACATAATAAATGCCATATGTGAAAAAATCACAGCTAACGTCATCCTCAGTAGTGAAAAACAGAGTTTTCCCTCTAAGGTCAGGAACAAGACAAGGATGTCCAATCTTACCACTTTTAGTACTAGAAGTCTTAGCCACAGCAATCAGGCAAGAAAAAGAAATGGTGAGATATCTATATTCATAAAGAATTTAAACTATCACTATTCATAGGTGGCATGATACTATACCTAGCAAATCATAAGGATTCCACCAAAACACTACTGGAAGTAATAAATAGAAGTAATAATTTTAGTAAAGGGCCAGGATACAAAATTAATACCCAGACATTGGTAGTGTTTCTATACACTAACAACAAATTTACAGAAAAATAAATTTTTAAAAAGCAATATCATTTACAATTGCACAAAAAGGAATGTGATACCTAGGAATAAATTTAACCAAGGAGGTGAAAGATTTGAACTCTGAAATCTGTAAAACACTGATAAAAGAAATTGAAGATGGCACAAACAAATGGAAAGATATCCCATGTTCATGAACTGGAAGAATTAATATTGTCAAAATGTCCATATTACCCAAAACAATCTACAGATTCAATGTAATTCCTATCAAAATGCCAACACCATTTTTTGCAAAACTAGAACAAACAATACTAAAATTTGTATGGAACCACAGAAGACCCTGAATAGCCAAAATAATCCTGAGAAAGAAGAAGGCTGGAGGTCGCACAATTCCAGATTTTAAGATATACTACAATGCTATGGTAATCAAAACAATATGGTACTAGCACAAAAATAGATGCCTAGATCAATGGAACAGGATAGAGACCCCAGGAATATGGTCAGTTAATCTATGACATTTATATGATCAGTTAATCTATGACAAAGGAGGCAAGAATATACAATGGGAAAAAGATGGTCTTTTCAATAAATGATGCTGGGAAAACTGGACAAAACCATGTAAAAGAATGAAACCAGACTACTTTCTAATATCATACACAAAAATAAACTCAAAATTGGTTAAAGACTTAAATGTGAAACCTGAAACTATAAAAATCCTAAAAGAGAACTCAAGCAGTAATTTCTCTGATGTCAGCCCTCTAAATACCTCTCCTAAGGCAAAGGAAACAAAAGCGAAAATAAACTACTGGGACTACATCAAAATGAAAAGTGTTTGCAAAGCAAAGAAAACCATCAAAACAACAACAACAAACAAACAAAAAGACAACCTACTGAATGGAAGAAGATATTTGCAAATGATATATCAGATAAAGGGTTAATATCAGAAATATATAAAGAACGCATAAAACTCAATATCCCCAAAAAAAACCTGGATAAAAAATGAGCTGAGGACCTAATAGACATTTTTCCAAAGAATACATACAGAAGGCCAAAAGATACATGAAAAGATGCTCAACATCACTCATCATTAGGAAAATGCAAATCAAAACCACAATGAGATATGACCTCACAGGCATCAAAGACTAAAATCAAAAACACAAGAAAGAGCAAGTGTTGGTGAGGATGTGGAGAAAGGAGAACACTTGTGCACTGTTGGTGGAAATGCAAACTGATGCAGCCATTATGGAAAACAGTAGGTAATTTCCTAAAAAAAATAAAAATGAAAATATGATTTAATCCAATAATTCCACCATTGGGTATTTACCTAGGGAAAATGAAAACAGTAACTGGAAAAGATAAATCCATTCTTATGTTTATTGCAGCATTATTTGCAATAGCCAAGACATGAAGTAACTTAAGTGGCCATTAATACATGAATTCAGAAGGAAAATGTGGTATATATACACAATGGAGCCATAAAAAGGATGAGATCATGACATTTGAGACAACATGGGTGGACCTAGAGGATATTGTGCTAAGTGAAATAAGTCAGACTGAGAAAGACAAATACCATATGATTCCACTCATAAAATGAAATCTAAAAAAAAAAAAAAATAGGCAGAATCAGAACTATAAATACAGAGATCAAATTGATGGTTGCCAGAGGAGAGAGGTGGGGATTTGGGGGAAAATGGGTGACAGGGAAAAGGAGATACAGGCCCCCAATTGCGGAATGAGTAAGTCACAGGAATAAAGAGCAGAGCATAAGGAATATAGTCAATGATATTGTAATAGCAATGTAATGGGACAAATGGTAATTATACTTGTGGTAAACATAGCATAATGTACAAACTTGTTAAATCACTAAGTTATGTACCTGAGACTAAAGTAACATCTGCAAAAACAAAACAAAATAAAAAGATGTGTCTAAAGTATCACTACCTTTGTAAATCTTTTCTGACCCATTAGCCAGACTACATTAGATGCCAAAGAACACTTTGAGCACATTTATCTCAACTGCTAGCACACAAGAAAAATCAGATTTCCTCCTCTTTCTTCTCCTTCTGGTTTTGAGCATGGTGAAGACAAGGCTAACTTCTTATTTATCATTCAATGGTCAGCACCTAGAACTCAGTTTTAACTGTAGAAGATATTAAAATCTGGTTCTCACCTAGAAGCAGCTTCTCAGCTCCTTCTGGAAGCTCTCAGGTGCAGCCTACTCGCCTCCACCGTGTCCATCAGGGTGACCCAGAGTCCTACAAAATGTCCACTTCCGGCCCCCGGCTCTTCAGCAGCCGCTCCTACACTAGCGGGTCTGGCTCCCGCATCAGCTCCTCTACCTTCTTCCGGGTGGGCGGCAGCAGCATGAGTGTGGTCGGGGGCTACGGCGGCGGGGCCAGGGGTGTGGGGGTCATCACGGTTGTCTCAGTGAACCAGAGCCTGCTGAGCCCCCTTAAGCTGGAGATGGACCCCAACATCTAAGCTGTGTGCACCCAAGAGAAGGAGCAGATCAAGACCCTCAACAACAAATTTGCCTCCTTCATAGACAAGGTGAGGCACCTGGAGCAGCAGAACAAAATTCTGGAGACCAAGTGGAGCCTCCTACGGCGGCAAAAAAACGCTCAGAGCAACATAGACGACATGTTCGAGAGCTACATCAGCAACCTCCGGCGGCAGGTGGACACCCTGGGCCAGGAGAAGCTGAAGCTGGAGGTGGAGCTTGGCAACATGCAGGGGCTGGTGGAGGTCTTCAAGAATAAATATGAGGAGGAGATCAAAGAGTCTGCAGACATGGAGAGTGAATTTGTCCTCATCAAGAGGGATGTGGATGAAGCTTACATGAACAAGGTAGAGCTGGAGTCCCGCCTGGAAGGGCTGACCGATGAGATCAGCTTCTTAAGGCAGCTGTATGAAGAGGAGATCGGTGAGCTGCAGTCCCAGATCTCGGACACGTCCGTGGTGCTGTCCATGGACAACAGCCGCTCCCTGGACCTGGACAGCATCATCGCCGAGGTCAAGGCCCAGTACGAGGACGTCGCCAACCGCAGCCGGGCTGAGGCCGAGACCATGTACCAGATCAAGTACGAGGAGCTACAGACACCGGCTGGGAAGCACGAAGATGACCGGCGCACGAAGACGGAGATTTCTGAGATGAACCGGAGCATCAGCTGATTCCAGGCTGAGATCGAGGCCCTCAAAACCAGAGGGCTGCCCTGGAGGCAGCGATTGTTGATGTTGAGCAGCATGGGGAGCTGGCCATTAATGATGCCAATGCCAAGGTGGCCGAGCTGGAGGCTGCCCTGCAGCGAGCCAAGCAGGACATGGCCCGGCAGCTGCGAGAGTACCAGGAGCTCATGAACGTCAAGCTGGCCCTGGACATCGAGATCGCCACCTACCGCAAGCTGCTGGAGGGCGAGGAGAGCCGGCTGGAGTCTGAGATGCAGAACATGAGTATCTATACTAAGACCGCCAGTGGCGACTCAGGTGGCCTGAGCTCGGCCTATGGGGGCCTCACAAGCCCTGGCCTCAATTATGGCCTGAGCTCCTTCCAGTCTAGTTTCAGCCCTGCTGGTTCCTTCAGCGGTGGTGGTTCCTCCAAGGCTGTGGCCGTGAGGAAGATAGAGACCCGCGATGGGAAGCTGGTGTCCGAGTCTTCTGATGTCCTGTCCAAGTGAACAACCACGGTGGTCCCTCCCAGCTTCCCCACTCTTGTGGCTGCCATAGAACCTTTGGGGGAAAAGGAGAGCCACCTAAGACTCAGCCCCAGTCCTCAGCCTACCCTCGTGGGGAGTCTACTGCCCTGGGTACCCCCTCTTGTCCATGCCCCCAACTAAAATCCTGTTCAAGTGTCTTTTCCCAAATAAAGCCTCAGCCAGCTCTGCCAATCACCCCCCCAAAAAAGAAGATATTAAAATCTGAACTAATAAATAAAAGAATAAATTAATGACTCTAATAATCTCTATTAAATCAGACATAAAAAAGTTAATGACCAATGTTTTCTTTCTCAGGTCTGCAGTATACCAAAGCTGGAGAAAATATATGAAAGATGTCATGATGGGGATAGTGGTGTACATAAAGTTTATGTTACTCAACTTGTTGTTACTTAGAATTATTTAATAAATTGGCTGTCTAAAGACTAGAGATAGTTTACTTAATTAAATCTATTTAACACAGTCACCAGAATAGCAGAACAACAACAGATGTTTCTTCCTCTTCAAACTTGTGTTTTTTGTTTAGATGGATCATATATGTGTAGCTTTGTATAAGAGGAATAAGGGGAAAAAAACAACAGATGCAAAAAATATCTTTTCTAATTTATGATTTGATATTGCTAGCAATTTTTTATAGCCTTCAGTGGTCTAAAATATCATTTAAGGAAGAATAATTAATGTTTAAAATATGTGCTTTATTAAGGGAACATTATAAAACATCTACCCTTAAAGGTATAAAATTAGGACCTCCCCAAGTGGCTCACCATTTTTGATAGTATGTTTCACTGGATGCATTTTTAAAAGATGTTTGCAAGGTAAAATGCAAACATTTTAATGTTAAGGCTAATTTTGTGTGATTTCATTTCACAATATCCCCTTTGTATTTTTACTATATTCATAAGTAATGAACTACTGACTTAATTTGATGTGTTTTCCTGAGAATAATATATTGGGATTCTAGGTTAATCAAAAATATCAGAGGGAGTTGCTAAAATTTAGCTTGGAAGAGAGGTCCTAGGGTGCCCATAATATCTAGTAATTTACACTTCATTCCACACGACTTGAAAAAGACACAAAAATGAAAATTATTCCTTTTGATCCTAATGCTTGATTAGCTGCCCTTGTCACATATCACCCAGTGCCTCAAGTTGCTAGTCAGTCAATGATTGTTAACATGGGTGCAATTGGTATGTTCCTATAGTTTGCATTCACTTAATCTTTTCTTTCAGGATTTATTTTTCCAGTTGAAAATGAAATCATACCTAATACTTGCTGTGTAACTCTCCCTAGTATTCTGCACAAGGTCTCGACCAATAAACCAGATCTGCTACTTTACACTATTTTCCCTGCTAACTCACGCTTTTCAAACCTATTATTTAAAAAAAAAAAAAAATCAACCCTGCTGCTCATTTCAGTTTTGGGAACTACGTATGTTGAAGAGAGTATGGTAACAGTTTAGTTGAAATAAAAATGAATTTTATTTGACAGCACTGAATTCAAATCCATGGCCCATAAGCAAGGGCTGAACAGCAATGAGCTTGATCCCATTATCTACAACATAGGAAATAATATTTTCCTACTCTCCTTTCAGAGTTCTTTTAAAGCTGAAACGAGAAAATGATATGAAAGAGCTTTATGACAATGTTACATAAGAACACAATATTTTTGATTAATTAATGTAGTAGGGATCCAGAATTTCACCAAGTGGATTTCCCCTTGGATTTAAACATGTCTGAACCTAACAGGAACATTGGTGAATCCAGATGAAGCAGAGGATCCTGAGTATACTTTTCCCATGAAAACTCTTGGCCAAAACTTTTCCAAATGGAAGGAAATAGTAAAGCATATATAAATTCAAGAAAAAAAAAAAAGTCCAGGAGCAAAGCAGTGGTTCAAAACACACAACTTCACCTGCCAAATAGATTGACCTCTGCTGCAACTTTGAATCCTACGGTAGAAAGGTGACCAATAAAACAGTCAGTAAAACAGAAGGTGCTTTTCCCTGAACTACCATAAGATATTAAGAAGATAAAGCTCTCATAACCTTCAGAACAAAAGTTTCGAGGACAATAGGTGGTAAATCCTAAGGCAAGGGACAACAGCACTGGGCATCGGTGGGAGGACCTGCAGGAGCCATCAAGTGTCAATGAACACACGTTACACAGAAAGCAACAGTTGAGCCCTATTCACTTACTGCAGAGAATGCAGACAAGAGGCCCAGAGAAGCGTGCTGACCCTCAGTGTTCCATTGCTCTCGGTGGAACAGCACCTGGTGGGAGCAGTTTGCAGGTAGTGTAGATGAGGATCATCTCACTGTCAGGAAGTCCCCCAACTCCCTGCTGTTTATGGGTGGGGGGACCCAGGAGGAAGAAGAGAGGAAGAACTGCAGGTAGAAAAGGACTGCATTAGTGGGGCCTCAGCCGAGTCTCCCAGGAAGGAGCTCCCCAATAAAGATCCCCGATAAGATGACCCCCCCTGCCAGGGACAGCTGGGTGGCTCAGTTAGTTAGGCATCCAGCTGCTGATTTTGGCTCAGGTCATGATCTCAGGGTCGTGGGATTGGGCCCCACATCGGCTCCACACTCAGCGCAGTCTGCTGGAGATTCTCTCTCTCTCCCTTTCCCCTCTTGCCCCTCCCCCATCCGTGATCAATAAATAAATAGATAAATAAGTAAATAAATAAAATCTATAAAAAGGTAAGATTATCCCCTCAAATAAAGAGGCCTCCTGATAAGGGGGTGCCTGGACTTGGAATATACATATACATCCCTGGAGCAGGTCCAGGGAGGCCTGAGTCCTTAATGGCAACTCCCTCAGCCAACTGCGATATACCAAGTTTTTACATTGAGGCAGCAGTGAGGACATTACCTTCTTTCCATGAAGCCTGCCTGGCGAAGCCTGGAGGCAACCTTCTCACAACTCTGATGTGAAGAGGCCCTGGGCGTCAGCCCCCTCAGGAAAGATATGGCCTCTGGACAATGGGTGTTGGCAGGATTAGCAGTGCTCTGGCAGATGTCTGTGTTGGTGAACACCTCATGGTGGGCACTAATGTATCTGTGTTGTTGAATACCCACCAGTAGTCACTGATACCTCTGTGTTAGTGAATACACCATGGTGGACACTGATGCATCTGTATGGGGAATACCCCATCAGTGGGCACTGATGTGTCTGCGTTGGTGAGTATACCATGGTGGGCACCGAAGATGTGCTTAAAACTTCTGACAGTAGCACTTGCTTGGATAAACAATATTACCTGAGAGATCTGGAGCCAGGCCACAGGATCAAGATCAATACCTCCAATAGGCATATACAGACTTTCCTGGGTCCGTTGAGAATCATCAAGAATGAATTTAATTGAGACTGGAATTGAGACAAATATGGTTAAAACAAACAAAATTAATATACTTAATATAGTGCTCACAGTCCTGGAATTGTGGGTCAGAGGAGGATTTATACACCTGCTCTGTGAGTTATGATCTGGGAACACTGAGGACTTAGCAGATCTCTCTAAGCTTCAGTTTCTGCATTTTAAAGGAAGGGATAATAACAGTATTCGCCAGGCTGGGCTGTTGTAAGGATTAAAATGATACTTCATGTGTTACAGGAGTGAAATGGAAATCAAGACATTCTCAGAGAAAGGAAAACTAAAAGAATTTATTGCCAACCAACTTACTCTAAAATAACACTTCATGGAAAGTACTCGCCCTTTCTCTGGCATATAATAAAGTCTTAATACATTTCAGATAGTAGATTGTGATCTCATTTTGTCCCAAAATATATGTAACCTCAGAAAAATGTATTTTTCATAATTATGTTTATTTGTGATTGCTTTTAAAAATCACTGCTTAATTTTTTTAATTCTTTGCAATATATTCCTAAAATTAATTTCCAGCAAGAACAAAGGTTTTCTGTTCTCAATTTCCTCAATATTCAATGAAAAGTTTAAAATAGACATTCTCCATTTTCTTGCCAAAGTATATTCTAAGATTCCATTAAAATACACTGCATTTTTAATAATTTTTCCATCCCTCTCTTCAAAATTTAATCACCAAAGTCTCATATCAACCAGGTGATAACCCTTTACTTAGCATGTGTTCTTTACATGTTTATAGGCTCTAAGTTTGGGGCTGGGGATGGAGAGAAAGGAAAAGAAAATTAAAAGTGGTGAAGCCAGCGGAGCAGCTGGGTGACTCAGTCAGTTAAGCATCCAACTCTTGGTTTCGGCTCAGGTCATGATCTTGGGGTTCTAGGATCGAGCCCCTCTTCGGGATCTGCATTCTGCTTGAGATTCTCTCCCTCTCCTTCTTCTCCTCCTCTGCACTCTCTGTCTCTCTCTCTCAAATAAATAAATCTTAAAAAAAAAAAAGAAGTGATGAAGTCAGGCTGCATTTATGTACTAGCACTCAGCATGGGAGATCCAGATTTCACTTGACAAATGAGGGCGTGTTGTTACAGATGTTACAGTAGGAGTATATTGTTGTGAAAATAGAAATTTGTAATTAAAAAGGTTAATTTCTTTTAAGACTATGAGGGAATGAAGACCAGAGTGGAGAAAAAGCAATCATTTAATATGTTTTTTTTTTTAAAAGATTTATTTATTTTTATTTTGAGAGAGTGAGAATGAGAGCGAGAGAGAGAGAGAGGGAGAGAGTACATGGGAGGTGGGAGGGTTAGAGGGAGAAGCAGACTCCTTGCTGAGGAGGGAGCCCGATGCGGGACTCGATCCCAGGACTCCAGGATCATGACCTGAGCCGAAGGCAGTCGCTTAACCAACTGAGCCACCCAGGCACCCTAATATGTTTAATTGTATATTCTCCACATACTTTTTACTCATCTAATTAATTGAAAAATAGGAGAATCCTATAACACAGGTTTCCTTTGAAAAAGTGTGGAAATTACCTTAAATAAACCTTAGACCAAATTGCATCAAGATGGGAAAAACATAAACAGCATCCATAAAATGTAGATGTGGGAGTATGTAGAGTATGGATACAAACTGGAGAGATTTTGTTTGCTTTTGGACCAAGGGGAAAGAGTGCAAAATACAGAAGATTAAAGCAAATCTGAGATGGAGTTGTCCCCTGCTACTTTTCTAGCATAAACCATAATCCTCATTTTGCTCATCTATAAATTCAGCACCATAATAATATGTACCTTAAATACTATTTTGATTATCTAATGGTCTAACCAATATAAAGGGTCACCAAAAAGTGGGAGACATCAGTTAAGTATCACCTTCTCATCCCTCTTAGACATTTCCAACCCAATCATTGGTAGGTTTTCTAGGAAGAGTTTCTCAAGTTTTAATACATTTCTTTTTGACTCACCTACTCTTCTATCTCCCATATTGTGTTGAACTCTAATAAATGGGTATGCTTGTCCTATATATTAATTCCTAAGCATTGGAGCTCATACTAAATTGGACACAGTCAATTTTAATGGGAAGTTCCTCTAGGATGATGAACCTTCGGTTGGATGTAAGATCTCAACGAGAACTCCTCTACACGATTAGTAAGAAGAGAAACTTTGTCAGAATCCCACTGAAAAGTTTACTTTTTTCTTTCTTTTGCTGTTTCTGTCTTTTCTTTCATTTTATTTATGACTTACACTATAACTTAAGAGTAAAAATAATGAGTTTTGGAGTCAGAGTTCAATGGTGTATAAGGACGCACTCAAATTTATGAGCGCAGATTTTACTTAGTTCTTTATTCTGCATTGGTCATGATAAGGGTATTTACAATATGGACATTGGCAAAGGCCTAAAATAAATTACCTTTTTTTTCTTTTTTTTAAGAGCTACTTTTTAGTCATTTTGCATCACACCAGTGGGTTAGACAAACTTGTAGTTGAGTCCTGGCCACATACGAATTCAATGAACTTCATCAAATTGCTTATTCCTCTGTGAGTCTCAGCTTCCACATCTGTAGAATTGGTAAAAATAAGAGTTAACCCCTAGGATGATTTTATTAAGTGAGATAAGGTATATAAAGCATGTGATGCATTGCAAATTCTTAAATATTAGCTATAATCATCATTACTCATATTAAACTTTCTAAATTCCTTTGCTAAAACTCCTTTAGAAAGGAATTCTAAATTCCTTTGCTAAAATTATCAGATGTATCCTGAGTATAGTCTTCAAGAGCTGCCATTTATAATGACTGCTAATACCAATGTACTGGTCACCTCTGGTCTGCTTAACCTTGGAATCACCTGGGTTCATAAAAAATCCTTGGAATCACCTGGGTTCATAAAAAAAATTGCAAAATTTACAGAGGTATGCTTTGGTACCTATACAGATATATTTTTATTTTTTATATTTTTTAGGGCTGAAGCTTATGAGCATTATGCAATCATTCTTTTACTCACAAGTTGAAATCTTCCCTGGCAAAATTACCTCTAAAAATGTAATGTAAAAATCCCTGTTGTTTTGTTTGGATATGGCGCCAGTTTTCGTGACCTCTTATCATCATAAGTATGCACACAAAACTCACGGGGACATTTAAAATGCAGACCAAACATTGGCAAACTTTTTCTTTTCCTTTTTTTTTTTTTAAGATTTTTTTTATTTATTCATGAGACACAGAGAGAGAGGCAGAGGGAGAAGCAGGCTCCCAAGGAGCAGGGAGCCCGATGCGGGACTCGATCCCAGGACCCCGGGATCATGACCTGAGCCGAAGGCAGATGCTCAACCATCTGAGCCACCCAGGCGCCCGGCAAACTTTTTCTTGCATGTTTTATTTTTGTTACATTTTGAAAATAAATTCTATGATAACCTCTGAATTGGATGGTGGTGATTCCTACATACTTCACACATAATTAGTGTCTCTGCAGCATTTGACCCATTTTTCTGGACAACAGAAAAAGTCTTTCTCTCCAGTATGATAGGTTCAAGAATTCTAATGGTATGAAAGGTGAGAAAAAAGTAATAAAAGCAGAAATTTTTCTTAGAATTCTATACAAAGGAGAACAAGTCTCACTCCAAGGAAATGTGAAATGGCATACAAGAGTAGTTCTTTCTTTTCTATTCTCAGAAGACCCATATACCCTGTAGCAGATGGGAGTATCAAGCTCATTTCCTTAAACATGGAAATGTAACTGAATTATAATACATGGCATTTAAATGGAATATAATGCAAATACATCCGAGCACACGATTTGATAAGCTACATCAGCCCATCAGCCCATAGCTGCATTATATCCGTTACAATGACTTAGCCCTACCCTTCAAAGGAAGGTGAAATATCCCATTAATGTTCCTCTATAATTACACCACTGGTGGCAGGATGCTTCTCCCTGTGACAATCAGCTAAAGTTCTCAAGCATGAGATTTGATTACCATTGTTTTGCTATGGAAAGCTAAAACATAATTGTCATAAAATTATCAGCATCCCTTGTTTAATGTTCAATAGCAATCACATTTTCATATCAAAAGCACCAGAAGGTGCTTTATTGAATATTGACATTAAAGCCACAGCAATATAAAAAAAAAATTAAAAATGAAAAAAACATCTTCACAGCCATCTTCTACTTTTTGGAAAATGGTAATTTAGCAGTATGCTTTGATAACTATATACTTATATAATTTGTGTTTTTCTGTTTAAGATAGAGAAACTACAAAATAACCCTGCCTCTTATTTCTCACTTCTCTGGTTTCTGCAAAGAGACAAATATTTTGTAGGGTGATTTTGAGGGTATACAACTCTTCAGTATCTACTACATGGTATCTTCTTCAATATGATTTATTACAGAGTGCATTTCTGCCCTGTTAACTACACTAACGAACAGCTTCTCAATCCAGGAACACAAGAATGATAACAGTTCTGTAGAGGGGACGATCCTTTAGCTTGGGTCTTGAATAACGAAATATTGCTTAATTACACACGATAGGGCAGCAGTAGGGTAACAAAGGCATAAGGTCACCACACGGCATGTCCCAGTGCTCTTACCATCATGCCTCCAACTTCCCCCTAACGCTCCCTTGTCCGCATTAAGGACATATGGATATTTGTCCAAAACTTAAGTTAGAAACTTCAAATATATTTCCATCCCCAAATCTTTATGCTTTTCACATTTAATCAGTCACAGCATTCCTCAACTCTACTTCAGAACTGAGTCCCAGTATTTACTTTCCTTGTATGTTCCCAAACTCACTACCACCATTCCACTTGTGCTATCCTCTTTTCCCATTTCCCAGCCCAGCGTGCACTTGGCTAAGGGAAATTTCCTCCTAAAACATAACATGGAATCTTTCATCCGCCTGTTAAGAAATATCTATGTCCAGAGGCGGAGCAAAATGGCAGAGGAGCAGGAGACCTGGATTTCGTCTGGTCTCAGGAATTCAGCTGAATGGGGATCAAACCATTCTGAACACCTACGAACTCAACAGGAGATCGAAGAGGAGAGTAGCAACAACTCTCTGAACAGAGAAGCGACCCCTTTCTGGAAGGTAGGACGTGCGGAGAAGTGAATCCGAGGCGATATTCAGGAGGATAGACGGCAGGGGAGGGGCCTCCGTTGACCACTTCTGGCAAGTGATAGAGCCGCAGAGCACAAAATCAGAACTTTTAGAAGTCGGCTCCGCTGAGGGACGTCGCTCCAGTGGCTAAGCCGGGGGTAGAACCCTCGCGGGAGAATGTGGTTTCAGGACCCTCGGGGTCACAGAAAGACCGGGGATGCCTGAGTGCGGCAGAGCTCCCAGGGATCGGAGCGAGGAAGCCGGCTACAGAGACGGAGCCGAGGCGCGGGCTCTCAGCTCGGGGTGGCCATAAACTGTGATCTGCGGCCCAGTCGGGCCACTGCTCCTCCAGCAGGGACCCAACAAGCGGCAGAGCCGGGGAGACTCCCCTCCCTCCCCCGGGAGGAGTGGCGCGGGAGCGCACCGCAGGGATCTGCTGGGTTTGGAAACTCCACACGGGGTCGGGTGCCAGAGATACAAACGCTCGGTCACAGGCCGGGTGAGCACGGAGTGTGGCCGGAGACCAGGGACACGGGAGTGACTGCTTTTCTCTGGGGGCACACTGAGGAGCGGGGCCCCGAGTTCTCAGCTCCTCCGGGCGGAGATTGGGAGGCCACCATTTTCACCCTGGTCCTCCAAAGCTGTACCGAGAGCTTGCAGGGAGCAAAAGCTCCCTGGGAGCAGGCCGGAGCAGCTTGCTTAGCCCGGACCGACAAGGGCGGGCAATTCCGCCTCCGGCAAAGACATTTGGGAACCACGGCAACAGGGCCCTCCCCCAGAAGTTCAGCACGAACAGCCATTAAGCCAAGACCAAGTTTACCAATGAAGGAGAAAGAGAGAACTCCAGCCTTAGGGAATTACTGCATATAAAATTCATGGCTTTTTTACCATGATTCATTCGTTTTTCCAAAGTTAATTTTTTTAACTGTTTTTTTTTTAATTTTTCTTTTTCCTCTTTTCAACCAACATCTTATCAGTCCCTTAAAAAAAAAACAACAGCATCTCTATTTTTCATTTTGACAGTCATATTCTATCCCTTCATAGTAGTTACACTTATTTTTGGCATATATATATATATAAGTTGTTCACTCTTTAAAATTTTGAGATACAGTTTCTTCTAACAGATCAAAATATACCCTAAATCTCTAGTGTATGACTTTGTTCTTGTCTCCTTCCTAATCACATTCTCTCCCTTTTATTAAAATCTTCTTCTATCTTTTTTCAAACAACTTACCAATTCCTTTTATAAAATCTTTAACAATTTTCATCTTTACAGTCATCTTCCATCCCTTCATTGTATCAACCCTTATTTTGTACATATATGTCTTTCTTTCTTTACAATTTTTGGAGGCACTATCTTCTAACAGACCAAAATACACACCAAATCTAGTGTGTGGCACTGATCTATGCACTAGCCTGATCATATTTGATCATAATCTGTTTTTTTTTTTGTTTTTGTTTGTTTTTATCTTTTTCTTTTTCTGTTTTTTTCTCTTTCCCTATCTTTACCCCGGGTTTCAGGTCTTTTCTGATTTGTTTAGAGTATATTTTCTGGGGACGTTGTTAACCTGTTAGCCTTTTGTTCTCTCATTCATGTATTCTCCTCTGGACAAAATGACAAGGTGAAAGAAATCACCTCAGCAAAAAGAACAAGAGGTAGTACCATCAGCCAGGGACCTACCCAATATGGACATTAGTACAATGATGGACCTGGAGTTCAGAATGATGATTTTAAAGATACAAGCTGGGCTTGAAAAAAACATGGAAGTTATTAGAGACACCCTTCCTGGAGAAATAAAAGAACTAAAATCTAATCAAATCGAAATCAGAAAGGCTATTAATGAGGTGCAATCAAAAATGGGGGCACTAACTGCTAGGATAAATGACGCAGAAGAGA
Source organism: Callorhinus ursinus (assembly GCF_003265705.2). Taxonomy (NCBI): domain Eukaryota; kingdom Metazoa; phylum Chordata; class Mammalia; order Carnivora; family Otariidae; genus Callorhinus; species Callorhinus ursinus. The sequence goes on along the minus strand of NW_027397122.1, from coordinate 2,013,243 downwards.
GAATCAGCGATATAGAAGACCAAATGATGGAAAATAAAGAAGCTGAGAAAAAGAGAGATAAACAACTACTGGATCACGAGGGCAGAATTCGAGAGATAAGCGATACAACATTAGAATAATTGGGATCCCAGAAGAAGAAGAGAGAGAGGGCAGAAGGTATATTGGAGCAAATTATAGCAGAGAACTTCCCTAATGTGGGGAAGGAAACAGGCATCAATATCCAGGAGGCACAGAGAACCCCTCTCAAAATCAATAAAAATAGGTAAGCACCCCAACATCTAATAGTAAAACTTATGAGTCTCAGAGACAAAGAGAAAATCTTGAAAGCAGATAGGGGAGAAGAGATATGTAACCTATAAAGTTAGAAACATTAGATTGGCAACAGACCTATTCACAGAAACCTGGCAGGCCAGAAAGGACTGGCATGATATCTTCAGAGCAATAAATGAGAAAACTATGCAGCCAAGAATACTATATCCAGACAGGCTGTCATTGAAAATAGAAGGAGAGATAAAAAGTTTCCAGGACAAACAAAAACTAAAGGAATTTGCAAACACGAAACCAGTCCTCCAAGAAATATTGAAAGGTGTCCTCTAAGCAAAGAGAAAGCCTAAAAGCAGTATAGACCAGAAAGGAATACAGACAATATACAGTAACAGTCACCTTACAGGCAATACAATGGCACTAAATTCCTATCTTTCAATAGTTACCCTGAAGGTAAATGGGCTAAATGCCCCAATCAAAAGTCACAGGCTATCAGATTGGATTAAAAAACAAGACCCATCGTTATGCTGTCTGCAAGAGACTCGTCTTAGACCCAAAGACACCCCCAGATTGAAAGTGAGGGGGTGGAAAAGCATTTACCATGCAAATGGACACCAAAAAAAAGCTGGGGTGGCAGTGCTTATGTCAGATAAATTAGATTTTAAAACAAAGACTGTGATAAGAGATGAAGAAGGACACTATATCCTACTTAACGGGTCTATCAACCAAGAAGATATAACAATTGTAAATATCTATGCCCCTAACATAGGAGCAGCCAAGTATATGAGGAAATTAATAACAAAACCAAAGAAACACATTGACAAAAATACAATAATAGTGGAGAACTTTAACACCCCCCTCACTGAAATGGACAGATCATCTAAGCAAAAGATCAACAAGAAAATAAAGACTTTAAATGACACGCTGGACCACATGGACTTCACAGATATATTCAGAACATTCCATCCCAAAGCAACGGAACACACATTCTTCTCTAGTGCCCATGGAACATTCTCCAGAATAGATCACATCCTAGGTAAAAAAATCAGGTCTCAACCACTTCCAAAAGCTTAGGATTATTCCCTGCATATTTTCAGACCACAATGCTTTGAAATTAGAGTTCAATCACAAGAGGAAAGTCGCAAAACTCAAATACATGGAGGCTAAAGAGCATCCGACTAAAGAATGAATGGGTCAACCAGGAAATTAAAGAAGAATTAAAAAATATTCATGGAATTAAAAAATATTCATGGAAACCAATGGAAATGAAAACACAATTGTCCAAAACCTTTGGGATACAGCAAAGGCAGTACTGAGAGGAAATTATATAGCAATATAATTGGTTTCCCAAGAAACCAGAAAGGTATCAAATACACAACCTAACTGTACACCTAAAAGAGCTAGAGAAAAAAACAGCAAATAAAGCCTAAACCCAGCAGAAGAGAAATTATAAAGATCAAAACAGACATCAGTGAAATAGACCAAAAGAAGAGTAGAACAGATCAACGAAACTAGGAGTTGGTTCCTTGAAAGAATGAACACGATTGATAAACCCCTGGCCAGATTTATCCAAAAGAAAAGAGAAATGACCCAAATCAACAAAATCATGAATGAAAGAGGAGAGATCACAACCAACACCAAAGAAATAAAAACAATTATAAGAACATATTATGAGCAAATCTATGCCAGCAAATTAGATAACCTGGAAAAACTGGATTCATTCCTAGAGATGTATCAACTACCAAAATTGAACCAGGAAGAAATAGAAAACCTAAACAGACCTATATCCACTCAGGAAAATTGAAGCAGTCATCAAAAATCTCACAACAAACAAAAGCCCAGGGCAAGATGCCTTCCCAGGGGAGTTCTATCAAACATGTAAAGAAGAATTAATACTTATTCTCCTGAAACTGTTCCAAAGAATAGAAATGGAAGGACAACTTCCAAACTCATTTTATGAGGCCAGGATTACCTTGATCCCAAAACCAGACAAAGACCCCATCAAAAAGGAGAATTACCGACCAATATCCTTAATGAACATGGATGCAAAAATTCTCACCAGAATACTAGCCAATAGGATCCAACAGTCCATTAAAAGGATTATTCACCACGATCAAGTGGGATTTATCCCTGGGCTGCAAGGTTGGTTCAATATCCACAAATCAATCAATGAAATACAATATATTAACAAAAGAAAGAAAAAGAATCATATGATCCTCTCAATAGATGCAGAAAAAGCATTTGACAAAGTACAGTGCCCTTTCTTGATCAAAACTCTCCAGAGTAAAGGGATAGACGGTACATACCTCAATATCATAATAGCCATCTATGAAAAACCTACAGCAAATATCATTCTCAATGGGGAAAAGCTGAGAGCTTTCCCCCTAATGTCAGGAACCTGGCAGGGATGTCCACTATCACCACTGCTATTCAACATAGTATTAGAAATCCTAGCCACAGCAATCAGACAACAAAAAGAAATCAAAGGCATCCAATTGGCAAGGAGGAAGTCAAACTCTCACTCTTTGCAGATGATATGATACTTTATTGTGAAAAACCCAAAAGACTCCACTCCAAAACTGCTAGAACTCATACAGGAATTCAGTCAAGAGGCAGGATATAAACTCAATGCACAGAAATCAGTGGCATTCCTATACACCAACAACAAGACAAAAGAGAGAGAAATTAAGGAGTCGATCCCATTTACAATTGCACCCAAAACTATAAGATACCTAGGAATAAATTTAACCAAAGAGGCAAAGGATCTGGACTCAGAATACTATAAAATACTCATGAAAGAAATTGAGGAAGACAAAAAGAAATGGAAAAATATTCCATGCTCATGGATTGGAAGAACAAACATTGTGAAAATGTCAATGCTACCTAGAGCCATCTACACATTCAATGCAATCCCCATCAAAATACCATCCACTTTTTTCAAAGAAATGGAATCAATAATCCTAAAATGTGTATGGAACCAGAAGAGATGCCAAATAGCCAGAGGACTTTTGAAAAAGAAAAGCAAAGCTGCCGGCATCACAATTCCGGCCTTCCAGCTCTATTATAAAGCTGGCATCATTAAGACAGTATGGTAGTGGTACACAAACAGACACATAGATCAGTGGAACAGAATCGAGAGCCCAGAAATGGACCCTCAACTCTATGGTCAACTCATCTTTGACAAAGCAGGAAAGAATGTCCAATGGAAAAAAGAGAGTCTCTTCAGCAAATGGTGTTTCGAAAATTGGACAGCTACATGCAAAAGAATGAAACTGGACCATTTCCTTACACCACACACAAAAATAGACTCCAGAAGGTTGAAAGACCTAAACGTGAGACAGGAGTCCATCCAAATCCTAAAGAAGAACACAGGCAGCAACCTCTTCGACCTCAGCCACAGCAACTTCTTCCTAGAAACATTGCCAAAGGCAAGGGAAGCCAGGGCAAAAATGAACTCTTGGGATTTCATCAAGATAAAAAGCTTTTGCAGAGCAAAGGAAACAGTCCACAAAACCAAAATACAACCGACAGAATGGGAGAAAATATTTGCAAACGACATATCAGATAAAGGGCTAGTATCCAAAATCTATAAAGAACTTTTTCCAAAGAAGACATCCAAATGGGCAACAGACACATGAAAAAGTGTTCAACATTGCTTGGCATCAGGGAAATCCAAATCAAAACCTCAATGAGATACCACCTCACACTAGTCAGAATGGCTAAAATTAACAAGTCAGGAAATGACAGATGTTTGTGGGGATGCGGAGAAAGGGGAACCCTCCTACACTGTTGGTGGGAATGCAAGCTGGTGCAGCCACTCTGGAAAACAGTATGGAGATTCCTCAAACAGTTGAAAATAGAGCTACCATACGATCTAGCAATTGCACTATTGGGTAGTTACCACAAAGATACAAATATAGGGATCCGAAGGGGTACGTGCACCCCAATGTTTATAGCAGCAATGTCCACAATAGCCAAATTGTGGAAAGAGCCAAGATGTTCTTCGACAGATGAATGGATAAAGAAGAAGTGGTATATATACACAGTGGAATATTATGCAGCCATCAAAAGGAATGAGATCGTGCCATTTGCAATGACGTGAATGGAACTGGAGGGTGTTATGCTGAGTGAAATAAGTCAGTCAGAGAAAGACATGTATCATATGACCTCACTGATATGAGGAATTCTTAATCTCAGGAAACAACCTGAGAGTTGCTGGAGTGGTGGGGGGTGGGAGGGATGGGGTGGCTGGGTGATAGACATTGGGGAGGGTATGTGCTATGGCGAGTGCTGTGAATTGTGCAAGACTGTTGAATCACAGATCTGTACTTCTGAAACAAATAATGCAATATATGTTAAGAAAAAAAAAAAGAAGAAAGCAGGAGGGGAGGAATGAAGGGGGAGAAATCGGAGGGGGAGATGAACCATGAGAGACGATGGACTCTGAGAAACAAACTGAGGGTTCTAGAGCGGGGGGGGGTGGGGGGATGGGTTGGCCTGGTGATGGGTATTAAAGAGGGCACATTCTGCGTGGAGCACTGGGTTTTATGCACAAACAATGAATCATGGAACACTACATCAAAAACTAATGATGTAATGTATGGTGATTAACATAACAATAAAAAACCTAAAAAAATGAAATATCGTTGTCCACATTTTCTTTTTTTTTATGATTTTATTTATTTATTTGCCAGAGATAGAGAGAGACTGTGAGAGGGAACACAAGCAGGGGGAGTGGGAGAGGGAGAAGCAGACTTCCCATGGAACAGGGAGCCCGATGCAGGGCTCAATCCCAGGACCCTGGGATCATGACCTGAGCCGAAGGCAGATGCTTAACCAACTGAGCCGCCCAGCTGCCCCTATGTCCACATTTTCTAAACTATAAAGTTGACATTCTTGAATATTCTCATCAAAAGTCACAGTTAAGCCCGTTCTCCAAATACAGACATTACAGACTACATCCAATTCCCACAACCATCCTGAAATTCTAATCTCTACAATTTTCTTCACTTTCTTTATCTCTTAAACAAAACTTAGTCCAACATCCCTGAATGGAGATAGCATTAAGTGTTCCTTCTTCCATGGGGTCATTATTTACTAATCAAATGGGATGAACCAATATCTTAATTTTCATGACATTGATTTTATAACCTGTTTTATTTATACAAACTTATAGTGTGTTCTAATCTATAAATTATACAGTAATTTACTAGTCCTTTAAAGAGTTAGCATCTTTTCCTTGTTCCTTGCAGTGTCCCACACAAATGTCTTGCTCATAATATGTACCTAAACAGTAAGAAGCAATTGATGAAGAAAAAAAAATGTTACCTTACCTGTGATTTAAAAAAAAAATTTCTTTGTGGATTTTTTCAAGAAAGGAACCATATAACAATCTATACAACACTTCGAAAAGTTTAGTTTCTGAATTTCTGCCTTATAATTGCCTGAAGATGCTGCCTCGATTGCCGATTACAGGGTCTTCTTCTCGATTTATTAATTCACTGACTCAGAGTGGAACCCAGAAAACAGTATTTTAATGTGCTCCTTTGTTGAGTCTCATACACACTAAAGCTGAAGAAACACGCTGCTGAGCATATTTCAGAGCTTTATTTTGCATAAGTAATTAAGATATTAGCAGAGACAATGCACCATATAGGATATTATCACTAGCCCATTTGACATTCTAATCTACAATCCTTGCACCTGTTCTAATTTGCACATGTGAAATGTGAAGATAATATTGAAGTATGAATGTACCTCAAGTAAGGGGTTTCCAAGACACTTTATTAGGCTACTGAGATAAGCATATTAAAATGCTAGGGAAAGCCAACATATCCTTATATTAAGCATTGGATTTAAAAATAAAGCATTGTTTTGTAAGTTAGATACTGTATATTTTCTTTATTTTTAATAATTTTATATCAAATGAATTTTCAACATTCTAGATTTTAATAATTCTGGTAAATTCAAACCAAGGAATAAGTTTGACTCTTCTCCATGACACTAATTTCCTTTAAATATCTAATGTTGGGAGGATTTTCCACTTTTTCCAATCCTTCATTTGAGTTGGGAGGCATATTTTACTCCCTTACACGTGGCCAAGGGAACCAGGTTCTCTTAGGTGAGTGCAGAATGTTTGACTTACAAGTTTCTACCCTACTCCACAGTTCTGCCTTAACATTCATGTGGGTCTTTGAGCTGATCTGGGGGAGTTAATTAAGACAGTTAATTAAGATCATCACACCACCCTTTCCTTATCAGTATACTGGTTACATGTTCCCTTACCTTAAGTTGTCACTTGATGAGGACAAGTTGATTCTACCTGAAAGGTGCAGGTGGGGATCTGTGTAGAGTTAGAAGGTTAAAGACCTTAAAAACGTTTAGTTAGGGGCGCCTGGGTGGCTCAGTCATTAAGTGTCTGCCTTCGGCTCAAGTCATGATCCCAGGGTCCTGGGATTGAGCCCCACATCAGGCTCCCTGCTCAGCGGGAAACCTGCTTCTCCCTCTCCCACTCCCCCTGCTTGTGTTCCCTCTCTCACTGTCTCTCTCTCTCTTAAATAAATAAAATCTTTAAAATAAAAAAAAGGGTGCCTGGGTGGCTCCGTTGGTTAAGCAACTGCCTTTGGCTTAGGTCATGATCCTGGAGTCCTGGATCAAGTCCCACATCGGGCTCCCTGCTCAGCAGGGAGTCTGCTTCTCCCTCTGACCCTCTTCCCTCTCGTGCTCTCGGTCTCTCATTCTCTCTCTCTCTAATAAATAAATAAAATCTTTAAAAAAAACAAAAAACAAAAAAACGTTTAGTTAGTCATTAACCAGTGAATTCAAATATCATTAGGGTTTTTTTTTTTTCCTCTTCAAATTTCACTGAAAGAGAGTGTTCTCCAGCCCCTGGAAAATGGCCTACAATTATGATTAAATATGTGCATAACTTACCCTCTTTTTCTTTAGTCTCTTACATCCAAAGGATGCTCCTGCTGCTCTAAAAAGCCTCCAGTCCTCTTAGTAACCTTCTGGGTTCTTGTTCTATGTGCGTGTGCTCAAGACCCTGTAAGTTCTTTTTTTTTTTTAAGATTTTATTTATTTATTTGAGAGAGAGAGAATGAGAGACAGAGCACAAGAGGGAAGAGGGTCAGAGGGAGAAGCAGACTCCCCACTGAGCAGGGAGCCCGATATGGGACTCAATCCTGGGACTCCAGGATCATGACCCAAGCCGAAGGCCGTCACTTAACCAACTGAGCCACCCAGGCACCCAAGACCCTGTAAGTTCTTAGATACATCTGGCGTCATGGTCCAATGTGATACCAAGTTCAAGTGGGGACTCTTTAGGCTGCTTAGGAAAGAGTTTCTCTCCAAAGATAATAGACATGGGGGGATCAGGAAAGGCCAGGAAACTTGGAACCATACTCCACCTAGGAGAGGAGGTGAGTGGACGGGTCTTTAGCACCGTTAGAGGCATTCAGGCTTAAAAGCATAAATCAGGATCCTCACATAGTGAGTAAAGAATAGAACAGTGCTCTGTATTTCCTAATTTTTAGTATTACAAAACCCATTATAGTTCTATTTCAATTCATACTTGTACAAGGGCTTTAAATATTACCAGAAACACCATGGAAATGGCATCAATATTTGTGGATATTAATTCAACCTGAGAAGAGATTTGATGTCTTAGACTATAAAGATCATACTTTATATGTTCCACGGTTATCTTTTTTATACTTAGTTCCTTTATGTAACTTCTATTTTCTTAATGTCTTTTTTTTGTCTTTGAAGAATGAAAATTGCTCTAATGTTTTTGATTTTAAACTAATATATTTTCATTATAATTCTAATAGTACATTAAGTGTATAAAAAAGGACTCTTAAAAACCACCCATAATTCTATTACCAAGCTTAACATTTTGGTGAATATCTTTCCAACTTCTATCACTATGTATGTATATAAATATATAATTTTAACAATTATAAAAACTCAATACATTATATTATATATATAAGAAATTAAGGAGATATGAGGTGTATCTCATATTACTCTGTAACTTCCTCCCTTGGAGGAAATCCACTCTGGATAGTCTCATAACTGTGCTAGGAATCAGCAGTACGATTGCAAGAAACACTGATGCTGGAAAAATGGAACTTGACGTGTAAATGAACCTTCTTTGTACTGTTCTCAGCTGCCAAAGCTGAGCTAGGAACTCATGACTATGATCCAAGAATGTCAGAGAGTGAATCTGCTCATTGGTGGGGCAGGGGCAGCCTCTAAATTATCTGGAATGACTCATCACAACTACCTCTACCTGCCTGACTGGGTGCTGGGCTTTATGTTCTGAAGTAAAGCATCAGGTCCAATTGTTAAACTCCTCCATCGCCATGTGTTAAAAACTCCTTAACTCGTTAGCTTTTCTAAAGTTTATGTTTATATACCCCTCTCTTCCAAATTAGCAAACTAAAAATCCCTTAATCTTCTTTATGTGACCTCCTGGAGACTTTTGTGCACTTTTTTGTTATCAGACATTTTGATGCATGAGTCATATATCAATATCAACATGTCAGTTTTAGTGACGATGCTTTAAAGTCTGTGCTCACAGAGAAGATAACACATATTCAGATGAATAATAAAAGACACCATCATAGGACATGGCCAGTGAAGCATGTCTAAGATGTGAGCATTTTTCAGTTCATTAAATTCACACACATGCAAACACACACACACACACACACACATACACACAGAACCATGCTTTCAGAGACTATTTCTCTGTTCAAGATATGTTTTGTGTGAAGTCCATGTCTTTGTCAATGTAGAAATTAACCTTATTAGAATTAATAGGTAATCAGAGGAAACCAACAGTATTATTCAGTGATCTTCATCATATGGGAGAATATTAGTTTATCAGAGACATAAATACCCTCTGAAAGGAGAGTGTTATTGGATCCATCTATATAGCCATTAGACAACAAAAATTAGATTTTACTTAAGAGAAAATCAAAAACAAAATTCAGACACCTTTACTAACCTGGGCATAATATCTCATTTTTCTGTTCCGTTAATTCTGTGAAAAAGTGTCATAATGTGACTTCTGATTTGATGTATAAATCTTAAATTGTCTTGAAGGATAGGAAGGAGAGAAAGGTACCACTTCTCAAACCTTGTGTCAAATGTCCTGTGGGAGGCATTTTTGTGTGCTGCTTAGTGCTGCCAGGCCCAGAGCTGAAGTCCACACAGTCCTCAAATTATTCTCTTACCTGAGAAAAACTGCCTTTGCTAGTAAAATGAAAAATTGAGGGAATATTCTAGTGATAAGTTGTGATAAATGCTTGACACATTACCTCATATATAATGAACTAGCAATAAATATTAATAAACCTTCTAGTATTAGAATTATGCTTACTTAAACTTATTCCATTGTTATTTATTTCTAGTAAAACAAAGGATCCATGTAAACATGTAGATAGCCAGTGAGAGCAGAGCTAAGATCTCAACTTGTCAGGAAATCAAACTTC
>NW_027397122.1:1975888-1998479 GCF_003265705.2 Callorhinus ursinus | reverse complement strand
CTTTCTCCAGTTCCTTTAGGTGTAGGGTTAGGTTGTGTATTTGAGACTTTTCCTGTATCTTGAGAAAGGCTTGTATTATTATATACTTTCCTCTAAGGACTCCCTTTGCTGTATCCCAAAGATTTTGAATTGTTGTGTTTTCATTTCCATTTGTTTCCATGAATTTTTTTAATTCTTTTTTAATTTCCCGGTTGACCCATTCATTCTTTAGTAGGATGCTCTTTAGGCTCCATGTTTTTGAGTTCTTTCTGACTTTCTTCTTGTGATTGAGTTCTAGTTTCATAGCATTGTGGTCTGAAAATATGCAGGGAATGATCCCAATCTTTTGGTATCGGTTGAGACCTGATTTGTGACCTAGGATGTGATCAATTCTGGAGAATGTTCTATGGGCACTAGAGAAGAATGTTATTTTGTTGCTTTGGAATTCAATGTTCTGAATATATCTGTGAAGTCCATTTGGTCCAGTGTGTCATTTAAAGTCTTTATTTCCTTGTTGATCTTTTGCTTAGATCATCTGTCCATTTCAGTGTGAGGGGTGTTAAAGTCCCCCACGATTATTGTATTGTTGTCAGTGTGTTTCTTGGCTTTTGTTATTAATTGCCTTATATAATTGGCTGCTCCCATGTTAGGGGCATAGATATTTACAATTGTTAGATCTTCTTGTTTGATAGACCCTTTAAGTAGGATATAGTGTCCTTCCTCATCTCTTATTACAGTCTTTGTTTTAAAATCTAATTTGTCTGATATAAGGATTGCTACCCCAGCTTTCTTTTCCTGTATATTAGCATGGTAAATTGTTTTCCACTCCTTCACTTTCAATATGGGGGTGTCTTTCGGTCTAAAATGAGTCTCTTGCAGACAGCATATTGATGGGTCTTGTTTTTTTTATCCACACTGATAGCCTGTGTTTTTTGATTGGGGCATTTAGCTCATTTACATTCAGGGTAACTATTGAAAGATAGGAATTTAGTGCCATTGTATTGCCTGTAAGGTGACTGTTACTGTATATTGTCTGTATTCCTTTCTGGTCTATGCTGCTTTTAGGCTCTCTCTTTGCTTAGAGGACCCCTTTCAATATTTCTTGTAGGGCTGCTTTTGTGTTTGCAAATTCCTTTAGATTTTTTTGTCCTGGAGGCTTTTTAATCTCTTTTTCTATTTTCAATGACAGCCTAGCTGGATATAGTATTCTTGGCTGCATTGTTTTTCTCATTTAGTGCTCTGAAGATATCATGCCAGTCCTTTCTGGCCTGCCAGGTTTCTGTGGATAGGTCTGTTGCCAATCTAATGTTTCTACCATTGTAGGTTACAGATCTCTTCTCCCAAGCTGCTTTCAGGATTTTTTCTTTGTCTTGAGTCTTGTAAGTTTTACTATTAGATGTCGGGGTGTTGATCTATTTTTTTTTTTATTTTGAGGGGGGTTCTCTGTGCCTCCTGGATTTTGATGCCTGTTTCCTTCCCCAAATTAGGGAGTTCTCTGATATAATTTTCTCCAATATACCTCTGCCTCTTTCTCTGTTTCTTCTTCTTCTGGGATCCCAATTATTCTAATGTTGTTTTGTCTTACGGTATCGCTTATCTCTCGAATTCTGCCCTCGTGATCCAGTAGTTGTTTATCTTTCTTTTTCTCAGCTTCTTTATTTTCCATCTTTTGGTGTTCTATGTCACTTATTCTCTCTTCTGCCTCATTTATCCTAGCAGTTACAGACCCATTTTTTATTGCACCTCATTAATAGCCTTTTTGATTACGACTTGCTTGGATTTTAGTTCTTTCATTTCTCCAGAAGTTGTTTCTCTAATAACTTCCATGCTTTTTTCAAGCCCAGGTAGTATCTTTAAAATCATCATTCTGAACTCTAGTTCTGAGATCGTACTTATGTCCATATTGAGTAGGTCCCTGGGAGTCGGTACTACCTCTTGTTCTTTTTGTTGAGGTGATTTTTTTCCATCTTATCATTTTGTCCAGAGGAGAATAGATGAATGAGAGAACAAAATGCTAACAGGGTCACAACATCCCCAGAAAATATACTTTAAACATATCAGAAAAGACCTGAAACCAGGGGAAAAGAAAGGGAAAGAAGGAAAAAAGTAAAAGAAATAAGAAAAAGAAAAAGATAAAAACAAACAAAAACAGAACAAAACAAAACAATAAAAACACAATATGATCAAATATGATCAGGTTGGTGCATAGATCAGTGCTACACACTGCATTTTGGGTGTATATTGATCTGTTAGATGAAAGTACCTCCCAAAATTTTAAAGAAAGAAAAACTTATATATGTACAAATTAAGGGTTAATGTGATGAAGGGATGGAATATGACTGTAAAGATGAAAATTTTAAAAGATTTTATAAAAGGAATTGATAAGATAAGAAGTCGGTTGAAAAAAGAAAGAAGAGGATATTAAAAAAAATAGAAAAAAGGAGAGAATGTGATTCACAGGAAACTAGATCAAAGCCATACACTAGAGATTGAGGGTATATTTTAATCTGTTAGAAGAAAGTGTATCTCAAAATTTTAAAGAGAGAACAACTTATATATATATGCCAAAAATAAGGGTAACTACTATGAAGGAATAGAATATGACTCTAAAAATGAAAAATAAAGAATTTTTTTTAAAAAAAGGGATTGATAAGATGTTTGTTGAAAGAGGGAAAAAGAAAAATTCAAAAAAATAAAAAAGACAGTAAAAAAAATTATCTTTGAAAGACTAAAGAATCATGGTAAAAAAAGCCATGAATTCTATGAGCAGTATTCCTCTAGCGCTGGACTTCTGCCATTCTCATTGATCGGTAAACTTGGTCTTGGCGGGCTGTTATTGCTGATATTCTGGGGGAGGGGCCTGTTGCCGTGGTTCCCAAATGTCTTTGCCGGAGGCGGGATTACCCCGCCCTTGTCGATCCCGGCTAAGCAATCTGCTCAGGTTTGCTCTAGGGAGCTTTTATTCCCTGCAAGCTTTCGGTACAGCTTTGGCAGACGAGAGTGAAAATGGTGGTCTCCCAATCTCCACCCCAGAGGAGCCGAGAACTTGGGGTCCCACTCCTCAGTGAGCCCCCAGAGAAAAGGAGTCAATCTCTCCTGTTTCCCTGGTCTCCAGCCACACTCTGTACTCACCCGGCCTGGGACCGAGCATTTCTATCTCTGGCACCCGACCCTGTGTGGAGTCTCCAAACCCAGCAGATCCCTGCGGTGCGCTCCCGTGCCGGTCCTCCTGGGGGAGGAAGGGGAGTCTCCCTGCATCTGCCGCTTGTTGGGTCCCTGCTGGAAGAGCAGTGGCCCGACTAGGCCGCCGATCACAGTTTATGGCCACCCCGAGCTGAGAGCCCGCCCCTCAGCTCCGTCTCTGCAGCCGGCTTCCCCGCTCCGATCCCTGGGAGCTCTGCCGCACTCAGGCACCCCCGGTCTTTCTGTGACCCCAAGGGTCCTGAGACCACACTGTCCCATGAGAGTTCCACCCCCCGCTTAGCCACTGGAGCGACGTCCCTCAGTGGAGCCGATTTTGTGCTCTGCGGCTCTATCACTTGCCAGAAGCGGCCAACGGAGGTCCCCTCCCCCGCCGTCTATCCTCCCGAATATCGCCTCGGATTCACTTCTCCGCACGTCCTACCTTCCAGAAAGTGGTCACTTTTCTATTCAAAGCGTTGTTACTATTCCTTTTTCTATTTCTTGTTGGGTTCGTAGGTGTTCAGATGGTTTGATCCCCATCCAGCTGAATTCCTGGGACCAGATGAAATCCAGGTCTCCTACTCCTCTGCCATCTTGCTCCTCCCCCTCACTATTTTTTTTTTTTTGTACTGGTTTCCCCAACCCCATTGTCACAGAGTAACATGAGGAAGGCCAGATGACACCTTCACCAGTAGAGATTTTTATTCTTGGACAACAACAGAAGTTGTTTACAATGGGAAATAAGCATGAATACCTTTCCCTTTGGAAAAAGGAAGCAAATTTATTATATCAGACAGTAAGCAGGCCTACCATTTGCTCTTGGGGAGGTGCTCTCTCTGCTTTTCAATGTTCTCCACTAGGCAAACATTCTTGAAAAGACAGCACAGAACAAAGGACAGGCAGTGTTCTGAGAAACCTAGAGATTTACCTCCCAACAGTATACAATTGGTTTCCTTTTTCTGTTTTGTTCAGATAATTTGCTTTGGTCATCAAAAGTGTAATTCTATGGAAGAAAAAAAAACTATAATGGTTTTTAGATTTAAAATATCTGTTTCATCAAGTTGTTTTTCTATTTTCTGAAAAATAATTTTTTTGCCATTTTTACAAATGCAAAACTTTTGATATGATGTAAAAGAGGTGGATAGTGATGGAAGAAACATGCATCCAGAAGGTAAAGGAAGTTGAATCATGACTTTTTGAATGTGGACATCAAATGTACACTGTGTAAGAATGTTAAAATGTATTTCCATCTGTATTCTTGATACTCAGAAAGTCCCACAGAACATCATACCCTACATTAACACTTGTAACTACTAATTTCCTAAGTTATTCTAACTGGAATAAGTTATTTAGTGTTTTATTTCAGAAATAAAATGGATAAAATGATAGCCCAATTAAAACTGTTTTTTTTAATATTTATTTATTTGAGAGAGAGAGAGAGTAAGCAAGCACACAGAGGGAGAGAGAGAGAGAAGCAGTCTCCCCGCAGAGCAAGGAGCCTGACGCCGGACTCGATTCCAGGACCCTGGGATCATGACCCAAGCCAAAGGCAGATGTTTAACCGACTGAGCCACCCAGGCACCTTCAATTAAAACTTTAGAAGATAGATTTTATAAAGCACAAATGCAGCTATTTGGGGGCAGTAATTGCTTTTAAGCCATTTTTAGACCTATGATATGCTAGCTACTTCCAATGTATTCTCCATCATTTTCTCTTTCACCTCTGACCTAGAAGGCTGATCTTTATGGACTGTACCAATTGGTGCTTTACCCTCTGTCTTTTTTTTTTTTAAGATTTTATTTATTTATTTGACAGAGAGAGAGACAGTGAGAGAGGGAACAGAAGCAGGCGGAGTGGAAGAGGGAGAAGCAGGCTTCTCGCCAAGCAGGGATCCCAATGCGGGGCTCGATCCCAGGAAGATGGGATCATGACCTGAGCCGAAGGCAGATGCTTAACGACTGAGCCACCCAGGTGCCCTACCCTCTGTCTTCTTGTCCACTTCAGCCAATGGGACTTAATGGTCATAGATGGAAGGCCACTTGGAGAGAGAGGTCTGGGTAGTATTTACTTCTCTGGTTTCTTCCCTGTGAGTCATAGCCTGGGAATAGTGTTTCTCTACTAAAGACCCTAGTTCCTGTCTGGTGGCCTCTTTATACAGTTACAAGTGGTTCTGATAACCATTCTACCTGACATTTATGTTTAGAAATGGAAAAGGCTTTCTGATTTTGTTATCCCAGGGGTGTTTATCCATATCTTTGTAAATAACCATTAATTTAAATGCTTATTAATTTCCCAAGTGATTAAGCCATCTCTCTTTCCAGCAACCTTTCTGTAATATACAGATAATAGCAGGCAAGAAAAAAAAAGAAGGCTAACAAATTTTCAATGGTTTTTATTGTTGTTTTTATTAACCCCTTTATGGTGTTATCAATTCCTGAATCTCAATTGTGTGACAAATACTATTTCCTATATCTCCCCACTCCCTGTTTGGGGATTTTGGTTTCGTGATCCTGATAAATAAGTTAGCACTTAATCATCTACAATCGAAACTTCAAAAATGTATTATAATTATTTCCTCTAAAGCTGTGCCCATTTTTGTGAGTATAGAGCTTTCTAAAAATATTACATTACTGGAATGAAGTCAGCAAAACAGCAGAGTAGGCAGCTCCAAATTCCATTCCCTAACAGAAATATCAAAAACAACCAGATGTTGTCTAAACCAACTTTGTAAACTCTCCAGAAAATAGTTAAAGGGTGACAGACACTAAACAAATGGTCCATTGAGAAAAAGTCATCTTTAAAATGGTAGGAAAGTTTCATGATGTTTTTGTTCACCTTTGCCTCATGCCTTCCCAGCAGAGTGTAGGTCATGGTTTGAGCAGGACAGTCTTCAGGACCCCTCCCCCCTTGAACCAGGAGACACAAAGAAGAAAAATATAGCTCATCCAAATGATCAAGATAAATTAACAGAAACCATCCCAGAGGAAGCCCAGGCAGTAAACTTACTAAACAAAGACCTTAAAACAATTGTAAGTTTGCTCAAAGAGCTGAGGGGAAACAAGGACATAGAACTAAAAGAAGTCAGGAAAAATATATGAATAAAATTAGAATATCAACAAAGAGAAATTATTATAAGAAACTGAACAAAAATTTTAGAGCCGCAAAATAACAATAACTAAAATGACAACTTTATAAGAGGGTTACAGCAGCAGATTTGAGCAGACTGAAGAAAGATTCAGCACACCTGAAGATGGGACATTGAAATTAACAAATGTGAGCATCAGTAAGAAAAAGGAATGAAGTAAAATGGAGAGACTGGTCTTCATCTGTTCAGGTAATGAGACTTTTGTTTAAGCACCAGATCATTCTCTAACATAAAGTCTGCAATTATCTCAAAATAAAAAAAAAGAAATAAGTAGAATTATATATTCTTACCATGTGATCCAACCATTCCACTTCTTGATATTTACCCCAAATAAATGGAAATATATGATTATACAAAGACTTGCACATGACTATCCATAGAACCTTCATTTGAATTCTTTAGAAGTATATAAAATCACAAAGCAACCAACTGCACCAAATTACCTGATAGATTGGAAATTCAACTGGAAAGGAAACTATAGAGAAGAAAAATAACAAGACAAGTCTACTTCTTATAATGTTAATTGGGTCAAAATGAATCTTGTCTTTGATGAATTTCCTTAACATTGAGATCCATAGATAAATAAGTCATAATCCAAGGCAGGATTTTCATGTTTATTAATTTAGCCATTGAACAAATGGTTACCAAGTACTTGTTACATGCCAAGGACAGTTGTGAAGATCGAACATTCAGTATTGAACAAAATAAACAAAAATTGATGTTCATATGAAACCTCCATTTTATTGGAAGAAGGTAGACAATAAAATTGAACAACAATGCTTCTCATACAGAACAGTGGCATGAAAAAAGTATTTTCCATTTTTCTCTCCTGGATGTCACACAGAAAAAAAAGTTGCAGTGCAAGAATAATCTGTTAACTCCATTTTCAGCTAAACTAAACAGTTTTAAAATTTGAAATTAAAGTGTATATAAGACTTGTGAAAACTACTAAGAATGATAAAAAGCCACAAATGGACAAATCAGTGAAGAGTGGAAATATCTGCCACCCCAAAATATGCCATTTTGGCATAAAGATTATTTGAACTGAAGATACTTAAAAAGCAGCAGACACAAGGAGAACATTCTGACCTCCTATTTTCTTCTAGAAAGCAGAGATCAAACTCCCATGTGAGAGATGTTCTCCCTGTTCCAGTGGGAAAGGAACATTCTTATCACTAGAGACAAGGAGTGGAGGCTAAAGAATTCTGTACAGAGACCTTGTTAAAGTAACTCATCTTCCTTTAGCCTCCTCACAATGCACTTACTTTTCCTCAATTGCCTCTCCTTGTTCAACCTAGTATAAAAAAGCATTTTAGTTTCGCCATATTTTGGGGTCTTTATCTCCCTATAATGGTTCTTTTGTCTCATAAAACTAGTATTAATAAATCTGTATGCTTTCCTCTGTTAATCTGTCTATGTCAAATTGATTCTCAGGCCCAACCAAAGGCCCTAAGAATGTAGAGACAAAATTGTGCTTCCCCTGCAGTGGCAAGCTGCAAAGTATGAGAACGAGGAGGAACAAATCATGTTTAGGCAGCCGATCCCCCCAAATTCTAAAAGAACAGCCTTCCTGTAGCTGAGGGTTTACCTCACAATACCAAATATACACAGCTTGATTTCATAAGATCCATGACCTGGGAAAATCAGGTAGAGATATAGAGAGGAGATGACATGAGGAACATGTGTAATACAAACAAATACAGAATCACAAATACAGAATTCCTAAATTCTCTTGGAGAAAGACAAGGACAAGAAGAAGAAACAGATGCCACCTAAAAAATAAAAAACTGAATGTATAGTATGAAGGTACAATAATGAAGACAACTACTAGGATAAAAATACAAATCCTCTTAAACACCGAATGTCATGCACATACGCATATGATACATATATGATACATATATCTCCATGTGAAAAAGTAAAAATAAAAATGTAAACAGAAATATCAAATGATAGAACATTGTTAAGATATCACTAAATACAAATGCACTACTAAAAAACAAGACTTTTGTTTGACTATGTAAAGTCCAACTTGGTATTCTGTATGAGATATTGAAATAAAACAATTTCAGAAAAATATTATAAAATAGTAAAACAATTCAGAAAGCAAAAAAAAAAAGTACATAGTCATACCAGAATATATAAATTTAAGCAAAGTGAAAGCTGTCATCTTAAAAACAGAAAGGTAGGATTTGGGAACCACACTTTAAATACATTTAAAAAAAGTTACATGCAAAAGGTTTCAAATCACAATGGTAACATAATTATAATTATATAAGCAACAAATAAAACTGCAACTTCTATAAAGTAGAATTATAAATACTAAAAAGAGAAATTGAACAAAACATTCAATAGAAGATATTAATGTAACTTACTGTTCACAGAAAAAATAAGCAAAAAAATATTTCTAGTTGCTATTTAAT
This sequence comes from Callorhinus ursinus, assembly GCF_003265705.2. Taxonomy (NCBI): domain Eukaryota; kingdom Metazoa; phylum Chordata; class Mammalia; order Carnivora; family Otariidae; genus Callorhinus; species Callorhinus ursinus. Next base: position 1,989,749 of record NW_027397122.1, on the reverse strand, counting down.
AATTAAACATAAATTTACATGCTATACTATGCAAACAGGGATTATTCTTTTTTTAAGGTCCACAGGATACTTCAAAAGTAATATATGGATAAGGGCCTGTCTTAATCCATTTGTTAGTCCATTAGGCTGCTACAACAAAATACTAGACTGGGTAACTTATAAAAATCAAATATTTATTTCTCATGGCTTTGGAGGCTAGGGAGTCCAAGATCAGGGTTCTGGCATGTTTAGATGAGGGCCCTCTTCCTGGTTCATAGCTGACCGCTTCTTACTGTATCCTGACCCACTGGAAGGATCTCCGTAGAGGCTCTTTTTTAAGGAAAGAACCCTATTCATGACGGCTACCCCTTCATGACTTACACACCTATGAAAAGTCCCACCTCCTAATATTCCCACCTTTGGGGTTAGGATCTCAACATGACTTTTTTTTTTTTAAAGATTTTATTTATTTATCTGACAGAGAGAGACACAGCGAGAGAGGGAACACAAGCAGGGGGAGTGGGAGAGGGAGAAGCAGGCTTCCCGCCGAGCAGGGAGCCCAATGTGGGGCTTGATCCTAGGACCCTGGGATCATGACCTGAGCCAAAGGCAGACACTTAACGACTGAGCCACCCAGGTGCCCCTCTCAACATGACTTTTTAAGGAGCATGAACATTAAACCATAACAGCACAAAAATTAAATTTCATTAGTGTTGGTGAGGATGTGGAGAAAGGGGAAGCCCATTATACTATTGGTGGGAATACAAACTGGTGCAGCCACTCTGGAAAACAGTATAGAGGTTCCTCAAAAAGTTAAAAATAGAACTATCTTATGACTCAGGAATTGTACCTCTAGGTATTTACTGAAAGAATACAAAAATACTATAGCAGCATTATCTACAATAGCAAAATTATTTTGCTATCTACAATAGCAAACAGCCCAAATGTCCACGGACTGATAAATGGATAAGGAAAGTCTGGTATGTATGTATACATATAATGGAATAGTACTCAGCTATAAAAAAGAATGAAATTTTTTCATTTGTGGTGATGTGGATGGAGTTACAGTATCATGCTAAGTGAAATAAGTCAATCAGAGAAAGACACATACCATATGATTTCAATCATGTGGAGTTTAAGAAACAAAACAAATAATCATAGGGAAAAAAAGAGACAGAAAAACTAAGAAACAGACTTTTTTTAAAATTTTATTTTACTATGTTAGTCACCATATAATACATCATTAGGTTTTGATGTAGTGATCCACAATTCATTGTTTGCGTATAACACCCAGTGCTCCATGCAGTACATGCCCTCCTTAATACCCATCACCGGGCTAACCCATCCCCCTTCCTGCCCCACTCTAACATCCTCAGTTTGTTTCTCAGAGTCCATAGTCTTTCATGGTTCGTCTCTCCCTCCGATCCCCCCTCCATGCTGTTCCTTACGTTCCACAAATAAGTGAAACCATATGATAATTGACTTTCTCTGTTTGACTTATTTCACTTAGTGTAATCTCCTCCAGTCCCATCCATGTGGATATAAAACTTGGGTATTCATCCTTCCTGATGGCTGAGTCATATTCCATTGTATATATGGACCACATCTTCTTTATCCATTCATCTGTTGAAGGGCATCGTGGCTCTTTCCACAGTTTGGCTATTGCAGATGTTGCTGCTATGAACATTGGGGTGCTTATGGTCCTTCTTTTCACTACATCTGTGTCTTGGGGTAAATACCCAGGAGTGTAATTGCTGTGTCATAGGGTAGCTCTATTTTCAATTTTCTGAGGCACCTCCACACTGTTTTCCAAAGTGGCTGTACCAGCTTGCATTCCCACCAACAGTGTAAGAGGTTTCCCCTTTCTCCACAACCTCTCCAACATTTGTTGTTTCTTGCCCTGTCCATTTTTGCCATTCTAACTGGTCTAAGGTGGTATCTCAATGTGGTTTTGATTTGAATTCCCCTGATGGCTACTTATGATGAACATTTTTCATGTGTCTGTTAGCCATTTGTATGTCTTCTTTGGAGGAGTGTCTGTTCATGTCTTCTGCCCATTTTTTTTACTTGATTATTTGTCTTTTGGGTATTGAGTTTGAGAAGTTCTTTATAGATCTTGGCTATCAGTCCTTTATCTGTAGTGTCATTTGCAAATATTTTCTCCAATTCTGTGGGCTCCCTCTTTGTTTTGTTGACTGTTTCCTTTGCTGTGCAGAAGGTTTTTATCTTGATGAAGCCCCAAAAGTTCATTTTTGCTTTAGTTTCACTAGGCTTTGGAGATGTATCTTAAAAGAAGTTGCTGTGGCCGAGGTTACTGCCTATGTTCTCCTCTAGGATTTTGATGGATTCCTGTCTCACATTGAGGTCTTTCATCCATTTTGAGCTTATCTTTGTGTTTGGTGTTAGAGAATGGTCGAGTTTCATTCTTCTGTATATAGCTGTCCAATTTTCCCAGCACCATTTATTGAAGAGACTATCTTTTCTCCATTGCATATTTTTTCCTGCTTTGTCGAAGATTATTTGACCACAGAGTTAAGGGCCTATATCTGGGCTCTCTCTTCTGCTCCATCGGTGTATAGTTCTGTTTTTGTGCCAGTCTCTCACTATAGAGAACAAACTGATGGTTACCAGAGGTGATGTGGATGGGGGGATGGGTGAATAGGTGATGGGGATTAAGGAGGGCACTTGTCATGCTGAGCACAGAGTATTATATGAAAATGTTGAATCACTATATTGTACACCTGAAACTAATATTACTCTTTATGTTAACTTACTGGAATTTAAACCAAAACTAAAAATAAATAAATATCAAAGTCTCATGTAGCAGGACAAAAAATTAAAAAATAAAATAAAATATTTTAAGTAGAATAGAAATAAACATGCAAGTTTAAAAACAAAATCAGTAAAAGAAAAAAACGTTTTATGAAACATAAGAGATTTTCTTCTTTTTTTAAGATTTTATTTATTTATTTGACAGAGAGACATAGCGAGAGAGGGAACACAAGCAGGGATAGTGGGAGAGGGAGAAGCAGGCTTCCCGCGGAGCAGGGAGCCCGATGTGGGGCTCAATCCCAGGACTCTGTGATCATGACCTGAGCCGAAGGCAGACGCTTAACGACTGAGCTATCCGGGCACCCCGGAGGTTTTCTTTTAAAATAATTATAAGTCAAAACGTATTAATAACAATTTTCTAGAAAAAAAATCAAGAAAAATTATAAATAACGTATACAATACAGTAGTCTATAGCTAAGACAGTGCTTGGAAGAAAACTTACCTACCAAATAATAAAATAATTAAGCATACAAATAAAAGTTGGAAAATTAGCAATAAAGTGAATAAAATAAATCAGAAAGATTCAAAAAGGAAAACACCAGAAAAAAATGTTTAAAAGCATAAGTAATAAATATTAACTTTAAAGTTTTAAAATAATGCAATATAGAAAGCAAACTGAGAATAAAATGTAAAATTTCTAATGAAAAAATAACATTTATGTAACAAATACATAAACAGAGAGTGTTAAATTGGCTCACTTGGCTCATTGTAATGCAAACATATTTCAAAACCCAAGTAGAGCAGTCGACTTCTAAGAAAAAATCATTTGCCAAAAAAAAGACAAAATCTGAAGTTGCAGAAGCAGAATATATATAAACTTATGATGCAATTCAACCAATATTCTAAGATCTATCTCATAAAAGGATCAGGAGGGCTAAACTGTTTTAAAAGAGAATTCTAACAAATCATTAAAAACCAGACTATTTCAATAGGTTTTAATTTTTCATTTTATTTTTCTCGATTATTTTTGAATGTCTCAAAACATGTACATCTATATAAGAAATACAATAATGTTGATACTAAAATCTTACAGGTATTGGAAAGAAAGACAACGAAAAGTATAGATCAGTTTTCATAATAAATATAGTTTTAAAATACTAAAAAATGAAAAAGAGAACAGAACCACAGTTATGAGCAAGTGACGTTCTTCAAAGAATGATGGGAGTTTCAATATTCATAAATCTGTGATTATAATATACTTAAAATCAAATATACCTCCAGATGCCCGAAGGGTTGTGACCAAATTAAACAAAGATTCCTGATTTAAAACTACAACCAAAACAACAGCAAACTAAATACAATAAATTTATCGTGTGGCAATTGTTAAGGTTAAATGGACTTGTTCTTAACTTGATAAAATATATCTCTCAGCCCAAACCCAGTACCTTGCTTAATGGGGGCCCAATGGAAGCAGTCCTGTGACTAAAACTGAGAGCGGGATACACCCACACTGACCCTTGCAAGCTCCAGTCAATGAAACTAAAAAAATGGAATAGAATGAGGTAAAAATTCACAAAAGACATAATGTTTTTAATTTAAAAATGAATTCAGTAAAACGCTAAGAAAATAATCTAGTGAAAAACAGGGTACAAAATTAATCTATTTACATCTGTAGTTCTCTCAATAATAAAGTAAAAACCAAACACAAATTAGAATTCAAAAATACGTTTAAAATACTACTGAAGGGGGACGCCTGGGTGGCTCATTCCTTAAGCGTCTGCCTTCGGCTCAGGTCATGATCCCAGGGTCCTGGGATCAAGTCCCACATGGGGCTCTTTGCTCACTGAGGAGCCTGCTTCTCCCTCTCCCTCTGCTGCTCCCCCTGTTTGTGCTCTCTCTCTTTCTGACAAATAAATAAAAATCTTTAAGAAAATAAAATAAAATAAAATAAAATAAAATACTACTGAAGGATACAAATGATACAAATTGAAAGACATACTTCTGTAGAAAAGTTGTCTATTTATAAAGATTAATTTGTAAGTTCAGTAAAATGCCAATATAGAAACATAAATATTGGGGCACTTGGATCATAAGGAATGACCCAGGCTCAGTGGGTTAAGTCTGGCTTTGGCTCAGGTCGTGATTCCTGGGTCCTGGAATTGAGTCCTGCGTTGGGCTCCCTGCCTAGCTGGGAGTCTACTTTTCCCTCTCCCTCTGCCCCCCCTCCCTGGCTCATGCTCTCTCTCTCTCTCTAAAATAAATAAAAGTGTTTAAAATTAAAAAAAAATAGATATCTCATCATTGGAACTAGAAAATCTAATCCTAAACTTTATATGGAACTATAAGCAACAAAAAACAACCAGAGAGTTGAGGGGGGAAAAAAATCAATAAGTGGGACTAACCCTACCATATAGGAAGGCATATTAATAAACTGAATCTATTAAAAGAGTGTATTTCCAGTGCACAAAGAGAGACCACTACAAACCAGTTTCAGTAGAAACTCCAAAATTATACACAATTACATATAGGAACTTACAGCAGGTTAACGATGACATGCAGTATCATAATTCAGTAAAAGATGCAACCATAACTGGATAGCCACTTGGAAAACAAAGCAAAGTTAGAGCAATATATCATAGCTCATAACAAAATAAATTCTTGACTGGATGAGCAATTTAAATATGAAGTGCAAAACCATCAAATTGAGGAGGAAAACTTGAGAGTACTTCCTTCTGACATTGAAATGGCAAAAATAAATTTCTTACTGTGATACCAAATTCCAGGGTTCATGAAAGAAAATGTTGACCACACTGAAATAGACAACATTAGGAAAATAACAATAACCACAACCAAAAAAATGAACTTTCTTATGTGTTTAAGACATCATTGGCAATCTTAAGATACAGATGACAGGTGGGGGTGGGAAGGATATGTTCAGTGGTATCACAAAGGGCTAATCTCAACATTTCGAGAGTTCCAGGGAACCATTAGGAAGACAAGTGTGCCAAAGGAAAACCAAGCAAAAGACATTTAAAAAAAAAGTTCACAAAGAGGGAAATACTAATAATATTTAAACATGAAATGACATTGACTCTTTTAGAAATTGAGAAATACCTATTAAACTTACAAAGAGCTGATTTTCACCTATGTAAATCGAAGGGTAAAATTAAAATGTTTGATAATACTCCTGTTGGCAAATTGTGGGCAACAAATGTTCTCATACTTTGCATGCAGAAATAAAATTTGCTATAATACCTATAGTGAAGGAGGGGATCACAACCATAGGTTAATTTAATCTTTAGCCTAATAATCCAACACCTAAGAACTGACTTTGCATGAATTCATTAACACAATAAAAATGACATTTTATGCAAGGTCACTTTTTAGAATGTTGTTCTAATGGCAAAAGCTGAAAATAAAATATCTATCAGGAATTGAAAGGTTAATAAATTTATGTTGAGCCCTTGAGTAGCATATGAGACTAGAAAAGATAAAATAAGATTATGGAAACTGTTGTAGTGTGTGTCTGTGTGTGTGTGTGTGTGTGTGTGTACCACATTATAAGTAAAATAAATAAAAGCCGGTGAGCATAAAAGAGACCAGTCCGAGATTATTCCTATAAACTAAGGAGAGTCAGTGGTGGCTTGAATTAGCATTTTAAGACGTGAAATAAGGAAGGGATTCCTGAGCAACTGAAAAAAAAAAGAAGTTATTATTTGCAGTTAGAAAACATTGAAAGAGGTGTGCCTGGGTGGATATTTTTTTTTTTTTTTTTTTTTTGAGGGGGGAAGAGAGAGGCAGGAGCAGGGAGGGAGAAGCAGACCCCCTACTGAGCGGAACTCCACACCTGGGCTTGATCTTAAGACCCTGGGATCATGACCTGAACTGAAGGCAGACGCTCAGTGGACTGAGCCATCCAGGTGCCCCAACAAATAAAATCTTAAACAAAATATAACAACAACAACAACAACAACAACAACAAAAACGAAAAAAAGAAAAAAAAAGGAAGAGAGAAAGAAAGAGAAAGAGAAAAAAAAGAAAAAAGAAGAAGAAAACATTGAAAGAGGAGAGGTTAAGAGTGGAGCCTGGGGCATGTTGAAGGTAGATCCCTGGCAGACATTCCTAAGAAGATACAGTGGGCAGGTGTACATGAAATCCATACTTAAGAAAAGAAATCTGGCTGGGAAATATGCTTTTGGCTGTCCTTAGTGCACAGGGGTATTTTAAACATCGGAGAATGTGTGAGTTTACCGAAGGAGTGAATTGTGAGTTGTGATTTCCACAAGCTGTGAGTTTAAAGGAGATGAGCAGGAACCAGCAAAAATGAGTAAGAGGCATCCAGCGACGTAAGATAAAAAGACCAGGCTAATGTGATACTATAGACGCCACGTGAAGAAGGCATTTCAAGGGGGAGAAAGGAATCTGGGGCTGAGACCTGATTACGGGATTTAAATGGGGCGGGGCTGGTGAAGAAGTATGGTCAAGACGGATTTTTCTTTTCTAAAAGGGTTTAACTGCAGCATGTCCTCATGCAGATAAAAATGAATCAGTGATAGAAAAACAAATGTCGTGCAAGAGCGAGGCCATCTATTTTGGAGGATGTCCCTGAGTTGGGCTGCTGGTGTGTTATCCTGCACTTGAGTGGCTACAGAGGAGGGTCTTAGGAGCCCAACGAGTGCGTCCAAAGGAACAGAAGGGCCCTGTGGGAACTGAGGATGTGGAACCTGGAACTTCTCTAGGTACGTCTGCTCTCTTCCTGCAAGAAAAAGCAGTTAGCCTCTAAAAGGGGAAGAGGAAGAAGGAGCTTATCATTATGCTTTTACCCTTTCCATATGAATTTGTGGAAGATAAACTTAAATTTTATTCTTTATTTTTTTTTAAAGATTTTATTTATTTGACAAAGAGAGAGACAGCCAGAAAGGGAACACAAGTAGGGGAGACGGAGAAGAAGAAGCAGGCTCCCCACCGAGCAGGGACACCGATGTGGGGCTCGATCCCAGGACGCTGGGATCGTCACCTGAGCCGAAGGCAGACGCTTAAGGACTGAGCCACCCAGGCGCCCCTATATACTTCAATTTTAATACAAGAACAATGTAAAGGTTTTCAAGGTGGGAATTACACGGTGAAATAAAGTCAGGGATGGTTAGATAATTGACTTTTCTTTTTTTTTAACCAATCATCAGAATTTATCTACACAAACTCTTGCGCTTGCCCTCTTCCTCATTTGCAAAAGTGCAACCTACCCACCAGTATAATTCTACCTGAATTAATAGCCCACCACTCTTGTTTAGCATTTTTTTAAGATTTTATTTATTTATTTGAGAGAGAGCACAGGGGTGGAGGGGGTCCAGAGGGAGAGGGAGAAGCATGCTCCTGGCTGAGCAAGGTGCCCGATTCGGAACTCGATTCCAGAACCCTGGGATCATGACCTGAGCCACAGGCAGACACTTAACCAATTGAGCCACCCAGGTGCCCCTTGTTTAGCTTTTACACTAAAAAAAAAACACTAAAAAATATTCAAATTTTCTTTCCGGAGGCCTAGTAATAAAAGATATTGTCAGTGTGCTGTGTTCTATTCTTCTAGCCACATTGCAGCTTCTCACTAGCAGGCAGTCACATTATATGTGAGCCCCTCTCCTGTCTCCCCCCTGCCAACCTTGCTTTTTCTTCCTCTCCTCTGTTGAGTATTTCTTAATCTTTGAGCAAAAACATTCTTCTCCAGCCAAGTAAGACCCTTAGCCAAAAACCATATCTCAACAATCATATTTCACACGCACACACACAAAAATCCAGACAAGAACTCTGCACCTTATTCAATAATTCTTACAATGGGATGTTTTAAGTACCTTAAAGCATTGTTCTTCCTTCACGAACATGGTTGCTCAGCCATGTGGCTTATGTGGACTGCAGAAAGACAGGCAGACACAGCATTAGTGTAAGCAAGATGAAGGAGAAGCTGAAAAGAAAAGACATAGAAAAATTCATTTCAGTTAAAATTTAACCAGCCTGGGGCGCCTGAGTGGCTCAGTCGGTTAAGCATCTGTCTTCAGCTCAAGTCATGATCCCAGGGTCCTGGGATCGGGCCACATGTCACTCTCCCTGCTCAGTCGAGTCTGCTTCTCCGTCTCCCTCTGCAGCTCCCCCTGCTTGTGCTCTCTCTCTCTCGCAAATAAATAATAAATAAAAATCTTAAAAAATAAATAAATAAAATAAAGTTTAACCAACCTGGCTGAAGTTCTGAGTCAGGGAAAATTCAAAGCTCCAGGTAGAAAATCATGTGATCTGAGCATGACACTTGTCATTTTATTTTATGTATTTTTACCTGATATTGAAATGAAATGTGAGAATTTCCTAGAAGAAAGAATCCAATTGAGAATATTGGCTACTTTTATAAGCCCTGTAGCATCATTTTGGGTCTAAAATTTAGGTTATATTGTCTTGGTTCCTCTAAGTAATAGTTACAATGCTCTACGTTTTAGAATACTGGGGAACTGAAAATAGCATTTTAATTTAGTAATACTTAAAAGCAATCAATATCTTTAAGATTTATATAAATGCAATGTAGATTTCATTTTTTCTATTTTGTGGATTTCTGTTGAGTTCTTATAGGAATAAACACATTTCAACTTTGTCCATTTTTTTTCATTCTCAAATATCAGTGTGGTTTATTTTTCAATATAAAATACCTCTCTAAACATTTAGCTCACTGTGATAATGCTTATCTTTATTCTTCATAGAATTTTTAACAATGTCACATATTATCTGTGTTATTTAGTCATCAAGAAGTTATGCATTTAAGTGCTGTTTCCAAGAAGTCAAGAATTGTTCTGGCTTGTTTTAGTTTTTTCTGCCTCCAAAGTGTACCCAGAATCTTGCCTTACACTTCTTTGACATCCCAACTACCTCGTATTTGTTTTATCATAGACCGTAATTACTTGGCATTGCTTCTGGTTTTCTTCCAGTATCATACTAACAAAAAATTTTAAAAGTGAAAAGTTTTAAATGGTGACCTGAGGACATACTTTCAGACTTATCATATCTGCTTATATGAAGAATAGACATGCTTTGTATCAAGAGATGGGATCAACACACGCTGCATATGTTGGGTGGGAATAGCACATATTCTGTTCACGTGACCTGGCATAAATCTCTTAGATGCTTTCCAGACAGTAAGATCAGTGTCCATTTAATCCACACAGAAGTAGCAATAGTTCGTAGTTCCATAAAGATGTCTCCTGATCCCAGTACCTCTTCCCAGGGATATATCCAGACTTTTATTAACAGATCCATTTTTACCAGGAGGGAAGCAAAGGCATATGGAGACATGGACACATGGGGGAACCCCACTGAATTCATCTGGATGGTCCGGGCTTTCATCCAGTTTAGGATGACTTCTTACTAATCCAGTCTGTGTTTGGTTGCATGAGAACAATGAGGTACATTTTCAGAAAGAACGTAGGATAATAAGTAGATGTCTTCAAAGTGATCACAGAGAATACAAGAAAGAGGAGAGACAGCACTGGGCTGTGGGGCTAGCTAAAACAAGCACAGTTTTAGTCAGCTGAGTTTGAATTTCTCACTTACTCTTTACTCTTGAACAAGTGTCTTAACCCGTCTCTGAATCACTTTCCTCACCTACAAATGAGAAAGTCATAAATACTATTTTTGAGTTTTTAATAACTTAGTTTGTAAAACGTTTAGCATGGTTACTGGGGAAAACAAAACAAAACAGAACAAAGACATCGCTTTGCTTTTTAATTCCAGATTAGTCATTGTGTCTGAAGTAAACGTGATCACACAGAGTCCCTCACATTGATAAACTTTTCATTACGCAAAAACAATATCGACAAAACTATATACAGATATATGTGTCAACTAGAATTCAAGCTCTCTGAGAAGAGGAATTCTGGCTCATGCCATAACCCCAGCACTTGAGCAGTAACGAGCACATAGTAGGGGCTCGATAAATATTTATGGCATGAATAAAAGAATTTGCTTGTGTGAAAGATTCACTGATTTGTTTTTGGCATGCATCTGTGCTGGAGCAAAGAGATTTCAGAGACCAGTTAAGCACATGCTTAAATTTGGCATTAAGGACTCTGCCAAGACAAGGACTGACTGAGTCCTCAGGGATGACAGAGTGGAGGGTTGTAGAGATTACGTGCCACAGAGATAACTGGCATCTACATCCCTGAAGAGACTCAGGCCAGCTGTCAGTCTTGGCTGCAACAAGAAATACCAACACGTTTGAGTCTACATCACAGCTCTGGCAACCACACATCTCTCTCTCTCTCTCTCTCTCTCCCCCTCTCTCTCTCTCTCTGTGTGTGTGTGTTTCTCTGTCTGCCTCTACATCTCTCTGTCTCTCTTTCTCTTCCTTTTTCTTCCCTTGGCCTTCTTCTACTTCCCTCTCTTTCCTTGCCTTCCCTCCCTCTCTCCTTCCTTTTCCTTCTCAACTTTCTAAATGAAAATAAAATAAGAGACACCTCGTTGAGAAACATGTATAGCTGAGATTATTAACCAAGGGAATAGAAGACACTACAGATAGTGCAGAAATTTGGTGCCTCATATTTCAGAAAAACTGGAAGATGAATGCCAAGCAATGTAGGAGGGCCAGTCCTTATCTTGGAACACTGTCTAATATTTCCAACATGCTCCTGACACAGAGGGAGAAGGGTGAGACAAATCTGCTTCCTGTTAACCCTTTAGGGTCCCTGACAGAGGAAAGGCGATCACATCGATTTCAGGATGACATTTTAGCACCCAGATCTCTGGCAGAAAGTCAACAAATGGGCTTAAGAATTCTGTCTTTTTTTTTTTTTAAGATTTTATTTATTTATTTGAGAGAGAGAGAGAATGAGAGATAGAGAGCACGAGAGGGAAGAGGGTCAGAGGGAGAAGCAGACTCCCCGCTGAGCAGGGAGCCCGATGTGGGACTCAATCCCGGGACTCCAGGATCATGACCCGAGCCGAAGGCAGTCGCGTAACCAACTGAGCCACCCAGGCGCCCAAGAATTCTATCTTATTGACAGTTTCAAGTAGTTTATTTGATGCAGTTTTCAAAATTTTGGTTTTGGCAGCTACACAGTCTTGGGACTGCCAGTTAGCCTCCTACAAATCTTTCCTACCTCACAAATAAATCACAGTGTGGAAATTAAAAATAAATTCTATTTCTGTGGAGACCATGAGGGTGTGGCTGCCACAATTGCTTTGGAGTCAGTGAAAATGGCACAAAAGAGGGAAAAAAACAAAAAAACAAAAAAACACCCTAAACATCATCCTGGGAGGAGGTTTTCTGCATGTAACAATAAAACTCATACAAGTTGTCCTACCATGCTTACAACCCAATTCCTACCCTATAGCATAAGCCTTCCCAACCACATGGGGGGGAAATAAAGACACAAATAAATACACAAAGAAAACCTATGCTTACACAGGCTGAATTTTGAGTGGTTTCACTATTAGACATCAGAACAGAGCTTAAGCAAACATGCTTTATATTGTGGTTTTCTGAGACTCCATAAAGAAGGGTGTTCTCACCTACTGTTTTAAGCAGAAAAAATGTACATCGTGTGCCTATCTTATGGTTTCATCTTTACTAAATTGTTATAATAACTGAAAAATAGAAAATGTAATAAAAATTATTCTAAACGTATTACATAAGTTTTAAGTTTCTTCATTTAATACACATTCATGATTTCTGATATAAAAAGGTTTCCATGCAATATATATATTTTTTAAGGATTTCAAAATGATCATTCCTCTCACACCTTTCAAGTATGTATGTATATATATATTATCTATCTATTTATCTATCTATCACCTATCTATATCATGACACTTAATTTGAAATACAGGTGTTGTGGTCAAATATTTTTGACCCAACATTTTGAATAGGAAGTTGAGCCCAGAATATCGTATGATTTCATGCATAACAATTCACCCCTAAATCAAAATCCAGCAAAATAGATTTAACAGTTTTTATACTTTCCTCTTTAAAAGTCATTAAAATTCAATGATATGCTTTGCTTTAATGTGTCCCAGCAATTTGATAGCTGAATTTCACAGACTTTTAATTGTCCATCAGTTAATGCAAACCTTCTCATGCTTCATCATTACATGCAGGTTTGATTTGTTTGATATAATCACATTAATATTAGAAGAATATTACAACTTCTAGATACCTTTCTTACAAAAAGCCTAATTAGTTGAGCTAGAGAATAAATAATTGATTATGTGGATAATGAAGCAAATATCTGAAGATAAAAACCAGCATGTAATTTCCTTTTGGTAGACTCACTAAAGATTAACAAGAACTGAAAATTTTTTCTGAATATGTTTTGTATATTTTTTCATAGTTGATGATCTCTTTTCAGAGTAAATGTTGAAGAATTTTTTGTTGTTCATAATTATGGATTTTGAGAGACTTTTCCTAAGCATTGTGATTAAGTTAATTTGTTTACATGACTAGACTAAATTGTGCAGTCTATTGAAAACCATTTTCTTAGCTCTAGGGCGTAGATATGAAATATCATTTAGACAGGAACTAATGAACTTATTCTTATCTGAACGCCTTCAAGGAGATAAGGAAGTAAATGTCAATTCTGCTATTTCTATAAGGCAACAAGTCATAGTACTCAACACATAATCAAAAGAAACATTTAAAATAATCTCTCTGGTCTAATTAAAAGTTCAATTAAGGAAACTATAATGATCTTCACTGATGAACTTTTAAAAAGACACATTTTAATAGATAAATTTTACTCTGAAAAAAATAAAGCATTGCAATTTCAGTGGAAGTCCATTTGCCATTGACATGCTTTTGACAGGCAGTATTTATTTTACTGCAATTTCCGAAGAAGCATGTAGTAAGGATCTACAGAGCTTAGACCAAGTTGTGAGAATACTTTGGAGGGAAACTCTGGGCTGATTTATTTTGTAGAGCCAAAATCACCTTCTATTTATCTGTACTGTGTCCTAGAAGACACTGGTTTAAAGACATAATGGATGTCCTTGTCACTATATTACTGTATTAGCTAGAAACAAAAATTCAAGAAAGAAAGAGAGAAGGAAAGAAAAAGAAAGAAAGAAAGAAAGAAAGAAAGAAAGA
>NW_027397122.1:1897691-1975788 GCF_003265705.2 Callorhinus ursinus | reverse complement strand
AAAGAAAGGGAAGGAAGGAAGGAAGTTTCCTCCGTAGCAAGCTCTACAAACAAACAACATGCCTGCATATCTCATGCTCCCATCATCTTATCTGATTTTCACATTATTTCTAAACATTAGAGAAGACAGCTGTTATTGTTCTTATGTAAATACAACAACCACTACCAAACCTCAACAACAAACCCTGCAGCTCAGGGATGATAAGTGATGTTGACCTTAAAGGTCAAGCAGGCAGTTCTTTCATTAGCAAAATGGATTTGTTTGAAAATAGCAGAGGGACTGCAGTTTGGGACAGGCAAGCTTTGGCAACCCATGGGAAAGTCCAGAGATCAAAGGAGAGATAAACTCTGCTACCACATCAGAGTTGAGTAGTTTCAATAGAGGTGTTAAAGTAAGAAACTTTACTATCTGACCCTTAAAAAAAAAATTACAGCCTTCCGTTCTAAGAAAGCCTTCCATCCTATCTGATTCTGTACTAGTAGGTGCTTTTGATTGTCTTGGACTATTTTATAGTTACCTATGTGTAAATTCCTTTCAGTACCTTTGAATGTCTATATGTGTGTAGTTTTTCATTCTCCTTGCCACTAATTATAGTAACTTACTGGTTGCCTCATTAAAATAACAAGTAAAATTATATTTTTTGTATATATTCATGCATTTACTTTTTTAAAAAAATTATTCCAGTATAGTTAACATACAGTGTTATATAAATTTCAGATGGGGGCACCTGGTGGCTCAGTCAGCGGAGCTTCTGACTCTTCGTTTCAGCTCAGGTCATGATCTCACGGGTCTTGGGGATCGAGCCCCATGTCGGGCTCCAGGCTCAGCAGGGACTGAAGATTCTTTCCCTCTATTCCTCCCCGCATTCACACACACACACACACACACACACACACACACGCTCTCTCTTTCTCTCAAATAAATAAATCTTTAAAAAAATGTTCAGATGTACAATACAGTGATTCAACAATTACATATATTACTCAGCACTCATCATGATAAGTTTACTTTTAATCCACTTCTCCTATTTTATCCATCCTCCCCATCTGCCTCCCCTCTGGTAACCATCAGTTTGTTCTCTATAGTTAAAAGCCTGTTTCTTGGTTTGACTCTTTTTTTCTTTGTTCATTTGTTTTCTTAAATTCCACATATAAGTGCAATCATACAGTATTTATCTTTCTCCTAATGACTTAATTCACTTAACATTATACCCTCTAGATGTACCCATGATGCAGCAAATGGCAAGATTTCATTCTTTTTATATATTTTGTATATTTATTTAATTCTTTATAGATATATACCACCTCTTCTTTATCCATTTATCTATCCATGGACACTTGGGCTGCCTCCATAATTTGGCCATTGTAAATAATGTTGTAATAAACATAGGGGTGCATATGTCCTTTCGAATTAGTGTTTTCATATTCTTTGGGTAAATTCTTTCAAATTACTGGATCATATGGTAATTATATTTTTAACTTTTTGAGAAATGGCCATACCCTTTTCCACAGTGGCTGCACAACTTGCATCCCCACATACAGTGCACAAGTGTTCCTTTTTCTTCACATCCTTGCCAATACTTGATGTTTCTTGTGTTTTTTATTTTTGCCATTCTCCCAAATGTGAGGTGATATCTCATTGTAGTTGTGATTTGCATTTCCCTAATGATTAGTGATGTCAAGGATCTTTTCATGTGTTAATTGGTCATCTATATGTCTTCTTTGGGGAAATGTCTGTTCTTATCTTCTGCCCATTTTTAATTGGATTTTTTTTGTGAGTTGTGTAATTTCTTGATATATTTTGGATACTAATCCTTTATTGCATATGTCCTCTGTAAATACCTTCTCCCATTCTGTAATTTGCCTTTTAGTTTCATTGAGTGTTTCCTTCACTGCACAGAAGCTTTTTATTTTGATGCAGTCTCAATAGTTTATTTTACTTTTGGTTCTCTTGCCTTATGAGATGTATCTAGAAAAATGTTGCTATGACTGATGTCAGAGAAATTATTCCCTGTGCTCTCTCCTAGGATTTTTATGATTTCAGGCCTCACATATATGTCCTTAATCCATTTTGAATATATTTTTGTGTATAGTGTATGGAGGCGGTCCAATTTCATTCTTTTGCATGTAGCTGTCCAGTTTTCCCAACACAATTTGTTGAAAAGACTTTATTTTTCCCATTGCATAGTCTTGTCTTTTTGTTGAAGATTAATTGACCATATAATTGTATGTTTATTTCTGGGTTTTTTATCTGTTCCATTGATCTGTGAATTTATTTTTTGGCCAGTACTGCACTCTTTTGATTACTAAAACTTTGTAGTAATCAAATCTTAAAATCTGAGATTGTGATACATCTAGTTTTGTTCTCCTTTTTCCAAAATTGCTTTGGCTGAGGTCTTTTGTGGTTCCATACAAATTTTAATATTATACATTCTAGCTCTGTGAAAATGATGTTGGTATTTCGATAGGGATTGCATTAAATCTGTAGATTGCTTTGGGTAGCACAAACATTATAACAGTATTTGTTCTTCAAATCCATGAACGTGGAATGTCTTTCCATTTGTGTCATCTTCCACTTGTTTCATCAGTGTTTTATAGTTTCCAGAGTACATGTTTTTCACCTCCTCGGTTAAGTTTATTCCTAGTTATTTTATTTTTATTCATATGAGAGTCATAATTTTATCTTTAAAAATATTAGCCTTTGACAACATACTTTGTCATTTCTTTTCCTTTAAATACCTCAAATAACTGAAAGGATATGGTCTATAAGCACAACGTAAGCAAATGCTTTTGCTATGGGACCATCAGGTAGAGAACACCAAATAACCCAGTAACATAGGAAAGATTCATTACATTGGAATTTGAATGATATGAAGTGGGAAAATGCTTTTAAAACATGCAAAAAGAACATGAGAGAAAATAGTTTGTTTAAATGAGAAGTGGTTACTGTGCATTCTGGAAGAACTTGTAATTATTTTGAAAAGGACATTTTCATAGTACTATGTTTTAAGCACTTGTTCTCCCTCTTCACTACCCCCACACCCATTTACATCCACAACAACTTGGAATTGTTGGTCAGGCCTAGGAAAAAAGGAATGTGCAGCAGCACCTGATGGCACAGTTAGATGCTCAGAAGTTTTATGGCCACCACCTTCTGAATACACAAAGTAGACCCAGTTCTGTAGGAGAGAAGGGGCTAGGAAGGTTGAATCATAAGACTGCAATTATTTACAAGTCCTGTTTACTGGGAGACTGTGAGCTCTCTACTCCTTGACATCATCCAATCAAAGGACTGCAGAACACATGAAAAAGTGCTCAACATCATTCAGCATCAGGGAAACACAAATCAAAACCTCAATGAGATACCACCTCACACCAGTCAGAATGGCTAAAATGAACAAGTCAGGAAATGACAGATGTTGGCGGGGATGTGGAGAATGGGGAACCCTCCTACACTGTTGGTGGGAATGCAAGCTGGTGCAACCACTCTGGAAAACAGTATGGAGGTTCCTCAAACAGTTGAAAATAGAGCTACCATACGATCCAGCAATTGCACTACTGGGTATTTACCCCGAATATACAAGTGTAGGAATCTGAAGGGACACCTGCACCCCAATGTTTATAGCAGCAATGTCCACAATAGCCGAACTATGGAAAGAGCCCAGATGCCCATCGACAGATGAATGGATAAGGAAGATGCAGTATATATATATGCAATGAAATATTATGCAGCCATCAAAAAAATGAAATCTTGCCATTTGCAATGACATGGATGGAACTAGGGGGTGTTATGCTGAGTGAAATAAGTCAATCAGAGAAAGACAATTATCATATGATCTCACTGATATGTGGAATTTGAGAAACAAGGCAGAGGATCATAGGGGAAGAGAGGGAAAAAATGAAACAAGACAAAACCAGGGAGGGAGACAAACCGTAAGACACTCTTAATCTCAGGAAAGAAATAAGGGTTGCTGGAGCAGAGGGGGATTGGGGTTGGGGTGGCTGGGTGATGGACATTGGGGGGGTATGTGTTGTGGTGAGCACTGTGTATTGTGTAAGACTGATGAATCACAGACTTGTACCCCTGAAACAAATAATAGATCATACGTTAATAAAAAAATAAATAAAAATTTGAAAAACCCCACAAAGGACTGCAGAGTTGAAACACTACGCTCAAAACTGGCAAAGGATGAATTCCTCTTCAGTCAGACATGCCTATAGCCATTCCAATGGGCATGTCACTTACCCATCATTCTAGACTGAGCAATGTGTCCCCTTTCATGGGAATTTTGGGGTATTGATTTAAATACCTTATTGTTTATTAGATTGCATAATAGTGACAGAGTGAGCCAAATTTTATCCTTGAAAACTCATTATTATTAGGCCATACTGGCCTAAGAGGGTGTCCAGTGATACTCCAGGACAATGTGGGTTTGAAATCTAAATTCTAGGGATGCAGTCCTGGGCAGCTCAGTTGGTTAAGCATCTGCCTTCAGCTCAGGTCATCATCCCAGAGTCCTGGGATTGAGTGCCACATAGGGTTCCTTGCTCAGTGGGGAGCCTGCTTCTCC
The DNA here is from genome assembly GCF_003265705.2 of Callorhinus ursinus. NCBI lineage: Eukaryota > Metazoa > Chordata > Mammalia > Carnivora > Otariidae > Callorhinus > Callorhinus ursinus. The sequence goes on along the minus strand of NW_027397122.1, from coordinate 1,971,218 downwards.
CTCTGCTTGCCATTCTCCCTGCTTGTGTGCTCTCTCTCTCTCTCTCTCTGACAAATAAATAAATAAAATCTTTATAAATAAATAAACAAACAAACAAATAAATAAATAAATAATTCTATATGGGATTTTTCTTTCTTTGTCGGACCTAATTCACTTAGCAGAATATCCTCTAAATTCATCCATATTGTCACAAATGGCAAGATTCCATTTTTTTTAATTTACATTTTTACCTGAGTATAGTTGACACACAATGTTACATTAGTTTCAGGTTTACAACATAGTGATTCAACATTTCTATATTTTATGCTATGCTCACTACAAGCATAGCTACCATGTGTCACCATATAGGACTCCTATAATATCATAGACTATGTTCCTTATGCTGTAGTTTTTATCCCCATGATATGCATTCCATAACTGGAAGCCTATATCTCCCACTCCCCTTCCCTCTGGCACCATCAGTTTGCTCTCTGTATTTATAGGTCTAATTCTTTTTGTTTATTTATTTATTATTTGTTTACTTGTTTGTTTGTTTTGTTTTTAGATTCCACTTACGAATGAAATCATATGGTATTTGTCTTTCTTAGTCTTACTTATTTCACCTAGCGTAATACCTTCTAGGTCCATCCATGTTGTCACAAATGGCAAGCTCTCATCCTGTCCTATGGCTGCATACTATTCCATCACATATATATATATATGTATTCATATATATATATGAAAATTGGAATTTAGGAATATAATTAGGAATATATATATGAATTATGTGTGTGTAGATATGTATATATACACATATATATGTATTTATATAAAACTTCTTTATCCATCTAATGATGGACACTTAGGTTGCTTCCATATCTTGGCTATTGTAAATAATGCTGCAATAAATGTAGGGTGATGACTTTACTTATATATGGAATCTAAACAAAACAAAACAAAACAAGCAAACAGAACCAGACTCATAAATACAGAGAACAAACCGGTGATTGCCAGAACAGAAGATGGGAGGATGGGCAAAATATCTGAAGGGGATAAACTTCCAGTCATAAAATAAGCAAGTCACAAGGATAAAGTGTACAGCAAAGGAAATACAGTCAATACGTTGTAATAACTTTGTGTGGAGACAGATAGTAGTTATACTAGTCAAATCACTATGTTGTGTACCTGAAACTAATATAGCATTGTATTTCAACTATAGTTAAAGAAAAAAGAAAAAAAGAAATATGTGGGAATGGTGTTAGAAGATGAAATTTGCAGATCAAAAATACCAGACCAAAGGATTTATACTTTATTTATCTGGCTGTCTTAAACAGATTTGAAGCAGGGCCTTGAAATAGCTTTTTGTTTGTTTTCTTATTTTAATCACAATAACTATATCAACATTGTGAAACACAGCTATGTGCAGGAAAAATGATGACAAAGAAAACGGAAATGTTCTGTAAAAAGTAATTTTTCAGATAAGAGTTTCTTTTGTAAAGAAGCAAAACATCATTTTTCAATATTCCTACCAATTCACAAATTAATAAAATAGATTATTATAAGAGATCCTTTTAATTATTATAAGAGATCCTTTTAACATCCTTTTATTATAAGAGATCCTCCAATTCCAGAGAAAACAACGTTTTTTATTTTGAAATTTTGATTCTTTAGTGTTGTGTTAAGTGTTAATATTATGTTGAGACATTTTACTTTTACTTTATCATGGTTTTTATCCAGCATGTGTGTGTGATTTATCCAAGACCAATTCACTTAACTTTGCAAATAGTAGGCTTACAATCAGATATATATATATAGGTATATCATATTTGAATGGAACTTAAGTATGTGGAACATTAAACAAAATAATGAAGTAACAAAATAAGTATGTGGAACATTAAACAAAATAATGAAGTAACAAAATACTATAATATTTAAAGAACAAGATGTGGACCAATATTTTATTTCTTTGTTCTACATTTCAAGTGGTCTAATTTTATAATAAATAAATGCTTATATTTTTATATATAAATCTTTGGGGCAATATGAGTATAATAATAATATTCCACTTCTATAGAAATTGTTTACTAAGGGAGACATGTTATGTTTAAGTAGAAAACAATAATAATAGTATTTAAAGCCAAAATACCTGGTTTAAATAAGAATAAGACCACAACAGGTCAGACTAAATTGTCAGTCAGACCCTCCTCAAATTACAAGTGTATAGAAATAATCGATAATATTGAAAATAATAACAAGAAATGTATAAATAAATTTAGCAATGAAAATTCAAAATCAGCTTTGTAATTTATAAATCAAGCACTTAAAATTAGTAAGCATATTAAAAATTTGAAATCTATCCGCACATACATACTTACTATGTTTACTCTAAATGTATCATAATATAAATTTGTCCTATGAGTTGAAGACTTATTATGTAGCAAAAATCATTATAATGGTATAGAATTATCATGGAGATAGGAAAAGCAATGGAATTTTCTTTTTAAGATTTTATTTATTTATTGGAGAGAGAGAGAGCATGAGCAGCGGGGAGCGGCAGAGGGAGAGGGAGAAGCAGCCTCCCCACTGAGCAGGGACCCTAATGCAGGACTTGATCCCAGGACCCCGGGATCATGACCCAAGCTGAAGACAGATGCTTAACCTACGGAGCCACCCTGGCACCCCAAAATTTTTTAACCAGATGTTGCAATATACACCACTGGTAAAGAATGGACTATATATATATATATATATATATATATATATACACACATATATTTTTTTTTCCTGGGAAAATATCCTCTGGGAAAAAGAAATTTAATCCCTACTTCACACATTAAAAGAATGAATTATAGACTAATTAATGGCATGAATATCTGACCCAAATTTTAAGAAGAAAACGTAAGAAAGTATCGTTATGACTCTTGATGAAAAAATAAGAGATAACCTAAAGATGAACTTTACATAAATAAGAAAAAAAATAATAACACATAGAAAAACTAGCACAGATTATGACACAGGTAATATATAGGAAGGGAAAACCACGTAACCAAGAAACATATGAAGAGATGCTCAAACTAATAATCAGAAAATGCAAACCTAGGCAAAAGGTAATACGATTTCACATTCATAAGTTTGGAAAAGATGCAGAATTATAGAAATTCACATGTTCTATGGGGAGGACCGTAAATTGGGAAGCCCATGTTTGGAAGATGCATGTGGCAAGAATTATTTACCTTAAAATGAGGTACCTATGATCCTGAACGTCCAATTCTAGCAACTGAAATTTAGCAAAACTCTAAATGTGAATGTTACAATCTTGTATCACAATAGTCTAAGGTAACAAACTAGACCTACATGTGTCAACTTTTAAAATGTTGATAATAGTGAGAGTCATAAATAAACATTTCCGAGTGGGGGCCGTTTTGTGTTGGCTGGAGCGGGAGTAACAAGGTGGCGGCGCCGGCAGAGTTACAGGGGTCCCTGCGGACGGGAGCAGGCGGCAGTGGTGGCGGCCGGGTCGCCGCCCTAAACCACCGCGCCCCTTTTCCACCCCGCGATGTCGTCATGCAAGCGAGCTCCCGGCGGCCGCCCAGAAACAAGTGGCCCAGCCTGGTAATCGCGAGACCCCCTCACAAACTGCGGTCTGGAGAAAAGATCTGATTGCATAGCGGCGATCAGATTCCCCTCAGCGGGTGCTGGGCCCTGTAAGGACTTGCAAGAGCCAGCATTTTCCGTTTCCCGCCATTGTGCGGGAAGGGAAGCCCGGGAGGCCTCCGCCCTCCCCTCGGAGGTGTCGGCTCGGCCCCAGCCTCCATCTTCCTGTCTCAGGAGGGCGAGCAGCAGCGGCTCCAAGGCCGAGTGCATTGTCGGAGGGAGGTTGAGCTGGTTGCGAAGATCGGGTCTGGCTCCTTCGGGGACACTGTGGCGATCAGCATTCCCAGCGGCGAGGAAGTGGCAGAGAAGCTCGACGCTCAGAAGGCCAGGCCTCCCCCGTTGCCGGACGGGAGCGAAATCTCTCAGATTCGTCAAGGTGCGGTGGGCTCCCCGCACATAGGGCGGGATGGTCAGGATGTGCTGGTCTTGCGCCCTCTTGGATCCAGCCTCGCAGACCTTCTTCGGCTTCTGTTGCAGAAAGTTCACAGTGAAGGGCTCCTGGGTGGCTCAGATGGTTGGGCGTCTGCCTTCGGCTCAGGTCATGATCCCAGAGTCCTGGGATCGAGTCCCGCATCGGGCTCCCTGCTCTTTGGGAGCCTGCTTCTCCCTCTGCTTCTCTCTCTCTCTCTGTCTCTCATGAATAAATAAATAAAATCTTTAAAAAAAAAAAAAGAAACAAGATAAAACATTTAAAAAAAAAAAAAAAAAAGAAAGTTCACAGTGAAGACCGTACTTACGTTAGCTGATCGGTAGAACTGAATATGTGCAAACAGAGACTTTTATACACGGAGACATTGAACCAGAAAACTTCCGAATGGGTATTGGGCGTCACTGTACTAACTTATCCTTACTGATTTTGGTTTGGCCGAAAAGCACAGAGACAGCAGCACAAGGCAACACATACCATACAGAGAAGCTAGAAATCTCGCTGGCACTGCCCGATATGCCAGCGTCGATGCACATCTGGGTATTGAACAGAGTCGCCGAGATGACATGGAATGATTAGGTTGTGTTGTAATGTATTTTAATAGAACCAGTGTGCCATGGCAAGGACTAACGGCTGCAACAAAAAAGCAAAAAGATGAAAAGATGAGTGAAAAGGAGATGTCCACACCTGTTGAAGTTTTATCTGAGGGGTTTCCTGCAGAATTTGCCATGTACTTAAACTATTGTGGCTGCGATTTGAGGAAGCCCCAGATTACATGTATCTGAGGCAGCTGTTCCTGGTTCTTTTCCGGACCCTGAACCACCAAGATGACTGCACATGTGATTGGACAGTGTTAAAGCAGAAAGCAGCCCAGCAAGCAGCCTCAAGTGGGCAGGGACTGGCTTACCCAGCGGAACTCTAGGTCACTACTCTACTTTGTTCACCCACTGGGGGGTGCAGGGGTTTTTTTGTTTTGTTTTTTGTTTTTAATGTTGGGAGATGGCCATTCTAACTCCTCAAGTTGAATGTCTCTGTTTTGGGAAGGTATGACAAGGAGATAAAAAAGAATATATATGAAGGGAGAAACTGGTTATCTCCTCCCATATGGTTGTGGTCATGCTCCTATGGCCTACAAATGACATTTTGGAAGTTTGTGTTTACTATTATTTTCCATCAACAAATAGCAAGAGATTTTCCTATTTCTACAAGTCTTTGCAACACTATTAAAATGTTTCAAGCAGGGAATCCTGTAATGATTATAAACTTAATTCCATTGTAATAAAAATACCAAACACAAAGATTTTAGAACCCAAGGCAAAAAAAAAAAAAACAAAATTCCCAGTGATGTGTCTACTGTGGCATAATTTATGCAAATTCAATAATCACACAACATAGTACCATAAGTATGTGGTTACATATCAATTTTGAAAAAAATGTAAAAACTTTATTTTGAAATCACTGATTAACATAAAGTTTTCCGGGGAACTGAGATTAAGAATGAAAAGGAGAATGGAGACAAAACATCTATGTACATACCTGTAATTTCTTGTTTTCTTAAAATCAGTTTATCTGAATAACGAATGGCATAAAGTTAACATTTATTAAATCTGCTTATTAGCTGTCTTGGTGTTTGTTATAAAAATTTGTGCATAAATACATAAATAAATAAATGTATAAATATATATGCATAATATATACATAAAATAATTGCATATATATACGTAGGCCTATATAAGTATACATATATATGATATTAACATATTTTTAAGTTAAAGCAGATTAATACATGCTTTCTGAGATTGGATAGCTCAATGTAGACTCAAAACTTCATGATTTTGTGAAGGAGATTTAAAAAAAAATCCCTGAAGATTAGTAGGATTCAGAAGGGTGTGTGTAAAAGGTCAAGAGATCATTTGAGATGAAACCTCCATAAACAAAAAACAAAGAAGTCCATATATTGTGCTCAGGAAACAACTAGAAGATTGACTGGAATTTAAATTTCATGGTTGATATTATTTGTCAAACTAAGAAACAAAAGCCTAAATTACACGCGTTCTTTGAAAGGCTGAAATCTTCTTGAAAAGAGGGAGATGAAGACAGTATGTTGTATGTATGTAAATGAGTTTTCCTGGTGTTAAAATATTTTCCAGATTTTACCCAACAGCAGTGGGACACAAGTTTATTTATTTATTTATTTTTTATTTTGGAGTGCAATAATGCTCTTAATTTACCAGGGGGCTATGAGCTAGAAAAAAAAATCTTATTCCTATACAAATTATGGTCTAACAGTAGGACAGATATAAACTTAAAAAGAATGATTTCAATCACAATGAAATCACATTTAATTTCTATGATGTCATACTAGCTATTCCAGGTTTTTAGTTTCTTTAACTATACATGGGACCTATCCAAAGGACAGTTATGAAAATGAAATAGGATAATTTTACTAAAACACATTATAATGAAGTCGTAATCAGTGTCAGAGCCCATCTCAAAATAATTCAAGAAAATCATTTTACTGATTCCATAATCATTTACTTAAATAAGTATGGAGATTTAGACTTAAATGAGTTAAAGAAACAACTCTTGATATATAGAAGGAAAGAGGAATTAATTATATTATAAAAGTGTAATGACAGCTATATTTCTGACAGTAAATAAATTATTCTTTAAGCTTCGTTCTCAACCTGGAAGTTATAATGCAAGAATTTAAAAACTTATTTCTGTCATCTGCTTTGTGACCACATTAATCTTGCAGAATGATGGAGGCATTAAATGGAGCTCTTTAATTAGACCATGTCAAGAGACCCTCAGGACTCTACAAATGCAAGAAAATAATGTATTTCTGACTTAATTCATGTCAAAATGTTTTAGATTCCATTATAATTTATTAATTCATTTATTCAACAAATATTTATTGAACATCCATCATTGGCTGAAAGGTACTGCAGGAAACATAACAGACGGTCCTGTTCTCAAGAAGCTGTGTTCAAAAGTGGGAGGGGGACAATAAATAAGCAAATATCCTCTCTGCTAATTGTATCCTCTAAGAAAAAGTGGGTAGGAGATTAGCAAATGATAGTGTGTGCATATGTGTGTGCAGGAGTGTGTACATGTGTGTATGTTGAGAGAAATGCCTCTGAGGAGGACCTGCAGAAAGTGAAGGAGTAAAACCTGAATTGATATGATATGACAGTCAGAAAGAAAAACAAGTGCAAAGGTCCTGAGGCAGCTGTGAGCTTGTGCTTGTTTTTTTCTTTAATTTTTTTAGTTTTAATTTTTTTGGGGGGATGTTTCAGAATGTTCAGGAGGCTTACGAACCTGAAGCCAACTAAGTGAATGTGGGATAGAGGCTAAAGTCAAGGAGGCCACAGGGACCCGAATAAAAAGTTTCTAAGTCCATGCAGGATCTTCGGCTTTTATTCTGGCTGAGAAGGGAAGACACCAGAAGGATTTAAGTAGGAAAGTAATGGAGAAGAACAGTAGGTGCATATTGCAATGGTCTTTGTAGGAGATGATGGTGACTTAGCATAGTGTGATAATAATGGAGATAGGGGAGCTAATGTGATTCTGGATTGATTCCAAAGGTAGAAATAACATTAAAAAAGAATACATCCCCTTCAGTAACATTAAATTCAAAATAATTTAAAAAAAAACCTGCCTAATTAAAAATAAAACAAAACTGTAAGAGCTACAAGATAAGGCAGCAACAAACCAGCCTAGACTCAGAGAATATGGTGAAAAAATAGACCGGACAGAATCTGAAAGATCAGTGGAAGTCATAGTCTATATCTTGGCTGCGGTTTTTAGTTATGTCTGAATGAAGAAGAAGAAAATCTAATATTCCAACTTTATTCCTTTAAATCAGGTGGTGAGAAAAATTTCTTTAGAAAAATGGCTGATGAGAATAGACTGGAATGATAAAGTAATTAAGAAGGCATCTGGAAGTAGAGAAACCTCAGGCACAGGATGCAAAGGCCCAGAGGCAGGACTCTGTCTGCCGTGTTTCAGCAGAGCGGTGTCCACTGTCTCTGTGCATATAGAGGTATTTATCCAAGGTGTTTAGGTTGTAAGCTGTAACAGCACATCCCAAAATTATGACCGCATTGTCACAATACCTGTTTTATTTATCCCCAAGCAGCATTGGCAGTATATATTTGTGCTCTGCATGTACTCCTGATTAATGCAGTCCTGATCTTGGCCCAAATTTGAAATAAAATGAGGTCAGCAGCTCTTACAGAATGTTACAAGACATACAGTAGTAAAATACTGGAAATAAACTCAACATCTATTAGTGTGGGATTAGATAAAAATATAGTTTCAAATTTAAAATTGATGTTGGAATGTACAATAATTAATGAGGAAATATATACAGCAATTCTTGCTAAGTATGCTAAATGCATTAAAATAGTTTTTCATAAGAATTCATATAGCATTGATAAAGAAGTAAATAGATAATCATATATGCATACATGTATAGACATACATGCACTTTTTTCTCACTTTTTGTATTTTATTCTTATAATCAACATATTTATCTATTAAAATAAAATTATAAGATTTTTAAAACAAAACATGTACTTAGTTAAAATATTATTCTTGATTGTCCATGTGAATTTTTAAAATTCTTTTCCTTGAATTTAGTTCAGATATCACAAAACAAAATGGAAATTTCTTTTATGTACAGTTTCTGTGATTTTTCTTTTTGTTAAAGTAAAATTTGGGCAAACATCATAACTCTATAGAGTCTTTCTTTAGTTTTAGAGCTCTTTTTTTTTTTGGTCTCAAGATGTTCCACTTTTGTCTGGCCAGAAATAACCTCTTCCTATATGTAATGGAAGAATATATTGCTACTGTTTATCTGAAAAGTATTAGCACCTGTTTGTTGAGAGTCAAACTGCTTTTTGCTGACCTAAATTTCTGTTATTCAGCACCTGCTATGTACCAGGCTTCCACTAAGCAAAGGGAGTGAAACGTGTCATGGGACTTAAAGTTGCTGATGGTGTGTGGACAAATTTCCCAAACTATATTCTGCAGTAAGAAGCCAGTCAAAAATACTGTGTGTTCCTTAGCACAACCTTCAAATATATTAATTCAGTAGGTGGTGAGTGATTTTTCAGACTGCCTGTGTTACAGAGTTGTTCTGACAATCCTCTTATAAGAGATGCCATGGTGATGTGTTTAATGATATTCCCAGTGTGAAATATGTTCTTTAAAAAACTTATTACCAGTTTTCAATTGATAACACAATTCCTAGACACAGACAACAAAGGTCCCTGTTCTGGTCTCTGTGCTTGAAATGGCCTCACCCAATACCGCTCTCCATCCAAATAAACAAATACATGAATAAATTAGTGGATGGATGGATGAATAAATAAATAAGTAATCAAATAGCATAGGCAGCCCCATTACTTAGGATTCCATGCTCACTGTTGGCTCAGCCTGATCCATATCATGAACATTCATTCTTGTAAGTAACACCATTCAGTCCCCAAGGACCTGCTTCTGCATATCTCTTGCCTTAGGTCCCCAAAAGAAAAGAGTGCCATGAAAGTGTGTGCATTTTGCCTGTACCAAGATAGATGGATGATGACAAGAGCCTCTAATCAGCCAACAGTTAATTTGAATAAATCCTATAAATGTCAAACTCATGGAGTGGGCAGTGTGAGAAGTTTGGGAAAGTTTGAATGACAGATGTGTTCAGTGAAAAGAAAGATAGATTGTTTAACTTGTTAAATTGTTTTTCATAAATCACAACTGTTGTGATGACCACAATAATTCCTGGGAACCTTAGGACCCACAAATTTGGAAATGTAGAGAAGCATGAAAATGGATGCTGTACATTACTCAAAACTGATAATCCATTATATTATTTATGGATCTATTCCACTTACATTATTTATGGAAAATAACCTTGAGGAATATTTGGAAATACAGAAAGTAGATCCCTCTTGGGCGCCTGGGTGGCTCAGTCAGTTAAGCGTCTGCCTTCGACTCAGGTCATGATCCCGGGGTCCTGGGATCGAGTCTTGCATCGGGCTCCCTGCTCTGTGGGGAACCTGCTTCTCCCTCTCCTCCCCACTTGTGCTCTCTCTCTCACTATCTCTGTCTCTGTCTCTCAAATAAATAAAATCTAAAAATAAAAATAAAAAAAAAGAACGTAGATCCCTCTCATCTGTGGTTTTGGTTTCCATGGTTTCAGTTACCCATGTCAACTGCAATCCAGAAAGACATGGTCCACCAAATGCTACATCACAATTCCAATGTCATTCTCCTCACTTCATCTTTATTTTTGAACATCTTGACTTGCATTGTCCTAAGATATTTTATAAATTTGATTTTCGCTTCTGGGAAACTAACACTTCAAAAAGTTAAAGAGTATAGATTTCCAACATGAACCAAGTTAATGAAATAAAGTTAACACAGGCACCATAGGCACCTTACACCTTATATCATCACAAGAAGAAGGATGAGTACAGTACAATAAAATATTTTGAGAAACAGAGACCACATTCACATGAATTTTATTATATTATCATAATTGTTTTCTTTTAGGGGTACCTGGGTGGCTCAGTCATTAAGCGTCTGCCTTCGGCTCAGGTCATGATCCCAGGGTCCTGGGATGGAGCCCCGCATCAGGGTCCCTGCTCTGCGGGAAGCCTGCTTCTCCCTCTCCCACTCCCCCTGCTTGTGTTCCTTCTCTCACTGTGTCTCTCTCTGTCAAATAAATAAATAAAATCTTAAAAAAAATAATTGTTTTATTTTATTATAGTTATTGTTGTTAATCTCTTACCATGCCCAATTTATACATTAAACTTTATCATAGGTAAGTATGTATAGGAAAAAAATATATATGTAAGGTTGGGTACTATCCATGGTTTTAGGCATCCATTGGGGGTCTTAAACCATATCTCCTGCAGACAAGGTAGGGATATTGTATTAAACAATTTATAGACTATTAAATTTGCATAAATGGAGTTGTATGTGCAACATGCTTGAAGTGTCATACTGAGTATTTACATATTTTTATTCTTCCATAACATTTCATGAGATCTAATTAATCCTAAAAAATAAAAATATTAGTTCTATTTATTTTGGATTTAATTTTTAAATATTTGTTAGTTATAATTTATATTTGCCTTCCTGTTAAAATAAACAATTTTGGATATTAGAAGAAAAATAACTTTGAAAACCTATATAAAATGTCTTAACTATTTTTTTTCTTTTTTAAGTTTTTACTTAAATTCCAGTTAGTTAACATATAGTGTAATATTAGTTTCAGTAGTAGAATTTTGTGATTCATCACTTACATACAAAAACCAGTGCTCATAACAAGTGCCCTCCCATTTAACCCATCACCCATTTAATCCATCCCCCCACCCACCTCCCCTCCAGCAACCCTCAGTTTGTTCTCTATAGTTAAGAGTCTGTTTTATGGTTTTTCCTGTCTCTTTTTTCCCCCATGTTAATGTGTTTCATTTCATATATTCCACATATAAGTGAAATCATATGGTATTTGTCTTTCTCTGACTGATTTATTTTGCTTAGTATAATACACTCTAGCTCCATGTCGTTGCAAATGGCAAGATTTCATTCTAAAATGTCTTAACTTTTTAATTACTCTATTTTTGAAAATATATTCAAATTTTTACATCTTGTATATTTTGACTATTACTTTCAATAGTACACACGTTATGTAAACATGTTGATAAAAACAACATAATTTGTAATTTTGCTACAAATAAATAGGAGAAATAAATTATGTGAAATAAACACAAATTTTTAAATTATGTGTGTGTTTATTTTATTCACTCAAACATTTCCTATCTATAAACAGAATACCCAGATGTGTAATCAATCAATCATCAATCAATCAATCAATACAATGGCCCTTGATATTTTGGCAATTTTTGGTGACACAGGCACAGATCTGCATATATTTTTAAATTTGTTATTATGCAGATATTTTTGTCATTCTAGTAAGGCAGATACTTTTCAGTTAACACTCTACTAGCTTGATTTTAATTATATGAAATGTAGGACTCTGTGTGTAACCTTGCCTTGGACACTTGGAAATGTTAAGGATAAGTCTGGCCAAAAGGGAGCACATCTTATTTAGTTGCTACAACTGTATTCTTAAAGATGATTAAGAGCCAACCAGTGGAGGGGCATCTGGGTGGCTAAGGTCATGATCTTGGGGTCCTGGGATGGGGCCCCGCATCAGGCTCTACGCTCAGTGGGATGTCTCCTTGTCCCTCTTTCTCTCCCCACTACTTGTGCTCTGTCTCTCTCAAATAAACAAAATTTAAAAAAATAAGAGAGAGAGCCAGCCAGTGGAATTAAATATGTGGGATATTTCAGATTGAGTACTGAACAAATACACTGAAAACAAAACAGAAGCCCCATGAAGTTCAGCATTCCTAGAGCACAGTGTGAAAAGAAGGGTCTGGCAGAATGTGAAAAAGCTACAGGCAAGTATATGGCAATTAAGACCCAAGGTTTTATGTTGAAGCTGTTGACTATGAGTTTGTACCAGGAGACTGACATATTCATATTTGTTTTGTATACTTGCACGTGGCAGATGTGTGGATAGTATGTTTGAAGAGAGAAAGATCAGGAGGCAGGGATAATATCTTGGATATATGGAAAATTTAGAAACAATAGACCAGCTGGCAGAAAAATACATATTTGGAAGTAAAATAAAAAGATTTGAAAATTGATTAGTTGAAGGGATGAGGGAAAAACAGAACTTTAAGATCAATTCTTGCATTCACTTAAAGGGTGGTTTTACCACATGTTATAAAATACATCATTTCAGTTTTGAACATCTTGACTTGCATTGTCTTAAGATATTTTATAAATTTGATTTTCACTCTGGGAAACTAATATTTCAAAAAGTTAAAGACTATAGATTTTCAACATGAAACAAGTTATGAAATAATTCCTTAGGTGTTGATTTTAGGAACAGGCTCATAAGTATTCTGTTAGCAGTAAACATGACAGGAGTTAAAAGCTTCAACATTTGTGAGAGAGCCTGTTAACTAAGGGAGCTCCAGTGATCTTCGGAAGAGGGGGGGTCTCTGGTTATGCAAGCTATAACTAAAGATACTGTTTAATGAGCCAATCAGTGACTGAGAACATAAACATTTACCTTTACTTAATTGTAATTAAATTTAAAGAGCCATATTTGTCTAGGATCCACCATATTGAATAATGCAAGTTTAGAGAAAAAAATCAATTACTTTATCAATAACCACATACCACATGCCAAGAACCTTGTTAATTTGTTCAGCAAAAAGAGTACATTGGGAGTAGTAATTGGAAGCACCAACTAAACCAACTTATGTGAATTCATTGTCATTCCCCCAGAACCATCTCTTCTCTGGGCAAAATTAACACAGTAGTTAATTGTGAATCTGCTGGGAATCATCTTTCATATTTTAAGGTTTTGATGTTGACACTAATTTATGAAATTCCTTTTGTGATGTGATGTTACATTATCTTTTCCTATTTTGTTATGAAGAAAGTGCTCCACTCCTTGATTGATTGATTGATTGATTTTTTTTTTAAGATTTTGTTTATTTGCTAGAGAGAGAGAGAGATAGTGACAGTACAAGCATGGGGAGTGGCAGGCAGAGGGAGAAGCAGGCTCCCTGCCGAGCAAGAAGCTCAATGTGGGACTTGATCCCAGGACCCTGGAATCATGACCTGAGCTGAAGGCAGACGCTTAACCGACTGAGCCACCCAGGCATCCCTCCACTCCTTGATTTAAAGTTATGTTTTTCTGCTGGGTTGAGCACCCCAGAATCCATTCTCTGACACATCCAGAGGATTTTGTGGATATAACTTAGAAAGAAGTCTGTATTTGTAAAATTTCTTATTGCAGGCTGGTTCTGTAATTGGCCTCTTTTGAACATACTGTTGCATGTGGTATTATCTCACACTACTTAGAAATCTGAAAGCTGCTTAAGGTTAGGAAAGATTGGTGCATGAGGATAATATATGTAGCTTTGCAAGGCAAACATATGGTCCTCAATCAGGAAAGATTAGCTGTTTCCAAAATGTTTACTTTTGAGAAGGACCTCAATAGTATTTAAGGATTAGGGTATTTGGAGTTATTTGAATCTTCTCAAATCTTTCTATTTTAAATTTCAAAATATCATTCATTCCCTAAACAAAGACCTAATCTTATTGGCTCAAAAACACACCTAGTTTGGGAATTACTATTGCAACTTAGCAGTCTTCAAGATCAGGTTCTCTCTCTGATACTTAGTTAAATTTGCCTGACTACTGAGATGGCTGGGTGTGTCATTAAAAAAAAAGAAGAGAAAATTCAGGTTCCGACCATGGCTTGAGCAGAAAATATAAAGGCAAGCTGTGCTTTCAATAAGCACTTCATTCCAGGTGTCCCATTCCTTATTAAATCATATGCAGATCCTCTCTGTCTTCAAAACTAACTAGATCAGGTAACCTAATCCAGATTCCCATCCTTTAGGGTTTGTTAGCTGCAGTCAGTTTTGGAATAATTATTGCAACTCAAAGACCCAGTTGTAGATAGAGAAACTGTTTTGACGAGCCTAAGCACAGAGGAATTGATTAAAGAGAAATTAGACATGTACACAATTGTTGGAAATGATCTTGGCTGAGCTTTAAAAATGAATCTCAGGCTAGAAAGGAAGCTGCCTACCTCTGTCCGAACTAGAATGTTGTTGCACTAATTTCTGTCCCCAGAATTACCTTTGTGATAATTTAATTTGCTCTCATGAATTATATCTGAGCCTGTGTAGTTGTGGGCTACAATGGGATGCTAGTTTTCTGACCGCAAAATCATTGGTTCTGGAGACAGCACCTGCCAGAATTTATTTTTTTTTCTTTTGAATCTGCCACTCTCCAAGTATCTCATAATAAAAGTTATCGTCCTTCTTCCACTGAGGATACTCATCTTGAAGACCCTGAAGTCATCTTTGAATCCTCCATTTCTCTCACCTCCCTCATATAATTTATTCATAGTTCCTTTTCTTCACACTTCCTCCAAAATATATCCATGTACTGACCACTTCCCACCACCCACACTATCACTGTTCCAATCCAAATCACTGCTCTTTTTCTCTGGAGTACTAGAGCCTCCAGACTTGTTTCTCTGGTTCTTTTCTATACCAATTTACTCTATTCTCCAAAGTCACCAGACAGATCCTTTTGAAACATAAACAAGATCATGTTATCCCCTGGTAGACTTATCTAATGTGTTCTTATCACATTTAAAATTCATTCAAAATAATATCATGGTTGACAAGACCCTACATGCTCTTTTCAGTCATGGTCTGTTTCTAGGATGTCTCTCTGACTTGTCTTTTACTGTGCTGTATCATGAGGGATCCTCACATCTTTGCTTTTGCTCAAAAACTCTTACTTATAAATTTTTCAATTGTTCCTTTATCCACAGAAGCTCTCTTTCCTCATATGGGGTATTCCTTGCTTCTTTCAAGTCTACTCTCAAAGGCTTTATTTTAATATGTAAATATAATAGCTTTAATCATTCATTACCCCTTTACTATGCTCTATTGTGTATACGACTTCCATTCTTTGTAATATTAATTAATTAATTAATTAATTACTCATGTGTTTATGTATTTTATTACATAAACTCTATGAGGTTAGAAAATAAGTCATTTTTATTGTTGTATGCTCAGGTCCCTAGTCACAGCTTGGCAGTTAATGTATTTGTTAAGTGGATGAATAAATTATTTCACAAGTATCAGTGTAATAACTTTTACTTTTATTTTTTTAAAGGCTTTATTTGTCAGAGAGAGAGAGTGAGCACAAGCAGGGGGAGCAGCAGGCAGAGGGAGAAGCAGGCTCCCCACTGAGCAAGGAGACCGAGGTGGGACTCAATCCCAGGACCCTGGAATCATGACCTGAGCTGAAGGCAGACGTTTAACCCACTGAGCCACCCAGGCATCCCCAGTGTAATAATTTTTATATCAAAACTTCCCATACTTGCAATGTGGACTGGATAATTCAAAATAAGCATTTCGCTAAAGAAAACTGAACAGTTTTTTGAAAAATATTTATGAAAGCACCAGTAAGCAATAAAGCACTGAAGAACCATAAGACCAAGATTAGGGAGGGTATGGAAGCCTGTCAGGTTCGGTCAGCTTGGGCTACAACGAAGACAAAAACAGTGAGTGGCTTATAGACAACAGAAATTTATTTTACAGTTCTGGAGGCTGGAATTTCAAGATCAAGGGACCTCACAGACAGGTTTAGATAAGAGTCCTTTCCCAGTTTTTAGATAACTGACTTCTGTTTATATACTTACACAGCAGAAAGAGGGCAAGAAAGCTCTGTGGAGTCTCTTTTATGAAGGCACTGATCTCATTCAAGAGGATCTCATCTTCATGACCTAATCACCTCGCAAAGGCCCACTTGCTATTAGTGTCACACATGGGATGAGATGTCAACCTGCAAATTTTAGGGGAGCACAAATATTCAGTCCATTGCACCATATAGTTGGGTTTTTTTCTTTCCTTAGAATTGTTATCAATTCCCAAAGAAAGCTGAAGAGAGAAATAGTCATATCCACTAACATAGCGAGGGTACTTAGCACATCTCTTAGTAATTGAGATACTCTCAAGAAGAAAGAAAGAAGGAAGAAGGGGGTGACATCTTGATGATATCCCAGAAGTCACTCAGTCTCTGTTAACTTTATTTCAACCACCTTTCTTTTTGTTCCTTAAACTCCATAACTCCCATTATCTTATCTTCAGGTTCACTGAACTACTCTTCCAACAGCTCAGATCTACTGAATTATTGTGCTGGGTTTTATTTTCCACTATTACAGATTTCAGCTCCATAATTTCTATTTGTTCCTTTTGATAGTTTCTACCTCTCTGTTGATATTCCATTTTTTATATGTTATTTTCTGACTCCTTATTTCTTTTCTCATGGTTCCCATTAGCCCTTTGGGCTTATTTAAGCCAGTGGTTTTAAAGTCTTAGTCTAGTAAGTTTGATGTATGGGCTTCTTCAGGGGCGCTTTCTGTCAATTTAATTTGTTCCTATGAATAGGCTATATTTTCCCTTTTCTTTGCATACCTCGTGATTTTTGTCAAAAACTGGACATCTGAATATTATAGTGTGGCTATTTTGGAAATCAGATTCTCCCCCTTCCCTAGAATTTTTTAAGTTTTTTTTGTCCTGTTTTGTTTGTGTGGGTGTATTTTTGTTTTGTTTCGTTGTTAAGAGCTATAGCAGCCCATTTGTTTAGTGGAACTTTCCAGACAACTTTTATAAAATTGTATTTCTTGTAGTGCGTGATTATTGAATTTTTTGGTTCCTTTAACTCATGTTCAGCTGATGTTTTGACAGAGATTTCCTTGTAGGCTAAGACCTAACAAACAAACATGCACACAGCAAAAGAAAATAAAATGAGCAAAAATAACAAAACAAAATACATCCTCTAGTCCTTGTAGTGCTGTACTGCAGTACTCTCTCAATATTATATTTTGCTTGCATTGAACCTGGGAACCAGCCCAAGGCTGAAAGCATAGGGTCTTTATGAGCCACTTGTGAGCATGTCCCTTGAAGTATGCATGCATGTAACTTTATAAATCGCCTCATATTTATGTGTGCTTTTGAGTATGCTAATTTCTCAATAAATATTTTCTATTGTGCTATTTCTCCAGTGGTCTGTTGAATATCTCAACTTCAGACTTCTGCCCCAGTATTGGGTAAATCTCCTGGAAGGGTTTTTGAACAATGTCTGCCCTTTTCTGGCTTGAATTCTGGTAACAAAGGGATGAGTGCCTTGTATCAGTCTTCGGGTAGCCCCCAGAGAGTTTATTTTATTTTTTATAAAGACTTATTTATTTATTTTGGACAGAGACAGAGAGGGAGAGAGAGCATGCACAGGGGGAAGGACAGAGACAGAGGGAGAGAGAATTTTCTAGCAGACTCCCCACTGAGCACAGGCCTGACATGGGGCTCAATCCCAGGTCACTGAGATGATGACCTGAGCCAAACTTAAGAGTCAGCCACTTAACTTACTGAGCCACCTAGGCGCCCCTCCCCAAGACAGTTTAGATCAGACCTACACAGCAATTGAACAGTAATATGTACTCTGCTCTCTCTGGAACCAGAGACTAGGGACCCACATGAAGAGCAAGGACTCTGCTGCTTCAATACTGCCACTATGCTGAGAAGCTGGGGCAGAGGCAATTAAAAAATGACTTGGTTTCTTAGGATATTCATTTTTTTTTTCTTGAGTCCACTTTCACATGGTCATTGTAATCCACTGACTGTTTTTCAGTGGATTGTTGAAAATGTTGGTTCTGACAATTCATGCTATGCTTTTTTTTCTTTTCTGCATTGCCTACTCTGCCATTTTACTGATGTTGCTCTTTTGTCAGTTTTTGCTTCATGTATTTTATGCTCTGTCATTAGATTCCTGAATTAGTTACCTAGGGTTGCCATAACAAAGTACCACAGGCTGGGTGGCTTAAGTGAGAGAAATGTATTGCCTCATAGTTCTGGAAACGTGAAGTCTGAGATCAAGGCATCAGTAGGGATGGCTTTTTCAAGGGCTGAGAAGGAAAATCCGTGTCATGCTTTGCTAAATTCTGGTGGTTCAGTAACAATCTTTGGTATTCTTCAATCTTTGCCATCATGTTCACATTGTGTTCTTGTATGCTTGTATGTCTCTATCTAAATTTTTCCCTTTTTATAGGGAAACCAGTCATATTTGAATAGGGCCCATCCTTCTGACCTGATCTTAACTTGGTTGACTTGTCTGATTCAACATTGTTATCATACTTTCCTTACTTCTTCAAGGATGGTTTCCTTTAGCTCTCTGCGGTTTTTTTTAAGATTTTTTATTTATTTATTTGAGAGAGAGAGAGCAGGAGCAGAGGAAGGGGCAGAGGGAGAGGAAGAACCAGACTTCCCACTGAGCTTGGAGCCCGATGGGGGGCTCGAACCCAGGACCCTGGGATCATGACTTGAGCCAAAGGCAGATACTTAACTGACTGAGCCACCCAGGTGCCCCCATTTTTTAAAGATTATGTATTTATTTATCTGAGAGAGCAATCGAGAGAGAGCATGAGCAGGGGAGGTAGTTCTCTATGTTTGTAATAGTTATTTTAACATTTTTCTAATAAATCCAAGGTCTAGTGTCTCTCATGAGCAGTTATTGTTCCCTACTTTTTTCCCAGTGTATGGGCTATATTCTTCTTTTTGTATTTTTTTAAATTTTATGTTATTATGTTATTCACCATACAATACATGATTCGTTTTTGATATAGTGATCCATGATTCATTGTTTGCGTATAACACTGAGTGCTCCATGTAGTACATGCCCTTCTTAATTCCCTCACTGGGCTAACCCAACCTCCAACCCCCTCTCCTCTAAAACCCTCAGTTTGTTTCTCAGAATCTGTAGTCTCTCATGGTTCGTCTCTCCCTCTGATTTCCCCCCTTTCATTTTTCCCTTCCTTCTCCTAATGCCCTCCATGTTATTCTTTATGTTCCACAAATAAGTGAAACCATATGATAATTGACTTTCTCTGCTTGACTTATTTCACTTAGGATAATCTCCTCCAGTCCCAACCATGTTGATGTAAAACTCGGGTATTCATTCTTTCTGATGGCTGAGTAATATTCCATTGTATATATGGACCACATCTTCTTTATCTATTCATCTGTTGAAGGGCATCGTGGCTCTTTCCACAGTTTGGCTATTGCGGACGTTGCTGCTATGAACATTGGGGTGCATATGGTCCTTCTTTTCACTACATCTGTGTCTTTGGGGTAAATACCCAGGAGTACAATTCCTGGGTCATAGGGTAGCTCTATTTTTAATTTTTTTGAGGCACCTCCACACTGTTTTCCAAAGTGGCTGTACCAACTTGCATTCCCACCAACAGTGTAAGAGGGTTCCCCTTTCTCCACAACCTCT
The DNA here is from genome assembly GCF_003265705.2 of Callorhinus ursinus. Lineage (NCBI taxonomy): Eukaryota > Metazoa > Chordata > Mammalia > Carnivora > Otariidae > Callorhinus > Callorhinus ursinus. Next base: position 1,951,207 of record NW_027397122.1, on the reverse strand, counting down.
CCAACATTTGTTTCTTGACCTGTCCATTTTTGCCATTCTAACTGGTGTAAGGTGATATCTCAATGTGGTTTTGATTTGAATTCCCCTGATGGCTACTTATGATGAACATTTTTCATGTGTCTGTTAGCCATTTGTATGTCTTCTTTGGAGGAGTGTCTGTTCATGTCTTCTGCCCATTTTTTGACTTATTATTGTTTTTGGGGGGTTGAGTTTGAGAAGTTCTTTATAGATCTTGGATACTAGCCCTTTATCTGTAGTGTTATTTGCAAATATTTTCTCCCATTCCACAGGTTGCCTCTTTGTTTTGTTGACTATTTCCTTTGTTGTGCAGAAGCTTTTTATCTTGAAGAATTCCCAAAAGTTCGTTTTTGCTTTTGTTTCACTAGCCTTTGGAGATGTATCTTGAAAGAAGTTGCTGTGGCCGATGTTGAAAAGGTTATTGCCTATGTTCTTCTCTAGGATTCTGATGGATTCCTGTCTCACGTTGAGGTCTTTCATCCATTTTGAGTTTATCTTTGTGTATGGTGTTAGAGAATGGTCGAGTTTCATTCTTCTGTATATAGCTGTCCATTTTTCCCAGCACCATTTATTGAAGAGATGGTCTTTTTTCTATTGCATATTTTTCCTGCTTTGTCAAAGATTAGTTGACCGTAGAGTTGAGGGTCCATATCTGGGCTCTCTATTCTGTTCCATTCGTCTATATGTCTGTTTTTGTGCCAGTACCATGCTGTCTTGGTGATTACTGCTTTGTAATATAGCTTGAAATCAGGCAATGTGATGCCCCCAGCTTTGGTTTTCTTTTTCAACCTTTCCTTGGTGATTCAGGGTCTTTCTGATTCCATACAAATTTTAGGATTGTTTATTCCAGCATTTTGAAAAATGTGACTGGAATTTTGATCGGAATGGCATTAAAGGTATAGATTGCTCTGGGTAGCATAGACATTTTAACAATGTTTATTCTTCTATTTCTGTGCATGCTTTATAGTTTTTTGTTTGTTTTTTGATGGAAACTGGACATTTTAGAAACTCTGTGTACTGGTTCCCCCATGACCCATCTCTAGGGCTTGCTGTTCAAAATTGTTCTTATATATTTATTTTTAGTGACTAATTGGATTATTTTAGTTAAGTTTATCCCTCCTATCTCCACCCCACTGTGCTCATTGTTCCTCACAACATGTAACTATTGGGTTGCCCATTTCAACTCGGGGTGATAGAGAGGTTTATAGGTCTCTCTTCTATTTCCTTGACCATACCCATCTGTTAAACTCAAATTACCACATGACGGCTCTTGCTTTCAACAATGACATGCAGCATTGCTCATCCATAAGAAGAAATGAAGTACTTATAGATGGTATAATATGGGTGAACCTTAGAAACCTTATGCTAAGTGAAAGAAGTCAGGTATAAAAAGACACCTATTGATTGATTTTTTTTATATGCAGTAGCAAGAATAGGCAAATTGATAGAAACTGAAAGAAGAGTTCAGGTTACTAGGACATGGGTCTTCTATTAGGGGTGATGAAATTAATCTGGAATTAGATAGTGTTATGGTTCGAAAACATTGTGAATATACTAGAAGCCACTGAGTGGTGCTCTTTAAAATGGTTAAAATCATGATTTTTATGTTATATGAATTTTACCTTAAAAAAGGGGGGGAGGAAAAATACATGGAGTGATCCCTACTTCACTCCATAAACAGCAAATTCATAATGTGTTTTAGAGTGTATGTGGAAAACAAATTAATAAAATATCTAAAGAATAACCAAGAAGAATATCATCAAGATTTTAAGACAATGATATATTTCTTACATAAGGAATAAACAGTAATTAAAATAAAAATATATAAGTAAATTAAGTTTCCCCCCCTCTATTAAGTACAACATTAAGTAGGTGAGAAAACAACCCACAATATATTTAAATGCAATTCATAAAGCCTAAAAGAAAATAAAATATGAACAGGAACTTGATAAAGAAGAAATTGAAATGTCCAATTAAAAGAGGAAAAAGGCTCAATATTATAAGTAATTATGAAAGTGCAAATTGTAACTGGAATAGCAGACGACAGTTCAAACATAAATGCTAAAATTAAAAAAAAAAAGCTGACATTATGTTTTGAGTTGTTAAGAGCCCAAATGAGTTTTCCTTCTAATCTTAACAATAAAAAAGGCCAGACTAACTTTATATTCAAAATTTTATTTTCTAAAGATTTTATTTATTTGAGAGAGAGAGGGAGGGAGAGAGAGAGAAAGCATGAGCAAGGGGAGTGGCAGAGGGAGAAACAGACTCCCTACTGAGCAGGGAGCCTGATGCAGGGCTCGATCCCAGGACCCAGGAGTCACAACCTGAGCCAAAGGCAGATGCTTAACTGACTGAGCCACCCAGGTGCCCCCGAGATTTTATTTTCATACCTACCAGAAAGCTTCAAACTGGGCTGAAATATAAGGATAGTCAAGTACGTGCAGGAAGAAAGAAAATAGAAAAAGTTGGGCTTACATGGAAAAAATGCAAATGGGCATTTGTATGAAGAGTTCAGACAGAATAACTGATAAGTTCCCCAAGTCCAAGTGTGGACTGGTCAGCGTGAAACCAATGACAGAAATTGAGAAAGATCCAATGTGTGTCCAGAAATTGACACTACAGAAATTCAGAAAGATGCAATGTCTTTAATCCCCATCTCCCTTCCCACAAACTGCACCGGTAGCTTACAAATGATTGACAGTAATCCTAAAACAGTATGGATTTTGATATGGAAATTGGGGCAGAAACTGTGTGACAGATATAAGTATCTCTTCTGTGACCTTTCTGTCAACCTCCACCATGGAGTGAAACCTTAATTTATGAGGGAGGCAGCAAACATTGCTGCCCTTAGGAAAGTCCTGAAGACTTCTGAAGCCAACAGGTAAGGAAACAGGGAAAGGAACTACTCTAGAAGGTGAAGGAAAAATAGGACTGAGCCCACCAATACTGAAGTTCACATGCTTGAGAGCAAGGAGCGCTGTGTAAGAATAAAGTAAAATTAGAACAATTGAAAATGTTCACTTTCAGTGCATGTCGTACCACCAAGCAAACAAAATCAGAATAAGAAGTAACACCAAGTGGTATTTGTCTTTCTCTGACTGACATATTTCACTTAGCATAATATTCTCTAGCTCCACCCATGTTGTTGCAAATGGCAAGATTTCATTCTTTTTTATGGCTGAATAACATTCATATACACATCTTCTTTATCCATTCATCTCTCAGTAGACACTTGGGCTGCTTCCACAATGTGGCTAATGTAGATAATATTGCTATAAACTCATATGTGGAATTTAAGAAGCAAAAAATGAACAAAGGAAAATAAAAAGGGAGAGAAAGAGGGAAACAAACCAAGAAACAAACTAACTACAGAGAACAGTGATGGTTACCAGAGGAGAGGTGGGTGGGGGATGGGTGAAATAGGTGATGGGGATTAAGGCATGCACTTGTCATCATGAGCACTGGATGATGAATGGAATTGTTGAATCACTACATTGTACACATGAAACTTATATTACAGTGTATGTTAACTATATTGGAATAAAATAAAATAAAATAAATACAATATAACACATTAAATTAAATCAAAATAAAATAAAATAGAGAATATATTTGGGAGAAAGACAGTAAGAGGAACAATAATATGAAAATAGATTGTCCTTTAGGCACAGTGCAAAAGAAAGACCTAAATGTCAGAGTTAAAATAACACTCTGGTAAACCACGTTTCATCTTAAATAGGGTATTTTTGCAGAAATTTGAAAATTTTGATACATGGGGTAAACATAGCAACAAACCTCAAACCCAGCCCAAATCCTAGCTAGATTAACTGAAACCCTCACAATGAAAACTTAGCAAAAAGGAATATGGGTTTATTTCAAGGCATAAAAATTCTTTACTTCAGTCTATATTGTCCTACACAAGATGCCCAAATGTCAACAGCAACCAAAAGTGATGCATTTAGGTAGGCAAGAAAAAATACACACCCACTGTGAAGGCTAATTTATATGTCAACTATGCTGAGTCACTATGCCCAGATATATGGTCAAGCATGATTCCAGCCATTTCTGTGTGGGTGTTTTTGATGAGATTAACAGTGAAGCTGATGGAATGTGAGTAAAGCCGATCACTCATAAAGAGGGTGGACCTCATTGAATAAGCTGTAGGCCTGAATAGAACAAAAAGACTGACTTTGTATGAACAAGAGGGCATCAGGCTAGCAGAAGCCCTCAGACATGAACTGCAACAGTAGTTCTTCCCTAGGTCTCTGGTGTGACTGCCTCCTACCTGCAGTTTGGGACCTGCCAGCCTCCATAAGTGTCTGAGCCAGTTCCTTAAAATAAATCTCTCTATACACATCTTATTGGTTCTATTTCCCTGAAGAACTCTAATATACTCATTAAACAAAGAAAAAATCAGATCTAGCCTCAGATATGACACAGATGTTGGAACTAGGAATTTATCCTAACTATAATTAAGATCAATATCTTAACAACTCTAAAGGGAAAGGTAAACAATATGAAAGATCAAAGATTAATTTCTGCAGAGAAATGGAAACTATAAGAAGGTATACAATAAAATGCTGATAAATAACATCAGTTACAAAAAAAAAGCAATGTTTTTGATGCTTTTGATATTTCATCCCTAGTAGAAAAAACACATAAAGATCCAGCAATTTGAATATAGAGAAATTTCCCAAACTGAAAGATAAAAAGACATAATCATTGATGTGGGAAACAGAGGGAAAAAATAAATTATTAAATTTGCTTATTACTTACAGCCCATTGACAAGTCCTTGAAACAGGCAGAGTGTCATTCCTCTAGGGACTCAGCCACCTGATGTTGACACTTTGTTAAGGGCAAAAGGCTATCTTAGCCTACCCCTTAGGGCCCTGTAAGTCTACTTTAACATATAAAGATTCCTTTGGAGACTTCCTTTATCTCTACCCCTCAAGATACATGTTTGCAATCATTCTCCAAATATATAACCCACCAATATACATCTGAAGGGTCTCATGACTGAGGGTTTATCAAACAGTAATAAATGACCTTTTCCAACAATAGCTATTCCCCCCAAGGATCCTGGAAACCCAAATACCTGGGAGGCTTATACTATCCCTAACCCCCTCCCAACTTGAAAGTATATGATGGTCCGATCCTCATGACCCCAGTACAGCTTTTATTGCCCACAGGTCCTGTCCCTATGTTTTAATAAAACCACCTGTTTGAACCAAAGACATCTCAAGAATTCTTTCTTGGCCTTCGGCTTTGAACCTTAACGTCTTTCTTACATCAATCATCAACATCTCCATTAACATCATCATTATTAAAACCAAATATTCAAAAGCTATGTGATAATATCAAATGGTCTGACATACTTAAAATCGGAATTCTAGAAAAATAAGAGAAAAAGAATAAGACTGGATAAATATTTTTTAAAAAATAGCCAATAATTTCCTAAAAATTAGACATCAAATCCCAGATACAAGAAACTCAGGGAACATCAAATAGGACACATATGAAAAATGATTTCTTCTTTTTTTTAAAAAAAAAAGATTTTATTTATTTATTTGAGAGAGAGAGAATGAGAGATAGAGAGCACGAGAGGGAAGAGGGTCAGAGGGAGAAGCAGACTCCCCGCCGAGCAGGGAGCCCGATGCGGGACTCGATCCTGGGCCTCCAGGATCATGACCTGAGCCGAAGGCAGTCGCTGAACCAACTGAGCCACCCAGGCGCCCAAGAATGATTTATTCTTTAAAATGTTTTTTTTAATTTTAATATATCCACTCAGTATTTTGTACTCATAAACATATTTTCATGCCAGTATATAAAGATACAGTAGATTGAAAGCAAGAAATGATGAAATATATTTTATGCAAACACTAACAAAAAGAACTATATGGAAGGGTTTTACTAATATTTGATATAGTAGAGTTTGCAATGAGGAATATTATCAGGGATAAGGAAATGTATTACAAGTGATAAAAGGGTCAATTCTCAAGAGCATATCAAAATCCTAATTATGTATTCAGCTAACAACCGAACTTCAAAATGCTTGAGGTAAACTATGATAGAAATATAAAGTAAAACAGAAAATTTTATAATTATATTTGGAGACGTCAACATTTTTCTCCTGACAATTGATGGAGATAGACACAAACTCAGTAAGGATACAGAAGAAATGAACAACTGTATTGAACAACAAGACATTCAATCATCAGTAGCAAATATATTTTCAAGTGCAAACAGAACATTCACCAGATCATAGTCTGGGCCATAAACACATCCCAACAAGTTTAAAATTATAATCATACGATGTATGCTCTCAAACCATAATGGAATGAGAGATCACTAGCAGAAGGATATCAAAAAATCTGCACATATATGGAAATTTTATGAAACACTACTAAGTAACACATAATTTAAAAATACAGCCTTATATTTTGAACTGAATGAAAACAAAACAAAGTATATACAAATTTAGGATGCAGCTCAAGCAATGTTTTGAGGGAAATTTAAAGCATTAAATGCTATATTAGAAAGAAAGTTCTCAAATCAATATCTCAAACATCCCCCTGAGGAAAACAGAAAAACAAAAGCAAACCAAATTTAAAAAAGCACTAGGAAGTACATTGATTGAAAAGGAGTCATAAACTCACTGTTCACAGACAAACATCACTGGTTTGTCTCTTCTCCTTTACCTCTTCTTCCTCCTCCTCCTTCTTTTTACCATTTTCTATGTTATGTTCAAAGATCTTTTGGGAAATGATGAAGAATACAGAAGAATAGAGATCATTTTAATCTGTAGGTAAAAAGACTAGTGTCTACCTATGGAAGATAAAATAATGGCACCTTTAAAATGCCCAGGTCCTGATCTTCAGAACATGGAGCTATGTTAGCTTAGATGACATGGGGAGTTAGATTGTAAATGGAGTTAAGGTTGTTGAGCAACTGACTCTGAACTGGGAGGTTGTCCTGGAGGAGTGGATCCGATGTGATCACAAGTTTCCCTGCAAGTGGAGGGAGACAGGGGAGAGAGAACTGGAAAAAATGACAATATGAGAGATTAGTTGGCCCAACATTGATGACTTTTAGAAGGAAGAATGAGGCCATGAGCCAGGGAATGCAAGCAACCCCCTAATGCTGGAAAAATTGAAGAGATTTTCCCATAAAGCCAGTAGGAAGGCAGCCCTGCCCATAACCTTGACTTTCTGCCTTTAAGTCCTACTTCAGACTTTGACCTGACGATAATAACATTTCTTTGTTTTAATTCACTAAATTGGTGTTAATTTGTTACTGCAGGAAGCTAATACACTAATCTTATCTCAAGAGAGGGGATTATAATTTATCACTGGTCCTACAACTTCAACCTTTTTGTCTCTTTGGTTGGATGTTTGAAATTGTGGGTATTAGATATGTTTCTACTTGTGTGTGTATGGAGCAGTATAGCAAATTCACACCATAATAATGCAAACACAAAGCACACATTCACTTATACTCAGATTTAATTTATTCTTTGAAAAGCAAATAGAATTCAAAGATTATTAACTTTGGAGAAATTTGACTAAAATTGACAATAACAGCATAGGGACTTACCATCTTCTTTTCATTATGATTAATAAGAAAGTAATAGTGAAAAAAACAAGAATAAATGAAGGTGATAACTTAGGAAGTTGGAAAGGCAGTTTTAAACTACAAAACTGTATATAACTTGTGAGCACTTAAAGACATTGATTGATGAACTACAGAGCTTCTGGCTTAGCAGGAGCATAAAATGAGAGCAGTTGAGGTTTGCAAATTTGTAATCTCCTTGTGGAAAAATAGGGAAAAAGACATCTCAGCATAAGAAAAAGAAGAATCTATTAAAGACTTAAAACTTGATCCATTTGTCCTTATAATTCAAAAGCTAATTCATATACTGATCTGATATATTGTGTTAACAACCATTGCTGATCATAGCACACATCCTTCTCTTTTATCTGACATCTAAAATATTCGGTAATCTTGGAATTTCTCTTTTCAAACCACATATTGCCTAATTTCAGTCTTAGTTTCCTCTGAGAAATCTTTCCCTCTAGTACATTTGTGAATAAAGAAACCCATGGATACCTTTATATAGGTATATGTCACCCCAGACAACACTTGTAAAATGCATTAAATTTGCGTCAGTATATCAACAGCTTTAACTCACCGATTTTGCCAAATTTTTTCTCCTCCCCAATTTTATATCCTCATGCACATAAATGAATAATTTCCTTCATTCCTTTACCATGAAGGCTGGTGCCTTCTAGTTTTTCTGTACTATCATCTGTATGATTCAGTATTTGAAAAATTAATTCCCACCGATTTCTGCATAGATAAGTATAGGTGATGTTCATATAGATAGATAGTGGGTCCACTCTATCCTTAAAATATACAATAATTATCTATGGAATTGGCTGGTTGATTTTATTAGTGAATATAGATTTGATTCTACTTTTTTGTCCCAAATCCAGATATACACTCTAGTTTTTCATTTCACTTACTTATTTTCAAATAGTGACAGGGAGAATGACAAAATACAGATTCTTGGATAAATTACTCTGGCAAGAGTAAGGATGGAACAATGATAGAATTATGTGCAAAACTAGAAATGAAATGAAGAATATGGTCAAACAGCACATCTCATTTTAAAAATTTCATTAAGCTCAAATATTTTAACAAAAACTATTCATTTGGGGAAATATTAAACTATGAGAATAGAAGCATATTATCTCTTCCCCCCCCCATTGATTAAATATAAGTGATGACTCTCACAAGTACACATACTAAAAATGGGGGGAATATATCAGCACTGAAATTAGAAAAGCTACATTTCACATTCTGTAAGCATATGATTTCAAATTGATATGGTGCAGGTGAAACCAGATTGGAGAAAATCACCCATGATTCCATACTAAGAAAAACTGAAATATTATGGGAAATTAAATAGAAAAATTCTAACAAAAATCCCATTAAGCATGAAGCTTAATGGCACAAAGACAAATCCAGTGAAGGAATATCCATGCTCAGTGCTGTTGGTTGTCTTGGAGCGATAGAGTTTAGAGGTGACAGTGGTAAGGAAAAAAATGTATGACTCAAGAGAGAGAAAACTGGTGTGAGGTCATGTTTCCTCCTGCCATCTCTTACTCAGATAACCATACAAGTTATCATACAAAATGGAGCACATTTGAAAATTAAAAACAAAACCAAAAACAGTTCTACAGTGAAGCTGTCCTGGGAAATGAAGATCTGGATTTCACTCTGCCCATAATGAAGAGTTGCTCCACCATCAGGCTTCCCTACCAATGGGTCAGGATGTGACCACAAATCCACAGGGAGTAGTACCAGAACTGAGAGAAAGCCGTACTGCATCCTTGAGGTAGAGACCAGGCCACACAAACCAGACATGAAATTCTACGTAAGACATATCACCAATCAGAGAAATTCATAGTGTGGAGAAATAAAATGTCACTACTGGATCAATGAAATTGTAAGATAAGTCCAGATTATTAAGTACCCCAGGCAAATATGAGAGATCTAGAATGTTATGAAGAGTGGGAAGGCTTGATGCACATTCGATGACCCATTTTAACAGCAACTTACTCTATGTGTTAGCATTTATAAAAAAAATACACTTGTGAAAATTTCTGGACCATAAGAAGAGGAAAGGATAGAAAATGATATTATTATTATTGTTTATTATTATTTCTTTTTTTAAGTGTTTTTTTTAATTTTAATTCTAGTACAGTTAACATACAGTGTTATATTAGCTTCAGGTGTACAATTTAGTGATTCAGCACTTCCGTACAGCACCCGGTGCTCATCACAAGTGCACTCCTTAATTTCTCACCCATTTCATTCATCTCCCCATCCACTGCCCCTTTGGTAACCATCAGTTTGTTCTCTATAGTAAGAGTCTGTTGGTTGGTTTGTCTTTTTCTCTCTCTCTTTTTTTCTTGGCTCATTGGTTTTATTTCTTAAATTCCACTTATGAGTGAAATCATATGGTATTTGTCTTTCTGTAACTGGCTTATTTGGCTTATCATTATACTCTCTTGGCCCATCCACCTTGTTACAGATGGCAAGATTTCATTCCTTTTGTGGCCGAATAATATGCCATTGTGTATATACATCACCTCTTCTTTAGCCATTCATCTATCAATGGACACTTGGGCTGCTTCCATAGTTTGGCTATTGTAAATAATGCTGCAATAAGCATAGCGGTGTATTTATCTCTTCAATACCCACTCTTGGGTAAATACTCAGTAGTGTGATTACTGGATGGTAGGGGTAGATCTGTTTTTTTTTATTTTTAAGATTTTATTGATTTATTTGACAGAGAGAGAGACAGCTAGAGAGGGAACACAAGCAGGGGGAGTGGGAGAGGGAGAAGCAGGCTTCCCACTGACCAGGGAGCCCGATGCGGGGCTCTATCCCAGGACCCTGGGATCATGACCTGAGACAAAGGCAGACGCTTAATGACTGAGCCACCCAGGTGCCCCGGGGTAGATCTATTTTTAACTTTTTGAGGAATCCACATTGTTTTCCAGAGTGGGTTGCACCAATTTGCATTCTGACCCAACAGGGTGTAAAGATTCCTTTTTCTCCACATCCTCACCAGCACTTTTAGTTTTTTGTCTTTTTGATTTTAGTCATTCTGACAGGTGTGAAGTAATATCTTATTGTAGTCTTGATTTGCATTTCTCTGATGATGAATGATATTGAACATCTTTTCATACATAATTTTTTAACCAAATAAACACTAATGAATTTAAAATAAGTTTTAGGTCCCAAATGTATTTAGGAAATCATGGGTATCAATAATGTTTTTAGAAATTTATTTTAATTTCCTGTTGACATTTTAGCTGTACCTATTTGTTTATTCATTTAGTGGTTGTTCTTCAGATTATAATACAGTTACCCCTTGAACAACACAGGGGTTAGGGGTAGTGAAGTAGAAAATCTGCATATAACTTTTGATTCCCCCAAAACCTTAGCTATTAATAGTCTACTTACCAATAATATAAACAGTTAACATGTATTTTGGATGTTATATGTATCATATATCCAGTTCTTACAATAAAGTAAGCAAGCTAGAGAAAAGAAAATGATCTTAAGAAAATCAAAAGGAAGAGAAAACCCATTCACAGTACTGTACTATATTTATTGGAAAAAACCCACATATAAGTTAAACCAGTGGTGTTCAAGAGTCAACTGTATATATCTTTAACTTTTCAGTGTATTTAAAATGTTTGACAGATATGTGAAATGTGTAGGTTTCTTTATTCCCTCCCCTATGCTTCTATTCTATTGCTGTTATAGTTCTCTTGACTCTGATTTTTTTTGAAGATTTTATGTATTTATTTGAGAGAGAGAGTGCATGAGTGTGGGTGAGAGAGAGCAGGAGCAGGGGGGAGGGGCAGAGGGAGAGAGAGAAGCAGACTCCCCGCTGAGTAGGGGGCCCAATGTGGGGCTCGATCCCAGGACCCTGAGATCATGACCTGAGCCGAAGGCAGATGCTTAAAGACTGAGCCACCCAGGTACCCTGACTCTCCTCTGATTCCTCAAGCCAGTAAGAAAGACCATAAGAAAAAAACAACTTTTACCCTTTGTTTGGCAATGTTATCTAAAAAGTACATCCTAAACTCACATGTATATATGGGTCTATTTTTACTTATTAGGTTCCAATATATCTATCCTTAAATCAATGCTTCATAGCTTTAGTTAGTAAGGCTTAATAATTTATTTTAATAGCTATTGAGTATGGCGACCTTTTAATTTCTCTGCATAGCTAGTATACATATTTATTATTTTAATGAATCTTGGGGTCATTTAAAATTTGCTGAGCTATACTGATGAAATTTTCTTTTGGCTTGGAATAAATTGATAGATGCCTTCGGGAAGAATTTGTCTTTATGATACTAAATCCTTTTTTTTTTTTTTTTAAGGATCATCTGTGCCTATTTATTCAGGTCTACATTTATATACCTGAGTAAATAGATACAAATATTGACAAACATATAAAGCAAGTTAAAACTCTCTCTCTCTCTCTCTCGCTTTCTCTCTATCTCTTTAAGGGGAGATAACACCCTCAATTTTTTTTCTCATTTCCTATAAATTTTTAGGTTAAATTTGAATTTTCCTGTTATACAAAGATAATGGCATAAACTCAAATATTTTACCAACTTTAATGCCAACGATTGTACTTTTATTTTACCATTGAATTTTTAATTGACTTTAATTTCCTTTAAATATGACAGCAAACTTTATGTGATGTTTTCTCTGTGCATATGCAAACTAATTTTTGTATATCCATTTCTCTGTTTATAGTTAGTAAAATATGAAGATAAAAATGTTTTTCTCTCCCTCTCTTAGACACATATACAAATGTGTGTATATGTATAAAATATCAAACTCTTTATAGCTTTTACAATCTTTAAAGACACGAATATAACTTTTTAAGAAATATATTTTCAGCATGCATTGAAAATCTATTTTTTATTTGTTCTAGTTAATAAGGTTATTTATATCATGTGATTCAGAATCACACTTGAATTCCTAAGATGGAAATTTGTTTAATATTGCTATTTTTTGTGTTAATTTTTCAGATATTGTTGTAGTTTATTTGGCATTTTCATATCAATATTTATAAGTGATACTGTACTGTACATATGTATTTTTTCTACAATATCTGTTGCATTTTATAATTACTTCAATGTTGGATTTATAAAAGGAATTGGCAAAAAGATTATTATTTCTCTATGTTCTGTAACCATACAACAACCAAAAAAAAACAATACCTGATTCTTACTATCTTTTTTTTTTAAAGATTTATCTATTTATTTGAGAGAGTGAGAATGAGAGAGAGAGAGAGTACATGAGAGGGGGGAGGGTCAGAGGGAGAAGCAGGCTCTTCGCGGAGCAGGGAGCCTGATGTGGAACTCGATCCCGGAAGTCCGGAATCATGACCTAAGCCGAAGGCAGTCAGCTTGACCAACTGAGCCACCCAGGTGCCCCTGATTCTTACTATCTTAATATAACTTCTTCATTGTATCATTTAAATACAAATTTAAAAATATATATCTTTATGGCATACTTTTTCTTTTCCATATTTCTGGTCAGAATGGATTTTTTTTTTTAACTCCACTTATTTAATTCTAGAAGATATCATTGTATATTTATTCCTTCTCATGTGTTGTATGGATTTGTGAAACTTCACACAGCAGTTAAAATGCTTACACTTTTTTCCCCTCTGGGCATTGATGTTTTCTCCTGAGCATTTCAAACAGCTAAAAATATATATATATTTTTCCAGATGAGAGTTTTTTAACACTAGCACTATTGGCAGGTAGGACCAGATAATTTTCTGTTGTAGGAGGGCTGCCCTGTGCAATGGTGGATGTGCAGTCTGACCTCCACCCTCTAGAATTAAACCTCCCACTTGTCTTGACAACCCAAGATATGTCTAAACATTGACAAATGTCCCTTAGGGGACAAAATCATCACAAGCTGAGAACCATAATCCTTGATATTTGGCAATTTTAAACTGAGTTCTTATGTTACTGAAAATTTTTTTCTTCTTTTCCTTTTTTTCTTTTTTTTTAATATCTAAGTGTTTTCTTAGTTTCTAAGTTTACTGACATTTCAAATATCTATTGCTATTTCCCATGGATATATATATAGATAATTTAATAGATTTTACATGTGCTTTTAACTATATCCTCAAAGATCAGGGGGTTTAAATATATATTTCTCTATTTAGACAACATGAGTAGCTATATTATCTTGACACTTTTATTCTAACTTATTTACTGCCTTTATTCTAACTTATTTACTGCCTCTATAATTATTCTCTTACATTTCTTAAAAGGTTTCTTGACACCTAACCACTTTGCATTATTAATATTCATATTTCAGTTACTGTCAGACCTTTCTCAAGAATTTAATTTCTTAGTCTTATTGATAAAGTTATTATAATATTCTAAATGTTGATTCCACTTAGGATATATTATTCTTACTTATGAATGTTCTAATATTTATGTTATTATGTATTTAATATTTTCTTTTTCTCACTATAGTGATTTTCTAAGCCACAGATTTTTAAAAAAAATTTAGGTTAGTATGTAGATTATTAAATATTATGATTAAATATCCACTTCTCATATTTTCATCTTTGTAAATTAATCAATCCCAAGTTTTTATAATACATGTCATATAAAAGGCAATCTATGTTTTTTGGATAATGTGATAGCTTATAAGAAAAAATAGATCTTTAACTCAGATAACAGAAATATATTTTTATATATTTATATATTTATATAATAAATGTTATATAATAAATGTTATATAAATATTAAATAATATATGTAATATATTATAACATATAATACATAAAATATAATAAATAGTATATAAATAGTATATAATAAATATTTATATATTTTATATTTTTATGTAAAATTAAAATTAAATTTGGATTTAAGAACATAATTAAAAATGAAATTAGAAAACTACTTATAAAAGAAAAAGAAAAAAAGGCAAAAAAAAGGAACGGAAACTATTTGCAGGTATAGGACTTTATTAGCATAGGTTCAAATAGAGACACCAAAATAAAGAGATCGAGAGATATAATAATTTTTTAGAAATATGCATTATGGTGGCATAATTACTTACAAAGCACATAAGAATATGAGTAAATATTGCAAAACATACATTTTGCAATATCAGTAGTTAATATTCTTACTTTAGTAATCATTAAGTGAAAATGTGGTCTTCTGTAAGTGAAGACCATCTATAACAAGTTCACACACACATGCATGCACACACACACACACACACACACAAGCACAGTGCAACATGGTAAACATAGGAAGACATTCAACTATACGAGAAATCATACAAGTGAAAGTTTAACCCATGTCATTCCTCCTGTAAAACAGGGAAGATTAAAGGTCACAAAATAGACTTTGCAAATATAGAGGGAAAACAGAAATATGTGTGACTAATACTACTGTTTAGAATGTAAATTGTTGAAACCTTCATATAGCTATATTTGCGATATGTAGTAAAAACTTTGAATATGCATTTACTACTTTAACTATGGAATTTATCTTCAAATAATTTATGCTAAATACACAATATATATGTATGAGAAATTTAGCAATATTAGCAAAATTTATATGCAGCACCTCACTGCGCACTACTGTAACCAATTGTCTAATATAGGGAATTAATTGAGGTAGTACCTACTTTTCAATATCTCACCATTTTTTCACAAATCTATTAAATAGGGCAAATAATGTTTTAACTTTATTTTTAATCTGCAGAATAGTATTTTTCAGCAGATGGTTTATTCTAACAAACTTCATGTTCACACTGTGCTATGCTTGTATGAGTTCCAGCTGTTAATTGATAATATTTCACTGCTGAATCTATCATGTGTAATATAATTGCTCATTATGTGCCTTAAAACACCAGCAATATAGTTATTTTCAACTTGGAGCAAATTAAAATCTTATCAGCATTTAAAAAATCTACAGTTTTCTTCTGGTTATTTTAAACTTGTATTTTTCTCCATATATTTTTTAGTGAATTATTTTGCTAAGCCTAAAAATTCAAACTGCTATTGCTCCCCCCCACCCCCAGCCCATGTACCTTACAGGTGTGTTAAGAGTTTCATTTTTGAGGAAATGTTCTTTCCTATCTGTCTTACCAGCTGAGGATCCTTTAAGGTCTTCTATTAGACATAATAGCAGTAGTGGCCAAACACTCCAACTTTATGGATACTGGGAAACAAATGGATCTCTGTCAAGCTCTAGTGGCAAATGTTTGGTGTAGTCAGAGGACTACTCAGTTGCCTGGTCTGTTTTTTTCTGAAATTCCAAATGACAGACTTTGGACTATTTTCTGTACCTTATGTAACTCCAAATGTAGACCACTGTGTCCTCGGAGCACAGAAGAGTTGAAAATACTGACTTCATGTTTAGACTAGTTTCTGCCAGAGAATGCTTTGTGTCCAATATTGTCTGACAGATCTCAAATAATCTGGACTACTTTTCTGTTTTAAGAAAGAAAAACAAAACAAAACAAAGCAAAAAAACCTCAACAAGTCTCTAAGCTGATAGAAATGCAAAGTGTAATGAGTTAGTTGAAGCAATCCAAAATGCTTCTACAAAGTTTAGGTTCTAAAATATAGAATTTTGGTGTCCCCACACCCACTTTTATATCCCTTATTCATCTTCATTTCAGCTGTAATTGGATACTCTTAACCAAATCTATATTCCAGAGACAAAGTGCCCTTTGCTTTACGTATGAGAATGCTCCTTAAAGATAGGCTGAATTTTTTGGCTTTATCTATGGCAAGACAATCATTTTACTAAATTTTTAAATGGAATTTTAACTACTCTCATTGACATAATCAGAGATATTTTATGAACTTATGTTTTATTACATAACACCTGGATAAGGGTTTGTTTTCTATGGTTAAGATGGGAGGGATGGGGTGGCTGGGTGATAGACATTGGGGAGGGTATGTGCTATGGTGAGCGCTGTGAATTGTGCAAGACTGTTGAATCACAGATCTGTACCTCTGAAATAAACAATGCATTATATGTTAAAAAAAAAAAAGAAGAAGAAGAAGAAGAAGATAGCAAGAGGGGAAAAATGAAGGGGGGGAATCGGAGGGGGAGACGAACCATGAGAGACTATGGACTCTGAAAAACAATCTGAGGGTTCTAGAGGGGAGAGGGGGATGGCTTAGCCGGGTGATGGGTATTAAAAAGGGCATGTACTGAATGGAGCACTGGGTGTTATACGCAAACAGTGAATCATGGACTACTACATCAAAAACTAATGATGTAATGTATGGTGATTAACAGCATAATAATAAAAAAAAAGAATACAGTCTTTTGAGACAACATATTATTTTCTTTTTTTTTTTTAAAGATTTTATTTATTTATTCATGAGAGATGGGGAGAGAGAGAGAGAGAGAGAGAAGCAGAGGGAGAAGCAGGCTTCCCGCCGAGCAGGGAGCCCGATGTGGGGCTCGATCCCAGGACCCCGGGATCACGACCCGAGCCGAAGGCAGACGCTTAACGACTGAGCCACCCAGGCGCCATATTATTTTCTTTATAGATTTTGTTGTATCTGAAATTTATTTACTAATTTTTTATGCTGATTGTTTGTCTCCTTACTAAAATATAAACTCCTTGAGAACAAGGGTTTGTGTCTTGCTTACCTGTTTCTAGAACATAATGATGCATTGTATATACATGAAATAATTGCTTACTAAAAACATCACGTGCTCAATTGTACACCTGAGACTAATACAACATTGTATATTAACTACATTAAAATAAAATTTTAAAATATTAAAAAAATAAAACATCAAGTTCTTTGCCTTCTCATGACCATCAGTTTGGTTTGCCTCTCTCTCTTTTTCCCTATGCTCATTGTTTTGTTTCTTAAATTCAACCTGTCACTGAAATCATATGGTATTTGTCTTTCTCTGACTGACTCCTTTTTTATTTTTTTGAAGATTGATTTATTTATTTGAGAGAGAGAGAGAGGAGGGAGAGAGGGAGAAAATTTCCAAGCAGTCTCCCCAGTGAGTGTGGAGTCTGATTAGGGGCTCAATCCCATGATCCATGAAATCATGGCCTGAGCTGAAACGATGAGTTAGACTGAGCCACCCAGGTGCCCTGTGACTGACTTACTTCACTTACCATTATACTCTCTAACTCTATCCATGTTGTTGTAAATGGCAAGATTTCCTTCTTGTCTGTGATTGAATGATATTTCATCGTTTATGTATACACCACCTCTACCTTATCCATTCACCAATTGATGGACACTTTGGCTGCTTCCATAATTTGGCTATTGTAAGTAATACTGCTGTGAACATAAGGGTGCATGTATTCCTTCAAATTAGTGTTTTCATATTCTTTGGGTAAATACCCAGTGGTACGATTACTGGAACATATGGTAGTTCTATTTTCGATTTTTTGAGGAATCTCCATACTGTTTTCCACAGTGGCCGTACCAATTTGCATTCCCACCAACAGTGCATGAGTGTTCCTTTTCTCCACATCCTCACTGACACTTGTTTCTTGTGTTTTTTTTATTTCCACCACTCTGACAAGTGTGAAGTGATATCTCATTGTGGTTTTGATTTGCATTTTCCTGACTATCAATAATTAAAGACCTAAATGTGGCACCTGAAACCATAAAAATCCTAGAAGAGAGCACAGGAAGTAATTTCTCTGACATTGGCCATAACAACATTTTCCTAGATATGTCTTCTGAGGCAAGGGAAGTAAAAGAAAAAATAAACTATTGGAACTACATCAAAATAAAAAGCTTCTGCATAGCAAAGGAAACAATCAACAAAATAAAAGACAAGTACTGAATGGGAGAAGATATTTGCAAATGGTATCTTTGATAAAAGAGTTAGTGCTCAAAATATATAAAGAACTTATACAGCTCAACACCAAAAAAACCCCGACAAACAGTGCAATCAAAAATGGTCAGAAGACATGAACAGACATTTCTCCAAAGAAGACATACAGATGGTCAACAGACACATGAAAAGATCTTTATCATCCCCGTCATTGAAATCTTGCATGTGTGGTGCCTTTGTTGCAAATAATGAAAAAATACTGATACAGCATTATTAATTAAAGTCTATAACTTACATTAAGGCTCAATCTTTGGGTTGTCCAGTTCTGTGAATTTTGACAAAAGCATCATGTCCTGCCCATCATTATAGTATTATGCAAGATAGTTTTATTGCCTTCTAAATCCCCTGTGCTCCCTCCTCCATTTTCCCTCCAAATCCCTTGAAAAGATGATCTTTTACTGTCTCTGTAGTTTTGCCTCTTTCAAAACTTTGTATGCTTTGCTATAACATCTGCGTAAAGGTTTTTGTGTATACACAAGTTCCATCTCATTTCATCGTGCTCCTAACATCAAGAAGCATGATTTGTGGGTTATTCGGCAAGACTATGTTTAACATTTATAAGTAACTGCCAAATCATCTTCCAAAATGGCTGTATATTTTTCATTCTCTTCAGGGATGAATGACAGTTAAACTTTATCTACATCCTTTGTAGTATTTGGTATTATTGTCAATGTTTTGGATTTAGCTATTTTAGTAGGCGTGTGATGGTATCTTGTCTTTTTTTTTAATTTTCAGTTCTGTAATGATATTGGATAGTAAACATCTTTTCATATGCTTATCTGTCATTTGTATATCTTCTTTGATGATGTCCATTCAGTTATTTTCCCTTTTTAAATTGCATTGTTTCATTTTTTATTGTTGAGTTTCAAGAATTCTTCACTTAGTTTGGATGCGATTTTTATCAGATATGTGTTTTGCAAATATTTTATTTGAGCCTTGGACTTGTCTTTCCATTCCCTTATTTGACTTCATCTATGACGGATATTTTCACTGGATATCAAATTAATAGGTTTTCACACCTGACACCTTCCCAGTATTAAAAAATCTCAATCCATTATCTTCTGGCTGCTTATTTCTGAATAAAAGCCTAGGGTTGGGGCGCCTGGGTGGCTCAGTCGTTAAGCATCTGCCTTTGGCTCAGGTCGATCCCAGGGTCCTGGAATCGAGCCCCACATCGGGCTCCCCATCCTGTTTCGAGTTAGTGATTACACATATACTACACTGCTGGGTATCGTCTAATATGTCAATGAATTTCTGGGTTTCCTTGCCCTTTTTGTGCTTCAGTTTGCATAGTTTCTATGTCTTCAAATTTTCTGAACTTTTCTTAGCATTACTAATCCAGTGAAATTTTCACTATTTCAAATATTACTATTCATCTCTATATGTTACATTTTTGTTTGATATCTTTTATTTTTATCTTTATTAGGTTTATCTTTTAATTAAATATCTATATCTGTAATACTTTTAACATCCTGCAAATTATTTCTTCTTTGCCATTTTATGGGTCACTAACTTTTCTCCTGTTTATGGGTTTTATTTCTCTGCTTCTTGGCATTAAGTTATTTTTTATCAGATAATAGATATTACATTTATTGGATGATTACATTTAATGGATATTACCTTATTGAGTACCTAAATTTTATTGCCTGTCTTTGAACAGTATTTGGCTTTTTTTTTTATAGCAAGCAATTTATTAACTTGAGAATCAGGGGTGTGTGTGTGTGTGTGTGTGTGTGTGTGTGTGTGTGTGTGTTTTGAAGCTATTCTTTAAATTTTGTTAGGTCAGTTTAGAGCAGTCCTTAACTCACAGCTAGTTTAGCACTATTTCTGAGCCATGGCCCTTCCTTCCATAGTAACTGCTGAGCACTCTGGATGGTTAGTGAGGATTCTCCACTTTATCTAGTCAAAGTTACCATGCCATCCTACAATGTAATCTGGGAATTGTTCAGTTTACAACTTCCTGGTAGCTGGTCCTTGCTGAGCTTCTTGGAATTTCATCCTGTGTAAGTTTGGCTCAGGATTTAGCAAGAAATGTGGAGGAATCCTTGTGTTGATCTCTGGCTTCTTATTTTTCTTTCACTCTCCTCCAACTTCCATCTTCTTAAGTTTTGAATTTTGATCTGTTTTCTCAAGTCAGTGCCCCCTGCCCTCTCTGGAATTTTTCTGCTTTAGAGTTAGTTGCAATATTGCTTCCATAAGAAGCCTGGGGAGAAAGTAGGACTTATCTTGGTTCTTGACCTTCTCTCAGGGACTACAGTCCTATGGTGCCTGATGTGTAATATTTCAAAATATTTGTCCCATATATTTTGGCCAGTTTTCTTTTTTCTTTCTTTCTTTCTTTCTTTCTTTCTTTCTTTCTTTCTTTCTTTCTTTCTTTCTTTCTTTCTTTTTCTTTCTTTTTACTGTGAAAGAATAAATCCAATCATATTTACTGAATCTCTGTATCTTTTAAATGACTGAGTAATATTCCATCATATATGTATATATGTGTTTTATGTAAATATATATAAAGTATATATACACACACATCTGTTTCCTTATCCTGTCAATATCTCATGTAAACTTTTCCTTTACTGTTATGTAATCAGCCAACGAACATAATATAATACAAGCTACACACTTGCTTCCATTGTATGAGAAATGGCTGAGACATAACTGTGTCTAATATTTTTATGTTAATATAGATGCATTGAAAGCTGTGTTTTGGTTCATGTTTGCATTGCATGCTTTTTCATCATTTAGGTTCAACACATGTAAAACACATGTAAATTTTAAAATCCTTAAAGTATTCTTTCAAAAGAAATCCAGTCTCAGAATATTTTAATCAGTTAATACAGTGTGCATTCTTGACTCTTCAAGGTATAATATAAATTGGTACTTTGGTCTATTTGCAAAAAGTAATAATTTCCAATATTTTTAGATCAATTTATCCCAGTCTCAAACTATACACTATTGTTTTGTTTATTCGATACATTTTAAACTGTTCAAATATTTAGTGTATTCAATAGATTTTAATATTTCATGAGATGTATTGTGCTATACAATCAATATTCAATTACATTTCTTCCATATTTATTCCTTTAAAAATCTTTATAAGTATCAACTTTCATCAGTTTCAACTTTTTAATCTTTAGTATTTCCTTTACTGTGGGTCTGTTAGTGACAAATTATTTTTTCTTTACTTTTGATGGATAGTTTTACCAAGTATAAAGACATTAATTTTATTTCAGAACTTTAAAAATATCAGTAAACCCCTTGTTGGCTTTCACCTTTTAATTTGAAAAGTTTTTGTTGTCAATTTAACTCTCTCTCCTTTATAAGTTAGCCTTGTTTTTTCTCTGAATGTTCTTTCCATATTTTTTTTGTTTTACTTTTCAGAAGTTTTCAGAAGTTTTACTATAATGTTTCTGATGTTTTATATATGTATTTATTTTTCTCTTATTTGTAGAGATTCCTGAAATAGTGGCCTGATCTCATTGGTCATTTTTGGTAAAATCTCTACCATTTCCACTTGAAATGTTGCTCTGATCAGTTCTAGTCCCTCTCCTGGGATTCTAATGCCCTAGACTGCTAACAATATCCTTATGTTTTTCATCCTCTTTCCTCTATTTTTAATCTTTATTTTTCATTTCTTTTTTTAATTATTTTTTGACTATAATTGCCACACATGCTACATTAGTTTCGGGGGTACGATAGAGTAATTCATTAAGTTTCTATGTTATGCTGTGCTCACTACAAGCATTGCTACCATTTGTCACCACATATTATAACACCATTGTTTTATTTTTTAGATTCCACATATAAGTGAAATCAGATGGCATTTTTCCTTCTTAGTCTGGCTTATTTCACTTAGCAAAATACCCTGTATGTCCATCCATATTGTCACAAATGGCAAGATCTTACCATTTTTAATGGAAGAGTAATATTCACATTACTTATAGTACAATTATTTTTAAAGATTTTATTTATTTATTTGACAGAGAGAGAGATAGCGAGAGCAGGAACACAAGCAGGGGGGAACAGTAGAGAGAGAGGGAGAAGCAGGCTTCCCATTGAGCAGGGAACCCTGCCTGAGCCGAAGGCAGACGCTTAACGACTGAGCCACCCAGGCACCCCCATTACATATATTATATATATATTATCCATATGGATGTTTGGATTGCTTCCTTATATTAGTTATTGTAAATAATGTTGCAATAAACAGTGATGAATATATCTTCTTGAATTATTGTTTTCATTTCCTTTGGGTAAATAACCAGCAGTGGAATTATTAGGTCATATGGTATTTCTATTTTTAATTTTTTGAGGAACCTCTGTTCCTCTTTTCACAGTGGCTCTGCCAATTTATATTCCTACCAAAAGTCCAAGAGTTCCCTTTTCTCCACATCCTCACCAACACTTGTTATTTCTTGTTTTTTTGATTCCAGTCATTCAGAAGTGTAATATCTCTGAATATAGATCTGAATTTATCTGAAGATATTATCTCATTGTAGCTTTGATTTACATTACTCAGAAATTGGTTGCATTTCTATATACTAATAACAAAGTATCAGAAACAAAAAATAAGAAAACAATTCCATTTACAAATGCACCAAAAAACAAACAAAAAAATTTAGGAATAAACTTAACTAAGAAGGTGGAATACCTGTACTCCCAAGACTGTAGAACACTGATGAAAGAAAATGGAATGATATAAACAAATGGAAAGATATCCCATGCTTGTGGATTGGGTAATTAATAATGTTAAAATGTCCATATTATGCAAAACAATCTACAGATTCAATGCAACACTTATCGAAATACCAACTATACTTTTCACAGAACCAGAACAAATAATCCTAAGTTTATATGGAACAACAAAAGACACCAAACAGCCAAAGTAATTTTGAGGAAGAACAAAACTGGAGGTATCACAATTCCAAATTTCAAGATATACTACACTACTGTTGTAGTCAAAACAATGTTGTACTGGCACCAAGGTAGAGACATAGATCAAAAGAGTCCAGAAATATGCTTATATGGCCAAATAATCTATGACAAAGGAGCCAAGAATATAAAATGAGGAAAAGACAGTTGTTTCATTAAATGATGTTGGAAAAACTGGACAGCTACATTCAAAAGAATGAAACTGGACCACTTTTTAATACTATACACAAAAATAAATTGAAAATAGATTAAAGACCTAAATGTGAGACCTAGAACCAAAACACTTCTGGAAAAGAATATAAGCAATAATTTCTTTCACATTGGCTGTAACAATATTTTTCTAGATGTCTTTTATTTTTATTTATTTATTTTTAAAGATTTTATTTATTTATTTATTTGAGAGAGAGAGCACATGAAAGGGGGAGGGTCAGAGGGTGAAGCAGGCTCCCCGCTGAGCAGGGAACCCGATGCAGGACTCGATCCCAGGACTCCAGGATCATGACCTGAGCCGAAGGCAGTTGCTTAACCAACTGAGACACCCAGGCGCCCTCTAGATGTCTTTTAATGTAAGGGAAATAAAAATAAACTATATGGACTACATCAAAATAAAAATATTTTTGCATAGTTCAGAAAACCATCAAAAAGACAAAAAAGCAACCTACTAAATTCAGGAGAAGATACTTGCAAGTAATAGATAAGACAAGGGGTTACTATCCAAAACATGTAAAGAACTTATACAGCTCATACCAAGCCAAAACAAAACAAAACAAAAAATCCAATTAAAAATGGGCAGAAGACATGAACAGACATTTTCTTTTCAAAGAAGACATACAATGACCAATGGACACATGAAAAGATGTTCAACATCACTCATCATCAGAGAAATGCATGCATATTTTTATTTCTATCACAATATGTTCCCAATTTTCCTTTATCTCATTTTCTTTTTTGCATTTGTCTGGATGTTTTTTGTGACTTACTGTACATGACCATTTCTTTTTCTAATATGTTCTCAAATGCATGACCTCTTGCCTAACTTTCATCATTGTACTTTTCAGATCCAGAAAATGTCTCTTTTTTAAATTCATAATATTTAAATATTTGCTGAAATTCTTAATCTTGTTTTGTACTTATTTACCTATAATGTAAATTATTTAAAATTCAGTTTTAATAAATTTGCTTTCTGGATCCTATGTGTTTCTGGTTCTATTGTTTTTATTTGTTTCTATCATGTTTCTATCATTTGTTTCGATGTTAATCATGTATGGTATTTTCTCCTTCATCTGGGTACTTTCCATGGCATGCTGCCTATTTATTATAAATAATTTTAGATACAATTTGAGGCCTAGACTGATGCTAAAATGCTCCTGATTGTATTTATATCCGCCTTCTACAGGAGGCTAAGGTGGACAATCATTGTTTTTCTCCAACTAATCAAGGACTGAGATATTTAAAGCTAATTCATAAGCCCCTGCAAAAGCTGGTCTATTTACTGCTTACCCTTATTTATAAACCAACTAATTTAGTACTGTGTAAAGTTTGAAGTAATTACTGATGCCTCCTCCTCCTTGGAAAGCCTTATAATTCAATCCTCTCTGTTCACCTCCTTCCCAATTTATAATTACATTTAAAGCTCTTCTCAGGTTGCCTGTGATCTCAGACAGAATATATGAAATAAATTGGAAGAAAAAAACAGTTCTAAATTCTAATCCCCTTCTCTGGGATTCCTTTATTTATTTTTTTGTTTTTCTGATTTGGGACATTTAATTCTTCTCTGCCATGTCAACTTTCTGATGACTTCAAATATAAATTCAAAAAAGTATCCATATTTGATTCTTTTCTGAGCAGAATGGTTGCCCTAGATCATCTAATGTATCATTAGATAATAATGTATCATTAGATAATAAGAAAGCAAAAGACTTCACCTATATATGAAAAATAAATGGAAAGTTTTCATAAGTACTTCAAAAAAGAATATATCCAATTGCTTAGTAAAAAAAGTTCAACCTGATGAAATGTAAGTGAATGGAAAATTAAAACCTCTATATTATTTCTTATCCATTATAATGGTGATATTAGAAAAGCTTAGTATTAGTATTAATACTAAGTGTTGGCAAAGATGTGGATCAACTGGATATTTTATATATGGAAAATAAAATGGTAAAAAAACACTTGGGATAAATATTTGGCACACCCAAACAGAATGACTGTGTATGAAACATACACACACACTACACACAATTATCCCTTAACTGGAAAATTTTATTATCTATTGTTGCATAAGGAACCACCACAAAACTGAATGAGTTATCAACATCTTTATTTATCCTCAGGATTTTGTTGGTATGGTGTTTGGAGTGGAATCATCTGGGCGATTCTTCTCCATGTGCTGTCAGCTGTCACTTTGCAATATTCAATTGGTGTAAAGGTCATTCTGCAGAGTTTAAGAAGGCTTTGTTGCATGGGAATTAGTGGGCATGTCTGAAAGGCTGTACTCAGCTGGACTGTTAGCCTGTGCACCTACATGTGACCTCTACATCACAGTGATTACATCACAGTGTAATCAAATGTTTTCTATGGCAACTCAGGGCACTCAGAAAGAGTATCTAAAAAGATAGGAAGTGAATGTTCTTTGTTTTTTAACATCCGGGACAAAACACTGTCCCAGTTTCACATTCTATTAGTCAAAAAGCCATGGAATTCATAAATCGCAAACAGAAAGAATGACACTACCTCTCCATGGGACAGGAATGTCAGAAGTATCTACTTCTCCTCTACAAAAGACACTATTAAGAGATTCAGAAGACAAGCCAGAGAGTGGGAAAAAATACTCGCAAAGCACATATATGATGGAGTACTGGTATCCAAAATATACAGAGAACTCTTAAAACTCAACAATAAGAAGATAAGCAACACAATTAAACAATGAGCAAAAGATGGTACCAGACACCTCATCAATAAGGTATACCAATAGCAAATATCCATTTGAGAAGATGCTCAACATCCTACGTCATTAAGAAAATGCAAATTAAAGCCACAATGGAATACCACCACTACATGCCCATTAAAATGGCTGGTGAGGATGTGGAGCAGCAGGGACTCTCATTCACTGCTGGTGAGGATGAAAAATGACACAGATACTTCAGAAGACAGTTTGGCAGCTTCTTATAAAGATAAATGTAGCCCCACTACACCATTCAGCAATTGTGTTCCCACACATTATTCAAATGAGTTTAAAACTTAGGTCTACTATAAACCCACATATGAATGTTTATAACAGCTATATTCAAAATAGACAAAACTGGGAAATAACCAAGATGTCCTTCAATAGGTGAATGTACTGTGGTACATGTAAATAATGGAATATTATGCAATGATAAAAAACAAAAAATAGAAAAACAAACAAAATAAAACCATTATGCCATAAAAAATACAGAGGAAATCTAAATGCATAGTGCTAAGTGTAAGAAGCCAATCCGAAAAAATTACATACCTTATGATTCTAAATGCAGATTGCTAAGTGTAAGAAGCCAATCTGAAAAAAGTACATATCTTATGATTCCAACTATATGGCATTACTGAAGAAGCAAAAATATGGAGACAGAAAAATGATCCTGTGGTTGGAGCTAGGGAGAGAGAGATGAACAGGTGAAGCACATGGCAGTTTTAGGGCAGTGAAGTTATCCTATATTATACTGTGATGGTGGATATATAGTATTGTGTTTGCCTTTGTCAAAACCCATAGAACATATAAACCAAAGATTGAACTCTAATATAAACTATGGACTTTAGTTAATAATAAGGCATTAATATTGGTTCATCAATTGTTATAAATGTATCACACCAATACAAGATGTTAATAAAGGGAAACTGGAGAGCATGTAGTGGTTATATGGAATTATTTTGTACTTTCTGCTCAAATATTCTTTATTTTTTATTTATTTTTTTAAGATTTTATTTATTTATTTGAGAGAGAGAAAGAGAGAAGGGAGAGCATAGAGGGAGAAGGAGAGGGAAAAGCAGACTCCCTGCTGAGCAAAAAACCTGATGTGTGGCTTGGTCCCAGGACTCTGAGATCATGACTTGAGCTGAAGGCAGATGCTTAACTGACTGAGCCACCCAGGTGCCCCTCAAATATTTTTTAAATCTAAAATTGCTTAAAAAGTATATTAATGATAAAAATATATGCACCCATCTTTAATCTACATGATCATTAGCGGTAGAACAGATACCAGCAATAAAAATAAATAAGCAGAAGAAGACATAGCCTGAAAGAATCTATATCCCAATTCATTTAATCAATTTTGAAAACAACAATAACAACAAAATTTTTCTATGATGAAATAAATCAATTGTTTTTGGGTGCTTAGTACTTGGGAAGAAGCAGAAAAAGTATTATTATTTTTTAGTAAGCTTCTATTTTCACCTATGGCTTATGGACAAATGAATGGGTTTATTTTTGAGGTTCACTAAATTCACTGAACATGTTTTATCAAGGTACTTTTCTGTATGTTTGATATATGTCAATAAAATATCTTAAATTGCACTAAGAAAAAATTGACAAAACTACAAGGAAAATAAACAAATAATAATCCAACAGGAAAATTTAATTCCGTTCTCTGAGTCACTGATAGAGTTAACAGAAAAAAAATCAATAGGGACTGAAAGATTAGCCTGATTGAACTGCAAGATTGAGTAGCCAGATGAACAAAGTTGGCATACCTATCTATCAATGTAGGTATAGATAAATGTAGTTATATAGATAAGTACTTGGCTCAAAGTGATTTCTGAACACATTTGGGATTGAGCTTACTACTAATAACCAAATACAGATCTAGAAAGATGGCCGTAGAGCAGGAGGACCCTAGGCTCATCTCGTCCCAGGAATGCAGCTAGATAACTATCAAATCATCCTAAATACCCCAGAAATTGAACCAAAGACTAAAGGAATAAATTCCACAACTAAAGGTGGAGAATAGGCCACATCAAAGAAGGTAGGAAGAGCAGAGAGGCAGTTTGGGAAATAAGTGGATTGTGGCTATGAATGGGGGAAATGAATCCCCATAGCAATTGGCTTGGAAAGGAAGGGGGGGCAAATTTTGTGAGTTCTTGCAACCAACAGGTCTTAAAGGCTGGAGTTTTAATGGTCAGCAGGCATGGCTTAGATAGAACAATAAGGCATTGCATTTCTCCTGATGAAAAAGCAGGCAAAAAACCCATGGACAAACAGCATAGAAATAACAACCTGAAGAGTATCTGGGACACACAGTGGGGAGGTTATTCACTCATCTCAGAATGCATCCCAGAGAGACAGCTTTCACAAAATGACCCCTCCAGGAACAAAGTAACTGGCTGGCACCATTTCCCTGTCCTACGCCTCAGCAGAAGCACAGAGCCTCCCGTGGGAACCAGCATAGTGCCTACATTTGCGACCTAAATGCTTACACCAAGTCCCAACCCTATGCTCTGGTAGAACTGCCCCTCCCAGTCACATTTACCTCAGTCCCAGCATGGTGAGCTCCCTCCTCCAGAAGACTGGCCCAAACCCCTGCTCAAAATGTGTCTGCCAACATGGGAGTTTTATGGAGCTCAGTTTTGGCAGCAGTGATCATAGGTCTCATTTCACAAACAAACCAGATCACACCTAGTTCAAATGTGTCACATTCTGGCCAGGGACCAAACACTGCCCACAATAGGCTAAGAGCTTCTGCAGACAACTGCCTAAAGGATAAAGAGAGATAAACAAAACAGCAGAGCACACAAAACACACACTGGAGGCACTCTCAGATGTGTCAGGCCCTAGAAAACAAGAGACACTGCATGACAGGACACTACAGGACCTCTTCTCAATTAGTCCATTACCTTCAAGAACAGAAGACATAGCTGACTTTCCTGACACAGAGAAACAGTCACAGAGACTTAGACAAAATAAGAAGACAAAGATATTTGTCCCAAGTGAAAGAATAGGACAAGTCCATGCCAGAGATCTAAGCAAAACAGATATAACATGCCTGATAGAGAATTTAAAGCAATGATCATGAGGATACTCACTGAACTTGAGAAAAGAGTGGAAGACATGGAGTGAGATTCTTAACACAGAAATAAGAAATAAAATAGTGGAGAGAAAGGGCTAAATAAATAAAATGAGAACCACACTTGATGGAATGAACAGTAGGCTGGAAGAAGCAGAAGAATGGATTAATGACCTAGAAGACAGAATAATGAAAGTAATCAAACTGAACAAAAGACAGAAAGAAGAATTATGCAAAATAAGAATAGACTTAGGAAACTCAATGATCCCATCAAACATGACATTCATATTCTAGGATTCCCAGAAGAAGAGAAAAGTGGGCAGAAAATTTATGTGAAGAAATAATAGCTGAAAACTCCCCTAACCTGGGGAGGGAAACAGACATCCAGATCCAGGAGGTGCAGAGAATCCCCCCCATCAAAATAAACAAAAAGAGATCCACACCAAGACACATTATAATTAAATTGGCAAAATATAATAATAAAGAAAAAAAATAAAAGCCGCAAGATAAAAAGAAACAGTTATAGACAAGGGAAAACCCATTAAGCCAGAAGGGGATTTTTCAGTAAAAACGTTTCAAACCAGAAGTGAGTGCTGAATGGGAAAAATCTGTAGCCAACAATACTCTATCCAGCAAGCTAACAGTCAGAATAAAAGGAGAGATAAAGAGTTTCCCAGACAAACAAAAACTGAAGAAGTTGATGGTTACTAAGCCAGACATGCAAGAAATATTAGAAGGGACACTTTGAAAGGAAAGGAGAGATAAAAAGTGACAATATAAAGGCAGGAAACATGAAAGCAGTAAAAGTGAATATTTCTGTAAAAAGTCAGTCAAGGAATGCATAAAATAAAAAGATGTAAAAATATAACAATATATACCTAAAACATGGGGAAGAGAGGAGTGAAGAATGGGTTCAAACCTAAATGACCATCAACTTAATGTAGACTTCTATATGCCAACGAGGTTATATACAAACCTAATAACAACCATATATGAAAAACTACTAATAAATATGCAAAAAATAAAGAGAAAGAAATCCATTTATATCACTAAAGAAAATCAGCAAACCATGAAAAAGAGAAAGACAAAGGATCAGATAAAATCTCAGACAAGCACAAAACAAGTAATAAATAAATATCAATAATTATTTTTAATGTAAGCACCTAAGCACTCCAATCAAAAGATATAGGGTGTCAGAATGGATTAAAAGCAAGATCCGTCTATACGCTGCCTGAAAGAGATGCATTGTAGACTTAAGACACCTGCAAATTGAAAATAAGAGAATGGAGAAACATCTATCATGCAAACGGATGTCAAAAGAAAGCCAGAGTAGCCATACTGATAGCATACAAAATAGACTTTAAAACAAAGACTATAACAAGAGACAAAGAAAGATACTATATAATAATAAAAGGAAAAATCCAACAAGAAGATACAGCTGTAAAAATTTTATACCCAACACAAGAGCACTCTAATACATAATACATAAGAGAGTTAATAACAGGGGTGCCTGGGTGGCTTAAAAGGTTAAGTGTCTGCCTTCAGCTCAGGTCATGATCCTAAAGTCCTGGGATGGAGCCCTCCATCGGGCTCCCTGCTCAGTGGGGAGACTGCTTCTTCCTCTCCCTCTGCCCCTCCCACCATTCATGTTCTTTCTCTCCCTCTCTCTCTCAAATAAATAAATAAATAAAATCTTTAAAAAAAAAAAGCTAGTAATAAACATAAAGGAAATAATCAATAATAATACAGTAATAGTAAGGGACTTTGATAACCCATTTACATCAATGGACAGATCATCTAAACAGAAAATCAGTAAGGAAACAATGGCTTTGAATGACACACTGAACCCAATGGATTTAACAGATTTTTCAGAACATTCCATCCTCAAACAGCAGAATACACATTCTTTTCAAGTGCACATGGGACATTCTCCAGAATAAATCACATATTAGCCCACAAAACAAACCTCAACAAATTCAAGAAAATTAAATTCATACTAAGGATCTTTTCTGATCACAATGCTATGAATCCAGAAGTCAACTACAAGAAAAAATTGAGACAGACCACAAATACATGAAAGTTAAATAAATGATACTGAATGACAAATGGGTCAACCAGGAAATCAAAGAAGAAATTTAAAAAGCACATGGAAACAAATGAAAATGAAATCACAATGTTTCAAAACCTCTGGGATGCAGCAAAAGTGACTGTAAGAGGGAAGTTTATAGTAATACAGGCATATACCTCAAGAAGGAAGAAAAATCACAAATAAATATCCTAAACTCAGATGGAATATTTTTTTTAAGATTTTATGTATTCATTTGAGAGGGAAAGAGACAGAGAGAGCACAAGCTAGGGGAGAGGGAAAGGGAGAGGGAGAAGCAGACTTCCTGCTGAGCTGGGAGCCTGATGTGCAAGGCTCGATCCCAGGACCTGGAGATCATGACCTGAGTGGAAGGCAGACACTTAAACATCTGAACCACCCAGGCACCCCCTCCGATGGAATATTATTTGGTAATAAAAAAGAATGAAATCTTTTCATTTGCAACAACATGGATGGAGCTACAGAATGAAATGCTAAGTGAAGTAAGTCAGTATGAGAAAATTTCACTCATACGTGGAAGTTGAGAAACAACAAATGAGCAAATTGGAAAATGAGAGAGAGAGAGAGAAACCAAGAGATAGACTCTTAATTATATAGAACAAACTGATGACTACCAGAGTAGAGGGAGTTGTGGGGATGAGTTAAATAGGTGTTAAAGATTAGGGAGTATACTTGTGGTGATGAGCTCCAGGTGATGTATGAAATTGTTGAATCACAATACTGTACACCTGAAACTAATATAACACTGTAAACTAACTGGAATTAAAATTAAAACTTAAAAAAAAACAAAAACAAAAGAAACAGACTAACAGTCAATATAAAATAGTTCAAAATTCCTTTTTTTGTTAGTAATTAAGAAATGTTCTTGATTAGAAATAAATTTGAATAGATTGATTGGATGTCTAGTTATAAAGCAAGTAATCTTATATTTGGTCATTCAAATACATACATATCTATGTACCTGTACCTATATGTTTATATATCTATATATCTATTTCCAATAGCCTTGTATAATTTTACATAGCATTGATATCTTTATGAACTATTTAATCCACAAGAATGCACATATCCAAAGAGATTACAGCTTTTCTGCTATAAACGTTAAAGTGTTAATTGATATTAGTTTATATAATGTTAATATAAAAACCTAGAATGACAGTAGTTCTTTAAAAATTTTCACAAAATAGAATATAAAAAAGATTGTTGTAAATATTCCCAAAAACATTTATCTGTCAACATGGTGGCAGTCCTTTTTCTTGGGATAGGTAGAAGATAAATAGGTAGATAGAGATTGATAAGCACATATATGTATACGGTTAGGTTTTCAAGGTGCACATATGTGAAGAACAGTGTATGTAGATGCAGGTTCCTGGGCAGTGGATCTAAAGAGGCTCTGAGGAAATGATATTGGCATCCTTTGTTTCAGTCTAGAACCCTGGAGCAGAAAGTTGCAGGTGCAATGGGGTCATTTCTTGGCATCCTGTGGAGAGACATGTTTGAGTCAGGGTGAAGGTAAACGGATCCTATTCCTGCTCTCCTATTTTATGTGGTGGACAGAGAGTAGCCTTGAGGGACCAGACAGTCCAAATCAAGGCCATGTTGTGTTTCGTGTATCATTAGTGGAGAAATGCCAGCACTGAGACCTTGAAGGTCAGGAGCAGCTGCTATGAGGAGTAGCACAGCCTGTGAGAAACACAGCCTCTCATAATGGAGGAAGACAGACTCAATCTCAGCCAGTTCTGGGTGAATCTCCATGTTCATTCACTGGATAATCCTTACTGCTTTTCTTCGTGTTGGCAAAATGTGGATTACATTAACATTTTTTTTGTTATTTTGGATACTCATTATCAACCCTTCTTCATCCTTGGGAAGAATATTCCCCCCATATAAGCCTTGCTGAGAAACAGGTACTCACTCTTCATGTTTTCTTTGTGTCTGTTTCATGAATATGGGAACTAAATGTCCATTAAAGGTATTTATCTTGTCTTTAAACTGACCCTAGGAGTAGGGAAGAAGAAGAATTCCTCCCCTCCATGGATGGAGGTGGTCAAGAGATCACTTCTCCTGTGACAGACATTGTAACAATCACGGAAGCAGAACAGAGGATCAATACAAAACAGAGAAAGATCTGACCTTACCTATCTCAGCACTGGCAGGAGTGTTTTCCATGGAACAACATGGTCACATGATTTAGGGCATTGTTTCTGGCTACTACCTTCCCTGTTGGATTAACCAGTTTCTTTGATGACTCTTAACCATATTTTTTAAAAGATACAAACACCATTTGTTTTGCTTACAACTGTGGATGAGACTGCATTTCCAGGTATCATTCCAATTCTTAATTAAATATTCCCGCCTTTTCTTAAATTATGCCCCATTTCCACTAATAACATGAACACTCTGTGATTCTTACTGTCTTTACATAATGTTTTCAGTATTATTTTCATGCTCCCAATCTCTAACTTGATTTTCAGTGTTTTGCAAATCAAGTCTATGTGTTTCTGATTTATTGCAACTTAAAATAATTATTATAGTAACTAGTATTTCATAGACAAGAAAGCAGCTTTTATTGAAACATAAAAGAAGTGCACATAGAGCTGGTAATATGTAAAAAGATTTTCTGAGATCACAAATTTATGGCATGGCAGAACTAAAACCTTGCTTACAGATTCCAAGCTCCCAATTTGTATTTATATCACCAGTCTTCTATTTTGATGGTAACATTATTGCAAATAAAGGTTTACCTATTTTCCAATGTTCAGATAATTTCCAAATTAATACAGAAAGAACTCCTAAAGCATACCAATCTTTTGGAAATAAAGTATAATTATCCATACATAAAATTTGGTTCTCAGTGTATATCATGCTCATTTTATTTTGTGTAAAATAAATGAAGTAATAGAATAGAATGAACTTTGGATATTATGATGTGTGTGTGTGTGTGTGTGTGTGTGTGTGTGTGTGTGTGTAAAAGCATACCAAGCTATTGAAAAGTTTTATATTATTATCCTTTCCAGGAGAGAGAATGTCATCTTTTGAACCTAATTAGCAAAAGGCTATTGCTTTTCTACATTTTTATTAAGGCAAAGGCAATCTAGTTAAAAATAATTCAACTGATTGTAGAAATGCTATAAATTGCTGTGAAGTGAGTTGCTGGCCATGGCCTGTCAGAACAAATATGTTGTACAAATCTTAGATGAAAATTAGTACTTATCATTTTGCAGCACGCCAAAAAATATCTCAGGTTTGTAAAATTATTTCAAAGTCATGGAACGAGCAAATATACTCAAGAAAGAGCTAAGCAACCCCAAGTATCTATTTTCTACTTATATAGTTTGTCACCTGAATTAACTCCCATAATCTGCAAATCTCCACATGACATGGATGCTATATTTTAAGAATTTCATAGCTCTGCCATTGCCAAGCTCTCATTTTAGTCATTTTTAAGGAGATGATCTGCAGAAATCAAAAAACACAGGCTAAGGGAGGAGCACATCACCGGAAGGTACATTCTGGTGGAGTGAGATATCCCAGTGATTGGTGAACACACAGACTATGGATGCTGATCAGCTCAAGATCATTGCCTCTCATCCACTGCATTTGTTCAGACATTAAACACTATAAAAACTGAACTCAGAACCAAGTTTATATCTGAAAATCCACCTTTATCATTTAGGAGATTTGACCACCCTATAGATGTTATTTGAACACAGCCATGGAAAATTACCAAAGTGATTTAGCCAGAGCAAGGGTCTGGACAAATATCTTCTTATTGCTAACATATGAAGAGATAAAAACTGATTTGGGTGGTATGAAGAACCTCAATAATTCAACTAAGAGAATTTATGAAAAACTTGATCCGATGCATCCTTTAAAAGTTTTAGCAAACTTTTTGACCTCTTCTATAAAATGCAAAGAAGTATAGCCTCTACAAAACAAGATCAAATTATAAAAGAGAATAGCTTAAGATGGGAAGAAATGTGATGCATGAAAGAAAACCAGAAGAAATGCAGACACTTACCCAAGATGAAGAGGAAACTGGGTGGACAAAAATGATCGTAGGGGAAAGAATCTCCAAATATTAAAGAGATAAAAAGCTGAATTGATAATGTGGGGACTCAAAAGTGGTTGAACACAAACGTGAAAATTCTGATAAGAATATAGAAAGGAGGGCGCCTAGATGGCTCAGTTGATTAAACGTCTGCCTTTGGCTCAGGTCATGATTCCAGGGTCCTGGGATTGAGGCCTGCATTGGGCTCCCAGCTCAGCAGAGAGTCTGCTTCTCCATCTGCTTCTGCTTCTCCCCCTACTTGGGCTCTCTCAATCTCTCTCTGTCAAATAAATAAGTAAAATCTTAAAAAAAAAAAAAAGAAAACAGAAAGGAAGTATAACTAAGTTACAGTATGAGATTAAAGGTATATAAAGATTTATTTCCTGAATAAAGTAAGTAGATACCA
The DNA here is from genome assembly GCF_003265705.2 of Callorhinus ursinus. NCBI lineage: Eukaryota > Metazoa > Chordata > Mammalia > Carnivora > Otariidae > Callorhinus > Callorhinus ursinus. Next base: position 1,915,193 of record NW_027397122.1, on the reverse strand, counting down.
AAATTTAGAATTGTATGCATGTCAGGAGAGAAATCTTGAAGAAATAGAATGGAAATAATAAAAAATATTATGATTGAACGAGAATAAAATTTTAAATTTCATAGAAGTTTTCTTAATTTATCTAAAATTTTAATTTTGACTTCTTATTCAACACCACAATTATTAGGAAAGTATCATCCAATAATATTATTTTCAATTTTATTTCATTATAAATATTTGGCCTTGCCAAATTCTTTTTTTAAATTACATATATATTATATTTTATTTTTAATTAAATTCTGTTCATTAAGTTATATATGTTATATATACATACATGATATATATTATATATATTCTTCACATGTATTATTTCTATTTTTAAATAAAATGTGTTTTTTAGCATATCTGAATAAAATAAACCTAATTTCCCAACTTGTTTGGTATATATTCATTCTATAAATCAATATACTTGAATTGTTTCTTTAGAATTATTATCTTTATGTATATAAGAGATATTGGCCCACAAATTTCTGTTCACATAATGATGATCCGAGACCATATGAGAATACTAAAACTTTAAGTTAACTTACTTCCATTCTGTTTTCTGTGCTCTAAATGTAATATATTTTAATTGTGGATGATAGGTGGATAGACAGATGGTGGAGAGAGAGACGACCGATGGATGGATGGATGGATAGATAGATATATGATAGGATGATAGATAGATAAGAATAAATCATTATCCTTATGGCTTTATTCAGTCAGTAGTCATTTAGAGTTTTCTCACACATTTATGCTTCCAACCATCATTTTTCCCTGTACCTCTGAGAGTCCATCTAGGATCATTTTCTTCTACCTGAAAAAACACACTTTAGAAACAGTGGAAAAAGTGAAGTTTAAAAATGATACCTCATAGGGCGCCTGGGTGGCTCAGTCGGTTAAGCATCTGCCTTCTGCACAGTTCATGATCTCAGGGTGCTGGGATCAAGTTCCACTTCCAGCTTCCTGTTCAGGGGGGCGTCTGCTTCTCTCTCCCTTTGCCCCTCCCCCTCCACTCATTCTCTGTCTCTTGCTTTCTTTCTCTAATAAATAAATAAAATCTTAAAAAAATAAAAAAATCTATTAAAAAATGATACCTCATATAAAACACGTAACAAAAAATCAAATGCCTGGGAAAAATTTCTGTGCGAGGGGCACAGGACTACTCAGAGAAAACTGAATTTAATTAACTACTCATAGAAAACTCAATTCAATGCATGTGATTATGCATAGCCTAATTTCCTATTTTTTACATCAATATGCAGTATTGGAGTATAATGCTGGTAAAGTACAGTGACTGTGTGTTTGGCTTCATCTACTCAGTAGGTAGTGTGCACATGTAATAAGCTATTTATTAATATTACATCTATTTATTTCCTGGCTTTTACTAAGCTTTATAGAGTTATCTTAATATCAAATTTTATATTTATAATACACCTGTAAAATCCCCATTGCATCCCCATCTTACTTTGGAGGAAATTTAGCCTCCATAGGCAAAATAACTTAGAGAGAACTCAGCATTAAAGTCTCTATAACTTAAGATCCTCCCTTCTTTCCATTTTCTTTATCGCCTATTATGTTCGTGCTGTATGTTCAATAAATTCTCTTTCTTTAAATTGAAATTAACCTGAGAAACAATGTTTTGTTCAGCAATAAATATGATATAAGACACTCTTCCTACTTTTTAGTTATGATATAGTTCATGGAAAAAAAATTATTTCATTGTGCTGGAAACTTAATGAACATGAAACTTTCCATGTTAACTGGAAACTGAAGGGAATCAAGTTGAATTACATGAGACAAAGAAAGTAAGTGGAAAAGGAATTGAATATAATTAATATGTCCCTTTCATTCCTTATTTTTAGCTTTTGAATAAATATTTTTCTCCCAGATGACTATCTTTATCCATGTCTGAAATATATACTTCTGTGTTTTCTTTTTTTCTTTTTTTAAGATTTTGTTTATTTCTTTGACAGAGAGAGAGTTAGCGAAAGCAGGAACACAAGCAGGGGGAGTGGGAGAGGGAGAAGCAAACTCCACGTCGAGCAGGGAGCCCGATGTGGGGAACCTGGGATCATGACCTGAGCCGAAGGCAGACGCTTAATGGCTGAGCCACCCAGGCGCCCCGACTTCTGTGTTTTCTGTATCTAAGAAGGGCTCACTCTAATACAATTGCTAAAAATGCATCTTTCAAATGCATGAGTTGAGTCTTATTAGAATGGAAGTCCCCTCCATAATGCTTAATTGATAGCTAGTCATTATATGCTCAGTGAGCTTGTTCATAGGCATACATGGAATGATGGAAAATGTGACAACAGATGATAAATGTTACATCAATAACCTTCAAAGATGACCTTCCTTCTCTTTTCAATTTTCCATATCTTAAGATTTAATCTCTTCATTTCTCTTTGCTCTTGGTCCAAAATTGTGATGTACCAAAACATCATGCAAAACAATTATATAATGTAAAAAAAGGACATTTTTCCTTCACATAGATCCAAGCTAACTGGAATTTCTATAGCCCATATATTTCCTTTGTAAATTTATTTCATTCTCAATTGGAAGTCTAATATTTCTGAAGGAATACAGATGTGCCTGTGCTCATTATGAAAACAATTTGTCCATGCTAGAAAATGGTAAACTTACATAAGATGTTGCTGTCTTATAAGTTGACTTTGAAAATTATAGGCTTATATTCTTAAGGGTCATCCCATTGGATGGTTTTGGAATCTCTTCCAATTTATTACGTAAATGCCTCAATTTCTTAACTTCCAAGATAGTTGTAGACTCATTTGCAATTCTAAGAAAAATATACATATAGATGCCATATAACCTATATACAGTTTCCCACACTTGTATAACTATAAAGCATTACAACTGGGAAATTGACATAGATGTAATCCATTCACTTCTTTGTTTTGCCAGTTTTAAATGCATTAATTTTGTGTATGTGTATGTGTTTTCACTTCTATACAATTTTGTCATATGTATACATTTTTTTAAAAATTAATGTTTGCATGGTATTTTTCTTCTTACTTTTACTTCTAAACTCCTTATATTGCTGTATTTGATATGTTTCCTTAAGATAGCATGCTGATGAGTCATGCTATATTTTTTCCATTCTGCCAATCTTACTTTTAATTGGAATACTTAATCCATTTATGTTATTTGGACTAATTATGGATATGTTAGGTCTTAAGTCTGTCATTTTAGTATTTTCTATTTGCTTCCTCTATATCTCAATGGAACAATTTTTCTTGTCTTCCTATGGATTATTTAATTTTTTAAGTATTCCAACTTGGTTTATTTTTATCTGCTAATGTTTTTGAGAATATCAGTTTCAATACTTTTCTTTGTGTTTGCTAAATATATATATATATATATGTATGTATATATATATAACATAGAGAGAGAGAGAGTAATTTAATATATATTATATATTACTATATTAGTCACATATTATGTATAGTGTATGTAAATAGTGTATATCATACTATATGTAATATATAATGATATATATACACATAATATATATACAGAGGTATAAAGCCAATTACAGTGTAATGGTATCCCTTCCAGTGATGTGAAGAAATCTAATTTCCATTTAAGTTCCTTTACCCTCCCCACTTTTTAAATATAATTATTTAATTATTTATTTACATATGTTGAACTTCATATTACATGTTGTTATAATTTTTGCTACAACCTTGCATTAGAATTTAAGAATGGCATGAGAATGAGCTCAGTCTATTATTTTCCTCCCTATTTTATTTCTGTGTCCTGTCTGATTATTGAAACTGAGGGGATATGAACTAAGATTGGACTCATGGGGACTCTTATCTCTTATTTTGTAGCCAGACCCTAATGCTCTGTAGTTTGGGTGAAAGTTTGGGGCAGACTTGTCCAGTTTGGAGGTCTGTACTCTCATCCTCATGATTTGTCTAACTCTGGTTTCAGTAAATCTTTTAAAATTTACCCCTGAACTAGCATCATGTCTTTTTCCCTAGGAACCAAAATTGGGAGAATTAGTCAGCTGATTCTACAAAGTGTGAACACGAAACAGGTCATCTGTAGAGCGGCATCTCGTTAGCTATTTCCCTTACCCTGCCTCTACCAAACCTTAGCAACCTCAGTCACTGCCATCAGACAGGGCTCTTACCAAACTTGCTATCTGGATGGCCAACTGATTACTGACTAAAAGAAAATAAATATATATATATTTTTACAATGCTTCTTACTTCCATTTGCTACATTCCCCACCAAATAGACCCTCATCTTTTCTATGCTAGTGGCCCATATTTGAGAAGCTCACAAGTTTTACTAGTATAATGTGATAAAATCAGCCTAGAGAAGCCAACATGTTCTCCTTATCATGATCATCTGGGTTTACAAGCATGTTCAAACCATACGAGAGGGATTTTTATTTCACACAGACACAAAAAGACAATTTTATGGATGGCTTTGGTACTTAGATTGAGTAGTTTAGTATATAACAAAATAAAATAATAAATAGTAAAAACACATGCACCCACATATTACTGATTACTACACAAGTAAAAATCAACATTTATCCAGTGTCAGAATTTATAAATAAAAATAAAACATGCATAAAATAAATTGTATATTATTAGGGTTTTTAAAGTTCAGCTTAGTTATAATTTATTTACTTGTATATTTTAAATATTGACATAATACATATTTTACGTGTTCAGCAACATATATCATAAACTCTTGAGCTCTTATAAATATAATATTAATTAAATTAACAAATTCATATTTATACATAAACACATACACGTAGTATCTCTGAGTATGTTCATATGTGCATGTGGGTGCATGTGTAAGTAAAAGGCAAACGTATGCATTCTAACATTTACCCCTGACTATGAGATTCTACAAATTCATTTAATATCTTTAGATCATGTGTGTATAAAGCATTTGCCTAATAAATATATGACAGTGGAAAATATCAAGTATTATTAACTATTAAATATCAAGTATTATTAAACTCATGCTATGCATGTCTTTGCTTTTTTAAATTTAGACTTTCTTGCAAAACCTGCATTAATCCCTATACACAAAGTAATCTTCCAGATAAAAAATAAACATTTTTTTCCTCAATCACAAAACTTTAATTAGCTCATAATAACGTTTCCCTTCATGGTTCTGAAATGTACATTTGTGAGCACTTTATGACTAAAAAAATTTACTGAAAATATTGTCATTTATTAATGTAATCCAACAATTATTGATTTAAAAATGATTAAATACCACATGCATCCTGAATCACAGGGTGCTTTGTGTTCTGATTTAATCAAACTCATGTGATCATCAATACTTTAATCACTGGAAAAACATATTTCTTTGTCTGAGAAATATCCAGCAGATCACTGTGCCTCTCTCTCTCTCTCTCTTTTTTTTCTGTTCTCCCATAATATATACCATTGATTAATCCACAGACAGGTTAATGTCCACAGTAAGGGAAAATAAGAAAAATGAATGAAGCCAGTAAGATAGAGATAAGAAAAGGCAATAAATTTATAAAACAAGTAGGGCCATCTATCTTGATAATGGGGATCAAATAATGAGATATTGGCCAGGCTTATAACCCTACTGTGAAATACAGTGAATGATATAAAAATGTGGATTAATTTTTTTATAAATGTAAACACCTCAATTTGATTAAATGAACACAATAATTTATCATCAGGTTCCTTTAAAATTAAATAATGGGTAAAATATAATAAAACAAATAAAAATCATAGACACTTACTTTATAATTTTCTTGTCCTAGTATTTAACATTTATTATTTATTTAACATCATTCAAATTAAAATATATATATATATACCTATAGTACCTATATATAAGCCCTGAAACAATAAAACTCCTAAAGGAAAACATAAGTAATAATCTGTGGGACACTGGCTTTAGCAATATTTTTTCTGGATATGTCTCCTGAGGTGAGGTAAACAAAAGCAAAAATAAATTATTGAGACTACATTAAACTAAAAAGCTTTTGCACAGTAAAGAAAACCATCAACAAAATGGAAAGGCAACCTACTGAATGGGTGAAGAGATTTGCAAATGATGTATCTGATAAGGGGTTAATATCTAAAATATATAAAGAACTTAAACAATTCAACACCAAACACACACACATACACACACACACCAATTAAAAATATTTTTCCCAAGAAGACATACAAATGGCCAATAGACATATGAAAAGATGCTCAATAACACTAATTATCAGATAAATGTAAATTAAAACCACAATGAAATATCACCTTGTACCTGTCAGAATGTGTAATACCAAAAAGACAAAATATGAAATATGACAAGTGTCGAAGGATGTGGAGGAAGGGAGGAAGGGAACACTTGTGCACTATTAGTGGGAACGTAAATTGGTGTTTTCTATGGAAAACATATGGAGGTTCCTCAAAAAATTTAAAATAGAGCTACCATATGACCCAGTAATGGTTATTTATCTGAAAAAACAAAAACACTAATTCAAAAGATATATCCACCTCTATGTTATTGCAGTATTATTTACAGTAACCAAGATATGGAAGCAACAAAAGTGTACATCAATATATGAATGGATTGTGTATGTGTGTGCATATATATGTGAATTGATTGTGTGTGTGTTTATATAATATATATGTTCTGACTTTATATTAATATATTTATAAAAAGTCAGAGAAAGACAAATACCATATGATTTTACTTATATATGGAATCTAAAAACAGACAAATAAACAAACAAACCAACAAGCAAAAAAATAGACTCATAAGTACATAGAACAAACTGATGTTGCCAGAGGGGAGAAAGGGAGGGGGTTCGGTGAAATAGGTGAGGGGAACAAAATAATAATAATAAAATAAAATAATAAAATAAAACAAATACTCTATCTTAATTAACAAATAAATATAAAAAGTTAACTAATTTATGGTTTATGGTAATAGATTTTATCATCTGTAATTATATTCTTTCATTATAATGATCACATATAAAGTATACATAGACTATATGATTGACATGTTTGGAATATCATAATCTATCTGCTCTTATGGATATGATTTTATACAAAAGTAATTAAAAAGTACATTATTTCCTCATTTTCAATTTAAATGGTGTATTTTTTGTTGACAAAACACATATCAATATGCAAATCTTTTTAAATTTTACAAGCACATCACAATGTCATTAAACGTTCACTAATTTGTATTTTTTTTTTACAAGAAAGATACATCTAACTGAATATTACACTCAGGTTATAATCAAAATGAGACCTAAAAAAATGTAACTAACTCTGTAAGTCTTTATTTGAATATCTCAACTATTTAAGAGTTTCCCAAGTACTCTTATATTTATTTCAAAAGGTTGTATAATATTTATATAATACTGTCATTTAAACATTTCTGTTCATAGAATTGCTACATTTCATCATTGTAGATCATATCTCAGGTCACTCCACTCTAAGTTATTTTGGCCACATTTACATGTTAAGTTTAATTAATATTATGTTGGAGTAGTGCATATCAATTTCAGTAAATTTTAGTTTAGTTAAACCTGCTGAATTCTGATCCTTCCTTCCTTAAACAAGGAAAAATATGTCTCTGGTTTGAGGCAATTAAAAAAAAAAAAAGGATACCTAAGATGAAATTCAATACCTAGAGTCCAGATATTCTTGGTTCTAAAATTTTATTTACACAGTAATATCATCATCATCATCATCATCATCATAAATGGGAGCAGAAATGCAGAGTCAATTTCAATCCAAAGCTGTCTGTAAAACTTTGATAACCCAAGCCAAAGATAAAATTTTAAAATATGTTAGATTTGATTTAACTCTGAAAAAACTAGGCTGTGGGGCATATTTAGTGATTCCTACCAAACACCCTCCCCAAATGCTGACCAAACAAGTGTTAGGCTTCACGTTTCTTCTCAACAGATGGCCTGGAATCACTTAATTTGGAAGACTTGTTTTCTAAAACCAAGGTGAAACCTGAGAACAGTGTACTTTACTCCTGTTTCCTAAACTCAGTTCTCAATTTGTGTTCCTTTAATTTACTGGAGAATGGGGTGTCCTTTAAAACAAATCTCCGGCATGATGGCAGAGCCATGTGCATGAGAAAATGGCAAGGCTGTTGATGTTTTTTTTTTTTTTAAGATATTATTTATTTATTTGTCAGAGAGAAAGAGCGTGCACAATCAGGGAGAGAGGCACAGGACGAGGGAGAAGCAGACTCCCTCCTGAGCAGGGAGCCCTACAGGGGACTCCATCCCAGGACCCTGGGATCATGACCCCAGCTGAAGGCAGATGCCTAACGACTAAAATACCCAGGCGCCCCATGTTGATGTCTTTCATAGCAGCCACTTATGCTTTTTTAGGTCCTGCCTTTTCCTAATGATACCACCACTACTTGAAACATGTCTTTGTTACATTCTCTATGCCAGCAACTCCCACAATATTTTCCCTGAAGTTGATGGAATGCATAAAAATAAACCAAGAGATTTCATGTTTATCTTCTGCAGCATTTCTAGGTCTTCTAAATTCTAAAATACAATGTGAATAACCAAATGAAAAATAAAGGATATAGATGTGTATTTGTAGCAGATGTCCTAATGGCCTGTCCTGTGTCCTCTCACTCACAGCTGCTGGGAAGAAAACCATTTTCAACACTCTGGCAGGGTAACCTCCAGCAGCTGAATCTCCATTTCTACACAAGGACTATCTCTAGCAGCAGACAAACTAGTTACTGGAGATGGGGAGAGAAGAATGGGTAAACTAACATCTTAAGGGCACCTCACAATTAAGGAGAGATAAAGACACAGGCTTCCCACTCTTTGGTACTACAGTTATGAGGCGTGTTTCACATGGTTTTCAACAGAATTGAATCTTAGTACCCAGCACAAGAATTTGTTCGTTAACATATGTATTACTGAATTTTCTACTTTCTGGTTTTATTTTTTTCTCTCTTCTTTGTCTCCCTTTCACTATCCTTATCTCATGCTTTTGAGATCGTTCCCCCCACCAAAAAAAAAAAAACATTATTTTTTTTAATTCCCAGGACATATACATAACAGCTGAAGCCATAATCTTTTACTGTAATAGCTTTGGAGTCCCTAATGGCAGTAAGATGGTGAACATATAATGTCAAATCAGTTATGATAAAATAAAAAATACATATTCATGTTTAAAGTTTTTAGAAAACAAACAAAGGAAACAGTCAACAAAACCAAAAGACAACTGACAGAACGGGAGAAGATATTTGCAAATGACCTATCAGATAAAGGGCTAGTATCCAAAATCTATAAAGAACTTATCAAACTCAACACCCAAAGAACAAATGATCCAGTCAAGAAATGGGCAGAAGATATGAACAGACATTTTTCCAAAGAAGACATCCAAATGGCCAACAGACACATGAAAAAGTGCTCAACATCGCTTGGCATCAGGGAAATCCAAATCAAAACCTCAATGAGATACCACCTCACTCCAGTCAGAATGGCTAAAATTAACAAGTCAGGAAATGACAGATGTTGGCGGACATCCAAATGGCCAACAGACACATGAAAAAGTGTTCAATATCACTTGGCAAAAGGGAAATCCAAATCAAAACCTCAATGAGATACCACCTCACTCCAGTCAGAATGGCTAAAATTAACAAGTCAGGAAATGACAGATGTTGGCGGGGATGCAGACAAAGGGGAACTCTCCTTCACTTTTGGTGGGAATGTAAGTTGGTGCACCCACTCTGGAAAACAGTATGGAGGTTCCTCAAAAAGTTGAAAATAGAGCTACCATATGACCCAGCAATTGCACTACGGGGTATTTACCCCAAAGATACAAATGTAGTGATCCGAATGGGTATGTGCACCCCAGTGTTTATAGCAGCAATGTCCACAATAGCCAAACTATGGAAAGAGCCAAGATGTCCATTGACAGATGAATGGATAAAGAAAATGTGGTATATATATATATATATATATATATATATATATATATATATACACAACAGAATATTACGCAGCAGCCATCAAACAAAACCGAAATCTTGCCATTTGCAATGACGTGGATGGAACGATAGGGTATTATGCTAAGTGAAATAAGTCAATCAGGGAAAGACAAGTATCATATGATCTCACTGATATGAGGAATTCTTAATCTCAGGAAACAAAGTGAGGGTTGCTGGTGTGCTGGGGGTTCTGGTGGCTGGGTGATAGACATTGGGGAGGGTATGTGCTACGGTGAGTGCTAATGAAGGGGAGGAAATCAGAGGGGGAGACAAACCATGAGAGACTATGGACTCTGAGAAACAAAATGAGGGTTTTAGAAGGGAAAGGGTTGGGGAGATGGGTTAGCCTGGTGATGGGTATTAAGGAGGGCATGTATTGCATGGAGCACTGGGTGTTTTACGCAAACAATGAATCATGGAACACCATATTGAAAAATTAATTAATTAAGTCATTGGCCCCTTTTGAGTTAACATGGGCTCTTGACTGCCATGATTATTTTAAGGGAGGCACTGCTTCCAGGGAAAATTGTGATATGCTGAATAAATTATTGATCTAGTTATCCTAAGAAAATTCTAGATGCTTCAGGATTTTTACATATATAATCCCTGAATTGAAAAACCTAACATAGATTCATTTTATAAATATCTCCTTATGTAACATTGTTTTATTTATAAGAGAACTGAAAGTTAAAGATTAAGTTAACTTCTTCTATTTAAAGAATAAAAAGCAATTATTTCACAGGAAAAAGAGGTATAGGTTGACAATGTAGTTTTTTTTTATTTCCATATATTTTTGAGTCAATTAAAATGTTTTTAAAAGTCTGTCTGCAGTTTTATACCTGTCAAATGTGCTTGAACTAGAAATGAGTACCTTAAATATTTTTGAAATTTATTATTCCTCTGAGACTGATTGAAAGAATTATGGGATGGTGAAATATTCTAATTGACACAGTTTGGGACAGGAATAATTCCCCAGAGTTCAAGCCCTGCCAAGATAATTTACAATGACATAAAGACTTTTGAATGTAAAACGTTTTTGAGAAAAAGAGCATTAAGAAGGAATAATAGATAACATATAGTTTTTAACTAAAAATGTACTAAAAGTAGGTGTCTAAAAAAATTGAATGGGTATGTTGTGCCGTAACTGTATATTTTATTTGTGCATTTTATTTCTAGGTGATTTTTTTTTTGCTTTTGTTTATAAAAGTTTGTTATTTTTTATGATAGATATATGCCAAATAAAGGGAAATTAGAACATAGAAAATGAAGAAGAAAAATATTAGCTACTGTCAACCAAACAAAGACAATAATTGCCTGATCCATTAGAACATAAACTCCATCTTACACAGCCTATCCGATGTTTATGCTCAGCAGGATGAGAGACTGCAAAGAAATTAAATTGAGACAAAGAAGCAACACTAGAAAATTTTGTGAGATATTATTATTATAGAAAATTGTGGAACTTAGTTTGGAAGATGAAAACATGAGAAATGATAGAGACTATTTAAAAAGATGTAAGGGCACCTGGGTAGCTCAATCAGTTGAGCACCCAACTCTTGGTTTGGCTCAGGGCATGATCTCAGCGTCCTAGGATCAACCCAGCATGGGCTTTGCACTCAGTGGGGAGTCTGCTTGTCTCTCTTTCCCTTTACTCCTCCCCACCACTGTGCATGCTCTCTCTCTTGCTCTCACTCTTTCTCTAAAATAAATAAATCTTTAAAAATCAATCAATCAACAGATGTAGAAACTTGAATCTACATCTGTGATAGGTGAGAAGTGTGTTTATAATAATGTGTATACTAACACTAAGAGTCCAGTAAGAGTGAAAAGAAAAAAAAAATTTAAATCTGGGATATTTGAGCTCCTACACATAAGAGTTCACAAAATATGTTAATTTATTAAGCTTGAGACATAAGAGCATACAAAATTCCTTAAGAACGCCTATGTGAAGAAGAATAAACAAACAGAAAACAAAGGGGCAGAAGTAGCCAAAACACAAAAAGCGGTTTTACTGGTATATAAAAGCCAATTAGAGTAGGAAAATATGGAGTTTTGTGTTTTATCAAAACGTCTTTTTCTAATTCTGATAATATAGTTGATTCTGTGCCTAGGGAAAAAACTGGAAGCATTAATATTCTCATAAAGTAATAAAATTTTTAGGCCTAAATTCTGACTTCAGGGACCGAGAGAAAAATACCTCACACTGGAACTGGTTTTGCCCTAAGGACATGTACTGGAGTGAATAGGTTTGGGTTTGCTTAGTGTCATGCAGCAGACAGGATAATGAGCAAATATCAAGACTTTTCCAAGATAGGGAGCCACATAGGGGATCCTTCATGAAGAATCCAAAAGATTACACTCTCCATGTAAAAATGGATCAGACATAAGTCAACCCTATCCTCCCCCCGCCCCAGGAAATTGTAAGTAAAGTGGAATTGAAACTGAACAGAATGCATGACAGGTAATCTGAGAAAATACAATATGTGGATAGAATCATCAGAATATAGAGGATAATGTGAGAAAAACTTCCATCTATATGTAATGTATATTCTAATATGAGAGAAAAAAAACTGGGGAAAAGACAATACTTAAAGATTTTTTTAAGAAAGTTCTCCAGCCTTTTGAAGAACACTAATTTACATATTTAAAAACGCAATCAATTCCAGCCAAAATACAGGAAGACAAGCTCATAGTGAAACTGAAAATGACCAGGAAGAGAAAAAATATTTTCCTCGGGGCTAGGAAAAAATCAAATCACCTTTAATCATACTGAAACCTGACTTTCTAACTGAACCAACGGAAAGTAAAACATACAATATCATGTGCCAAAAGAAACCAAACGTCATTATAGACTTTTCAACCAAGCAAAATATCCATCGGACCAGTACCCACCCCTCCAAAATTTAGACAAACAAAAACCACCACCAGAACCCCACTTAAGAACTCCAAAGAAATTCTGAACAGATAGATTTCAAAGAAGTAGAAATTCTTTTTCTTTAAGATTTTATTTATTTATTTGCCAGAGAGAGAGAGCACGAGCAGGGGGAGTGGCAGGCAGAGGGAAAAGCAGGCTCCCTACTGAGCAAGGAGCCCAATGTGGGACTTGATCCCAGGACTCTAGGATCACGACCAGAGCCAAAGGCAGTGGCTTAACCAACTGAGCCACCCAGGCATCCCAAGGTGGAATTTCTGAAATGAAAAAAGTGAATAAAGAGCACAATACTTTATAATATATGAATATTTCTAATTCAAAATTATTTAAGTGTTAAAATTAAAGGACTTGAAAATGGATAAGCATAAGGCACCTGGATGGCTCAGTCGGTTAAGCATCTGCCTTCGGCTCGGGTCATGGTTGCAGGGTCCGTCGACTGAGTCCTGCATTGGGCTCCCTGCTCAGCAGAGAGTCTGCTTCTCGCTTTCCCTCTGCCTCTCCCCCAGCTTGTGCTCTCTCTCCCTCTCTCTCTCAGATAAATAAAATCTTTACAAAAAAAATGGATAAGCATTATATTATATACGTCAGAACTTTGATAAATTAGGCATTGTGCATTTTTCTATTGTATCCATAAAAAATAGTAGAAACAATAAAAGTCTTAATTTAACAACAAAAATGGGGGGAACTAAAAACAAAAAGGGGAATAATAATACAAATGAGACATAAGATATGCAAGAAATTAAAAAAGGAAATACATATTTTAAGTATAGACGTAAACTATCAAAGATCACCTTAAATATAAATAGACAATAAGTTTCCTTAAGATACCAAGATTGGCAAACGAGGTTTTGTTTGTTTGTTTTATCAATTTCTATGATTGTTACAAGTGACTACCAAGATAGAAGATTACAGAAAGATTGAAAATCAAACAATAGGAACATGTTAAGCAGATACAATATTTTTAAAATGATGTAATGTATGGTGATTAACATAACATAAAAAAAAGAAATAATTGGATGGCACCATAGACTAAGCCCCTGGTGCATAATAAACACTTGGTGAATGGTAAAAAAAAAAAAAAATTGATATTATTATAGCAATGATAAGCAAAATAGAATTTAAGTGAAAGCATTTATTATATAAGGGAATTATTCTTTATTATAAAATTTGGATTTGTTGGGAAAATATGATGATTTATATGCGTATTAGCCTTGTATACATATCTGAACTATATAAAGCAAAAATTTCAGAACCGCAAAGAGAAATGGATAAACCCTTAAATCACTGTAGACATTTCAAACATATATTTCAGTCATAGGGGAAAAAAAATTTAAAATATTGATTGCTAAAAGAAGCTATTTGATTAACAAAATTAACAAAATGCCACGAATCCGAAATGAATAGTAACAAATAACAAGAAATTTAGAAAAATAAGGCTAAGTAATCTGGGTCAAAAACATGATAATGAATATTACAATATATTTTAGGTGAATAATTAATACATGAAAAATGAAACAAACAACTGTGTAATGCAGCGAAAATATGTAAAGAGAAACAATTCTAACATCAATTGGGCTACTTAGCAAGAAATATAAAATGGATAAGTGAGAAAGAGAGAAAGTAAAGTATAGAATGAGGAAAATAATATATAAAAAGGCATAAATTAAAGTAACAGATAACATATATTTAAAAGTCCAGGGCGCCTGGGTGGCTCAGGCGGTTAAGCCTCTGACTCTTGGGGGGCGCCTGGGTGGCCAGTTGTTAAGCGTCTGCCTTCCGCTCGGGTCATGATCCCAGGGTCCTGGGATCGAGCCCCGCATCGGGATCCCTGCTCCACGGGAAGCCTGCCTCTCCCTCTCCCACTCCCCCTGCTCGTGTTTCCTCTCTCACTGTCTCTCTCTTTGTCAAATAAATAAATAAAATCTTTAAATAAAATAAAATAAAATAAAAATCCAAAAATTCAAACTTTGAGGATAATAATAAAACTAAAAAGCCTCTAGTGTGACTGTGAAGAAAAATGAAGAAAATGCACAAATAACCACATCTGGAATAGAAAAGAAGTCACAATCATAGCATCCGCGTACATTAATAATGATGCTGTTCCATTTTAACATGATGGGGTAGCATGTGGTGGAATAAGTCTCCCAGAAAACAGAAATAAAACCAAAAAACACTAAGTTATGCAGTAGACTGGAAGCAATGATAAGGTCTTCCCATTCTGGGCAGTCCTGTGGTTATGTTGGACCAACGTTGACAAAATCATCTATAAAAGTTGGACCAAATAAATGAAATACCCGACTGTGGGCATTGGGGTTCCACCAAGCACACAGGACATGATGTATTACATTCTCTGTGTCAGAACATTTAAATTTACATACTCTTTCCACCCTTACTGCACATTTTATCTTAGATCTACTATTAAGTATACTCAATATTACAATTAATCATTTCATAAAATTCACCACCTCACATCGTACTTAGTGAAATTCTAATAGACTCTTTAGAAAAGTCTAATGAATATAGAATTTCTTAAAATTTTGCATGTTTAAAATTACACTTTTTTGGTTTTAGGGCTTGAAGTGCAGCTTGGCTGGTCCAGCACAAATATAGTTTAGGATGCCAGATGTTTATTGGGGATCAATCTCTGAAAAGAGTTGGGGAAGCAGAATTGAGAAGAGAAATTGGAAGAAATGAGACATAAACACACAAATCTTCAGAAAATCAAACAAGAGTATTATCCATTAGAGTTGTCCTAATGCCAGACCTCCTTAAACTGCCTGGTTAGCTACTGGTAGAGGGGGCATGACCTTGCATTACTGACCTTGCACAGCTGAAGCAAGGGACAATGGGAGGCATCTGCCGACCACACTCTTTTCACTTGTCAGAAAGTGCTCCCTTGAAGGCGAATTCAGTGGCATATCTTTGCTGAATAGGGAAATATAGCCTTTCGTTCCAGCTTTCCTTCCTCCACTCTTTATTCTGTATCTCACCACCGTTTGATGTTATCAGTCTTTTTAGTTTTAGCTTCTCTAGTCTACTTAGTAATACTGAGGTAGGCTGAAATTTCATTTATATTTCCTTGATGACCAATGATGTTGAGAATTGTTTCTTGAAAATATCGACCATTAGTTCATCTTCTTTTTTGACACACAAATTCATGAAGCATTCCATTTTTTTCTAAGTGAAATAAGTCAAGCAGAGAAAGTAAATTTCACTTTCACAGAAAGTATGATTTCACTTATTCGTGGAACATAAGGAATAGATGGAGGACATTAGGAGAAGGAAGGGAAAAATGAAGGGAGGGAATCGGAGGGGGAGACGAACCATGAGAGACGATGGACTCAGAAACAAACTGAGGGTTCTAGTGGGGAGGGGGTGGGGGGATGGGTTAGCCCGGTGATGGGTATTAAGGAGGGCATGTACTGCATGGAGCACTGGGTGTTACACGAAAACAATGAATCATGGAACAGTACATCAAAAACTAATGATGAATTGTATGGTGACTAACATAACTAATAAAATAAAAAAAATAAAAAATGAAGTTTATTTCAAGACTTTCTGTTTATGTTAGTGTTGTTTGTTACTCTTAAATTTGTGAGTTGTAAGAGTTCTTTATATATTCTGGATATGAGTAATTTATTAGATATATGTTTTGCCATATTTTATTCCATACTGTACCTGCCTTATTTTCTTAACAGTGTCATCTGAATACCCAAATTTGTCATTTGGATAAACACATTTTATTATTTTTTCTTAAAAATTTTGTGTACCTGACTAATATGGTTTTGCCTATATTCAGATCATAAATATATTTGCCTATCTTTTTATCTTAAGCTTTTATCATTTTAGCTTTTATGTTTAGGTCCATGTAATATCATAAACTTAATTTTGTTCCCTGTGTAAAGTAGGCAACAAAGTTCATTTTCCTTTTATTCTTGAAATCTTTTCCCTCCAAACTGAATTATGTTTTTGTCCTCTTTGAATATAAGTTGATGGTGCATATTTGGATTGATCATTTATGTGAACTCCATATTCAATTCTACTGGTCTATTTCTCCAAACTCAAACTCATTCCACACTTATTTGAATACTGTAGCTTTGGAATAAGTCTTGTGTTCAGGCAGTATATGTTTTCCTGTTCTTCTATCTTAAAAAAATTGTTTTGACAATGTTAGGTGCTTTGAATTTCTGTATTAATTTTAGAATTGGTGTGCTTCTACCCGTGTTATGTCTCCCTGCTCGTCATGCAGTCTGAAATGCACTGCAAAAGTAATTTGTGGTGACTCACACCAGTCAGAATGGCTAAAATGAACAAGTCAGGAAACGACAGATGTTGGCGGAGATGCGGAGAAAGGGGAACCCTCCTACACTGTTGGTGGGAATGCAAGCTGGTGCAACTACTCTGGAAAACAGTATGGAGGTTCCTCAAACAGTTGAAAATAGAGCTACCATACGATCCAGCAATTGCACTACTGGGTATTTACCACAAAGATACAAATGTAGGGATCCGAAGGGGTACGTGCACCC